>NC_029775.3:99288906-99298780 GCF_000817695.3 Arachis duranensis | reverse complement strand
TATTTATTTATATTTTTTTATATTTTATGAATATTAAAAAGTTTAATTATTCTATTTCTTCTTATAATTTTATCAAAATTTTAATTAAATTATTTTTTTTCAATTGGGTTATATTAATGTCAAAATGTTTGTTCGTTTGTCATGTTAGTAAACAAATTTACTATTTGCTAATCACTTTGTTAAAAAGTTAGTAGAATAATATAGAAAGATATTAAAAAATTATTAAAATTTATTATTTTTTGTTATTATTTAATCGTTAATTAAATTTCTTTCATTTATTTTTTTTAATTTAGGAATTCAACAACATATTTTTGTTCTATAATTTTAAATATTAACAAATAATTATGAATTCTATTGTCTATATTTTTTATTTATAAATCTTACTATTTAAGTTATTCATGTTTGATATTGGTTGTTTTTTTTAATAAAAAACTCAACATAATAAAGTGGAACAACAAAGTAAATAGAACAAGACAAGAAAACTACGAATAAATCCTGGACATCTCTGACAGTACTATCAACAACCGAAAAAAGAGTCCAAAATCACTCAACTCTTGTAGCTACTAAAGTCCTAATCGACTTGATAATTATTCCCGCAATATTTACTTCTTTATTTTTGAAAATTCTATCATTTTTTTCCGATCAAGAATTCCAAAAAATAACAAAAAAATCAAACAATCACCTATTACGTTCTTTTTCGACAAGTGCACTTATTCAACTCTCAAAAAGTTGTTTAATAGTTCTTAGAATAGACCATAATTTATTATAAGCCAACAACCAAGCGCACCACAAATTCCCTAATTCCACCTTCCAGTTGTATCCTAAATTCAATATCATCAAACTTCTCCTTGTGCCATCTATTCAAAGGTACCGTCAAATCCACTAACATTCCGGTAAAACGAATCTCTCCTAAATCCCGCCATTCCTCCTTTGCCATTCTAAAAAAAATCCTAAAGTGTGAACAAATTCAATTCTTTTTAGACAGTACATTTTTTCTCTCTTGTACACAACCCTCTCTCCTCTTAGTAGCAGTTACCTAACTTGAACATCATATCATTCTATATAAACAATACATCTCTAAAAGCATCCTCTCACTACACTATTTTTTCCAAACTTGCATTAAATCAAATTTAATAATTACCTTTTTTTTATCTCTATCAATTTTAACATGTTCACAATATCTTTCTGCTTGAATTGTTTATTATTGCCTTAGGAGTAAAATTCACCCCCTATTTTCTACTATATTAGTCGCCAACTATTTTCCACATCTTTGCTGGTAAACAACGAAGCATAGCAGCGCTCGCCTGCCTTTGCCTTGCAATTACACAGAAAATCTATTTCCGTTGACTATCCTGCTGGCTTCTCCTTATATTCTTCTCCTTATATTTACATGATTATTTTTATTTATAAAATATATATTTTAATTATTTATAAATTTAAAATAATATACACTTTAATTTATATAATAAAAATATCATTTAATAATCAATTATATGGTAATAGAGTAATAATTATATGATTGACATGAATCTCAAACAAATAACAAAAAAATTATCATGAGTGTGTAGATAAAGTGGGCGGTTGCACTCTTCATTGAGTTTTAGTGTAGACTTGTCTTACAATTGCTCCATCGTTGGCGATGGCTGGTTTTTATAGCTTATTATTGACGTTGTTCAAATTTTTTATTATTTATCTAACAAAGCAGTTGTATTAATTGTATTTTATATGTTGTCGGTCTCATTTACTTACGTTGATATTTGTGGTATTTGTGTTGTGTTTTCCTGATATTTTAGTTTTAATAGTATTTTGTGTTGTGTCTTTTGTGATGTGTGTGGTCTTATACTTGAGTCTCTTTAATTCATTTTTTATTTGATCTTTGTGAGGGTTTAAACTATTGAAAAGAAAAAAATAGCAAAATAAAAATGAAACAAATAACATTGTCGGTCTTTGACTATTTATCTTAAGAACAAAGCATCCCTCCATAATTTAAAATTCTTTGTCGGTCATCAATCATTCAAGTAACTAGTTTTTATATCGAAATACTTTCGTCATATTTTAAAATTTTTAAAAATATTATTGTTGTATCTATCTTTTCGTTATATTTTTGTTAATGGCTAAACTTTTTTATGACATTTTTATTTGTTCACTGTTATGATAATAATAAAAATTTACAATGAAGTGATTGATCGAAGCATGAAAATGAAGGTTGGTTGGGCAAAGATGCGGTGCCTCTGGTCTTCTGGAGACGCATATATCCCAAATGTGGAGAGTGCTATCATTGTTCTTGATAACACAATTTGCAGCTCAGTCGCCTCACTTCACTTCTTTATTTATTTATTTGTTATTATTGAGCATTAATTCAGAGTCTTGGAATTGTCAACATTCAAAGAAAAAAAATGATAAAATATGTTCTTTTAGAAATTTTTTTATCTATATTGGAATACAATGTTTAAATGTTTCATTTGTTTTTTTTTTTTTTATCAGAAAAGGAGAAGTTATGCTTATGCCATGATAATTGATCGATGAGGACAATTTTGTAAACATGTCTAAGTTAATCTGACTTTTTATGCTTTTTTTGTTTTTTAAGTTAATTAACAGACTATTATTGCCCATGTATATGTATGTATGGAAAGACTACCTACATAATATATATGAATATAAATTGTATATTAAGGAAAAAAATAGGACTAAAATAAGTTGAAAATTCAACTCTATTATTATCAAGTTAAAATCTTCTCTATTTTTTTCCAAGGGCATTTCACTGTTCATCATTAGGGAAGAAAATTTTTTTATCTCTGTTTTAAAGGTTACTTGAAATTCAAAAGAATTAAGTCTAGACATGAAGTTTAGATTTTTTTTTTATGAGAGTTTTAACGTCTTTTTTAGTGAGGCAAAATTGTCTAACGTCTTTGAAGTGACCTACAAAAAATTTCGATGATTAAGTTAACAAAGATTTTAGACATATTTTTATGAATTAGAATTCAAAAATACATGTGTGTGATGGAGTATTTACATAGTTTGTCAAAGGTAATTTAAATAAGATGTCACGATGGTTTTGAAAATCGGACGGACTGACTGATAAGACTGATTCAACTGAGAACTAGAAACAATTATAGTTCGGTTCAACAAATAAAACCATAAAATCAAAAATTGCTAAAAACCGTTGAAGTTGGTTGAACCGAATCGAAACCCGGCCAATTTTTCAAAAATGACGCGTTTAGTTGATTTAAAAAAAAAAGAAAACTTTGAAGTGTAGTTGGTCTTCACCCTTCTCTTCTCATCATTCTCAATTTCTCAAAAATAAAGAACATTTCCCTCAAAAGAAAACCCTAGCCTCCTCTACTGCCACCATCGTCGACATTTTCTCACTGCTGTCATCTGTCGCACTCAAGATCTTCATCTATTCGTCAT
The DNA here is from genome assembly GCF_000817695.3 of Arachis duranensis. Taxonomy (NCBI): domain Eukaryota; kingdom Viridiplantae; phylum Streptophyta; class Magnoliopsida; order Fabales; family Fabaceae; genus Arachis; species Arachis duranensis. Next base: position 99,295,369 of record NC_029775.3, on the reverse strand, counting down.
AATCCAGCCCCTCTCCTCATTCTCCAGTCGCCAACTTCTTCGTCATGCTCGTCGAGTCGTCGTGCTCCAACCCCTAATTTGGCTCAGTCGTGCTTTGCCCACCGTCCATCATCATTCTTTGTCAAGTCATCTGTCGTGCTTGTCCCTTGAAGCCTTGAACCCTTCACCATTCATCTCATCATTCTTGAAGCCATGAACCCCTCCCTATATTCTCTAATTGCCAGCATTCGTGTCCACAGGCCCTGTTCTGTCGCTTTTCGCCCGTCATCCATCGTCGTGGTTGTTGCCAGCTCGCCGTCGTCCGTCGCATTCAACTGCGCTTCCTCAAATTCTACTCACCGCCTCACTCAGTGAAGGTAATGGTTGCTCTGCTCAGTGCTCAGACTCGTTCTTGTAATCTGTTGTATTTTCTGAGATTTGTTGTTGCTGCTATAGAACTCAATGGTGCACTTTATGCTACTGGTGGATAGAGTGGAGTTGATTATTTGAATTAAGATTTTGATTTATTTCTACTTCTTTCATCATATTAATAATAGATATTATATTTTTTTCTGTATTAGTTATGAATTCAACTTTTTTATTACCTTTAATTTAATTTTGTTGATCTATTAAAGACTAGTTTTATTTTCTTTCCTAGTAATAATCTATATGATTGATTTTGCACTGTTATAAACTTATCTATTTACCTTCTAGAGGCATGCTCTCGATGACTGCTTTTGATGTTATTGTTGTTAAAGAGTCTATATGTTTAATTAGAGGAGTCAAGATTGGAGAGAATATTGTAGAAAATGTACATTTGTCTACTAACATTAATATTAATTGTAATTCATTGGCACTTGTTCTATATTGTGCTAATTGAATGTGTTTGTGTATAATCATTGGCACTTGTTATGTACTTATCTATTCATTTAGTGTATTTGTTTATATTTTATTATTATTTTATTTATAAAATGGTTATTCTGGTTAGATCATGGTTAAAATGGTTGAACCAGTAAATTAGTAGTTAGAGCAATTCGATGATTGGTTTGGTTTTTAGAATCTTGATGTCCACTGAACTTTCCTGATCTACCAATGCCCTATGAAGATTAGCATTGGCTAGAATCATTGTCATCGCCATTAGATCATCATGACCAGGGATTACTTCTCAGACATCTTCTTTGGTGAAGGTTATTGTAGGTAGGTCGAAAACCTCTTCATTTTTCCCGACCTGATAGACCTCCTTTAAATGCCTTTTGCGAGAGGACTTCGTTATTCCTCTTCCTGCAAATCCTTCAGCAATCATGTGGATGTGTTTCTCAAGTGTTTTTGGTGGTTGTTCTCGCTTTTCTTCCTCGTATCTTTTCTTTTGTGGGTTTTGTCCGACCTTCCAACAAGGTATTTATCCAATCACACTTCTCTATCTATTTTTTCTATCACATTCTTCAAATCATAACAATCATTGGTGGAGTGGCCATAGATTTTGTGGTACTCATAATATTCGGACCGATTTTTGCCCTTTTTGTCCCGAATTTGCATTGGAGGTGGTATCTTTTCAGTATGATATATTTCCTTGTAGACATCAACCAGGAAAACTCATAGTAGAGCGTAGGAATGGTACTTCTGAGGTCTTTCCAAATTACATTTTTCCTTTTTCTTTTGCTCCTTTTCCTTATCTCGGGACTGATACTGATTGCTTTGTCCTAGTGCTAACTTTCTTAGTTGAGTGGTCTCTTCCATATTAATATACTTCTTAGCTCGTTCTTAAACCTCATATAAAGAAATCAGGTGCCTTTTCAATATAGACTGCGAGAAGAGACCTTTAGTAAGGTCATTGACAAGCTCCATGATAGATGCTTCAGTAGGTAAATTTTGAATTTCTAAATATACTTTGTTAAACTTCTTAGTTTAAGCTTCAAAGACTTTCTGATATCCTGTTTGACACCGAAAATACTCGGAGTATGCTTGACTTTGTCTTTTTAAATAATAGAGAATCGTATGAAAAAATTTTTGACCAAATCATCGAAACAGGTAACCGATCTTGGTAGGAGCCTTTCAAACTCCTTTATTGCTGCCTTAGTTAATGCAATTGAGATTTGCATCGTGTCGCATCTAACGTGTCGGACAAGTACATACAACTTTTGAAATTGTTTAAGTTATGTCAAAGACCAGTCGTGCATGCTATCATAGAAATTCATATTTAAACTTTTAAAGCTTTTACGAATTTTAATTTTCATATAATTTTTTTTGAGAATGGATCTTCACTACCTAAAGGATCGGAGTTGTAGTTCTCCCACCCATAATGGAAGGTGATTATTTCCTTTATTTAGGAATTATTAAAATTTCATATTTTAAAATAGTGGATGAATTTGTAGATACAATTAAGATTATGCATACAAGTTACAGGTCGAGCAAATTGCCAAAATGGATCTAAATTCTCAAATCTTTGTCAATTAGATATTGTTCATTTTAGGCATTGCTTTGAACCGTGGGTTAGTGTATAAGCAGCCTCCTTAATTCAATTTTCGTACAAGTTTCAAGTGAGTCAAACACGGGACACTAGATTCAAGGGAGATATGTAGAAATCTTAATCATTAAGATGTAGGCTTAATTATCTATATTTAATAGATATTTACTTCACATGAATAATAGATTGAACTAACTAAGATAAACATATAGCAATGCAATTTGTGCGTTAAATAAAGTAGAGACTAGTATATACCAAAATATAAGGGCAAATGACCAAATTAAAATAAAGAAGAGATTTGTAGATTACAACAATAGAGATATTGATATCTGAATGTCTTGATTTGTTTTTTATGTAAACCGTGGAAGTCAATCACGGTTTCTAGATACACATAAACCGTGGCTGGTAGGGAGGTATTACATGTTGGAAATGCACAACGTAAACCGTGGTAGGCAGCCACGGTTTACTCTTTATTAGTGAAACTGAGAAACCGCTGGAGGTAGCCACGGTTTATGAAGAAGGAAAAGCATAAAACGTGGCTGGCAACCACGGTTTATGAAGGCCACCCAATGGGCAAAAAACCCTGTAACCTAGAACGGTTTATGTATAATGAAAATCTATATATATTCGAGTGAGAATGTAGCTGCTGAGGAGATCATTATCACAATGTCAAGTGAGGAAGAGTGTATTCTTGTCTTAGTGCATTGCTCTGGAAAAATTAAAAAAAAAGCAAAAAATATGGTGTGAAGTTCACTGATAGAGAACCGTTGAGTGTATTTGTTACTTCGGCAAACAGTTTGTCAGATTTGAAGAGCAGCATCTTGCAGAAGCTTGGGGTTTTTGGGAGCAAGTTTGTGAAGAAGATCTTCTACAAGATTCCCATCGCTGTAGTTTCCAGCGGTGTGATTTATGACACATTCGTGTTAGCGGCTGACGAAGATATTAGGGTTCTGTTTCATTGCGTAAGGAGTTTTCCTGAGGTCAGAATACACGAGTTGTATGCGAAGTTGGAGGTAACTCTGGATAGTTCTGGGGCATCGGCTCCTGTTCATAGCTCGACTGCCACAGGCGGTGCGTCTTGCTCGGTGCCAGCGATCCGGCCATCTGTTCCGCAGGTTGCCTCACCTTCCTTTGCGGCTGATCTGGTACCAACGGTGGCAGGTCGTGCCACAGATGATGAACTTCAAGGATTCGGGGAACCTGATCAAGTAGAGAATGCAATGCGGGACGATGACTCTGACCAGGAGCCTGTAAATATCTTTGGGGACAGCGATGATGACACCGGTGCTAATCCACATGCACAATAAGGTCCTTCAAGTTCCGGCACACAGCATTACCCTCCACACTTCTCGACGCTAAACTTGGAGGCTATGGGTGAACACCCGGCGGGAATTGCTACAGTTGGTGGATCATCAACCGAATTTCAGATTGGGCAATCCTTCCAGAGTAAAGATGAAGCTGTTCTTAGTGTGAAGGACTATAGCATCCGTCGAGGTGTTGAGTACCGAGTGTTGGAATCGGACCATTTGAAGTATCATGGAAAGTGCAAGGATTTCGGCAAAAGTTGTAGTTGGCTGATTCGGATTTCGCTCCGTGCACGAAAAGGCACCTGGGAGGTAAGGAGGTACAACGGTCCCCACACTTGCTTAGCCACATCTATTTCCAGTGATCACCGTCAGCTTGATTACCACGTTATCTGTTGGACCAGATTGATGAGTCAACAGTGTACTTTCATCGTCTGTTCTGGACATTTCCACCTTGCGTTGAGGCCTTCCAACATTCCAAGCCGCTTGTGAGTATTGATGGTACCCACTTGTACGGCAAATATGGAGGCACCTTACTGTTGGCGATTGCACAGGATGGGAACTCAAACATCCTCCCGATAGCATTCGCCCTTGTGGAGGGAGAAAATGCCGAGTCATGGGCTTTTTTCTTGTCCAACTTAAGAACGCATGTGACTCCACAGGAGGGTATCCTTGTTATCTCAGACAGGCATAACGGTATCAAGTCTGCACTTGAGGATCCTGTGAATGGTTGGCTGCCCCCACGTGCTTATCGGGCGTACTGTATCCGTCATGTGGCAGCAAATTTCAGCCTTTCTTTTAAAGGTAAAGATGCGAGAAGAATGCTGGTTAATGCTGCGTACGCAAAAACTGAGGCGGAGTTCTATTACTGGTTCGACATCATGCGTACAGAGAATCCGGCCATGTGTGACTGGGCGAACCGGATGGAGTATGAGAAGTGGACGCAACACCAGGATAGCAGTAGACGGTTCGGGCACATGACGACAAACATCAGTGAATGTGTTAACTCCGTCTTAAAGGGAACTCGCAACCTCCCGGTCACGTCGTTGGTAAAGTCCACATACGGAAGGCTTGCTGAGCTATTCGTTCTCCAGGGGCAAACAGCAGAGGCGCAAGTTGGATCTGGACAAGAATTTTGTCAGGCATTGGTCAAGGGTATTGAAAGGAACATAAGAGAGTCAAGGTGCTTCACCGTCACCTTGTACGACAGGCACCAGTCGGAGTACACGGTTGCTGAGATGACACCGACTGGAAACTTCTCGTTAGGTAGCTATAGAGTCTCGCTGAAGGATCACACATGTGATTGTGGGTACTTTCAGGCACTCCATTATCCATGTTGTCACGCGATTGCTTGTTGCACCCACTCGCGGCTTAATTGGGCAGCATATGTGCATGAGGTGTATCGTATGAGTGAGGTGTTCAAAGTTTACAGTCACGGGTTTGTTCCGCCCATCCCAGAAGGCCTATGGCCACCATATGCCGGGCCAACTATCATCCCTGATCCTAACATGAGGCGAGCGAGGGAAGGTCGTCCGAAGGCAACTAGGATCCGCGGTGCCATGGATCGATCTGCTGAGAACCAGCCCAAGCGCTGTGGCCTCTGTCGACAGCCAGGTCATATGCGGAGGAACTGTGGCCAGCGAAGAGATATTGCTGGCAGGGATAATTAGGATGTATTATTTAGCTTGTTGTTGGGTTATTAATGTAAGTTAAATTTCTGTCTTATAACTAGCATTGATGTTATTCATATGTTTCTGTATCGTCATGTAAGAATATTTGTTTGTTGAGTTGGTAAATTAAGATAGCTTAATTTAGTGTTAATGTCATTGTATTGTTTACACAAACATACTCGAAACGACTACATCATTAATCATACTTAATAGTGAGATACATCGCATTCAGATACAACACCGGAAAGCATAATAAATGTTTAAACATTAATCCAAGTACATAATGAAAGAAAGTACATAGACAAATGGAAAATACATAGCTAACTAATCAGAGTCCTCGATCGTGTCACTATCGTCATCGTGCAACTGACCAATAAGGTGACCTCTAGTGCCACATAAAGGAGCACGACGAACCCTCCTCGGTCTCTGATCCACCTGTGGCACCGGTGCCTGAGGAGGAACTACGCTGAAAGCCGAAGCTGGGGTACCTCCCAACGCGAACCATGGGTCCGATGGTGAAGCCGCAGGCTCGTTCAGGTCAACCGGCAAACCTGGCTGTACATCCTGAACATGTGGCTGGTGCTCGGCAAACTGTGAATGTACCTCATCCATCTGTGGCCTATAATGAGTGCCATCATCCTCCCCCAAGATGTCTGCTATATCTCTGAAGAACTCTGACTAACTCACAGGATCATCAATTTCCATACCGACGGCCGCGGTAGTAAAGTCGGCGAACGCCTGCGGGTCAACACTCTCGAACATCTGAGAAGAACCCCCCACCTCGTACGTAGCCTGATCCATCCCTGTGGCCACACCACCAATGTCCTCACCAACAGCATGCTGACCACTGTGATACTCTCCGGATGGTCCTCTACCACGGGCCCGTCCACCACCATCCCGCTGACCATGTCGTCTGGCCCTACGTCTCGGAACACGATGATCAATATCACCTCCATGATCACCAACAGCCTGCTCCTCCTCTAAATGGTCGGCCAGCCATCGCCACTCTCGATCCGTAGTACGTGTGCCGATACGCCTACGCCGGT
>NC_029775.3:99285437-99288715 GCF_000817695.3 Arachis duranensis | reverse complement strand
GAGGGAGATGCTGAACCCCGCCGAACTGCGGCATAACCCTATCCACCTGGTGCCACTCAATCGCAGCAAAATAAATGAGACTGGTAACTGCCGTCCATAGCCTGCGGTGCTCGTCAAGTAGTATCTCCGGATGAACAACAGCTGCGACATCCGGAGAGGAATAGGAGGGCTCCCACACGATCTACATCACATAATGAAACGTTACGTAAAACAAATTTTATAACATGGAAAACATAACTGTATCAACTATAAATAAATTACTCACATCATGCACACGCAATCTATCCAAACAAAGGCATGCAGCCACCACTCTTTGATCTACTGCATCGTTCCTCGGTAGATACTCAGCCCACCTACAAGTTCAATTTAAAGAATGTCATAACATGTAATAGGAGATGTAAATGAACAATTTCTAACTCTAGAATCATATTTCTTTACTTGGATGCAAGTGGAAACCCGAATCTGTTGAAATCACTTGGCCTCAGACAAGGAAATCTTCAGAAGATCCAAGACTGTAGAAGCTGTAGTGGCCCAGCCAAGTTGACAACGTTTCTGTTTGTTCCACGACAAAGACATCTGTACAACCACGCCAGCGCGGCCGAGCCCCAGCTATATCTATCCAAGTCATCCAACGATGCCACATAAGGCAACCAGCGAAGGTGGACACGGTTGGCGTTCTTGTCCGCAAACAGCTGAGATGACAACAACATCATAATATAGGCCCTCGCGTATATACGCACGATGTCGTCAGTAGCATCTGCTGGCAAAACCCGAAACCGCTCATGGAACCATGTGTAGCACACTGTCATCTGCTTCACTTTATTCTGTAGAAGTAACTCCCCAAACAGCTCGCGGAACCACACCCATGCCGGTCTTCCATTTTCCATGAAATTCTCAAACTCACTAAGGCACCCACTCACAGGCTCACCATCAATCGGTAAACCCAGCTAATAGGCCACGTCCTCCAAGGTGACCGTACACTCCCCAAAGGGCATGTGAAATGTGTGGGTCTCAGGACGCCACCTCTCAATGAATGCGCTAAGTAGAGGCTCATCAACCCAGAACCACTGACTGTTCAGCCTAGCCAAGTGATATAAGCCTGCCGTCTCTAGATATTGTATGATACGCTCGTGTAAAGGCATATTCTGTTGTCTTCTCACACCACTAATAACCCTAGTAGGCTGTAAAAATATGGATAGCGAACTCTCAACAGACAACAATAGTAACAACTTACAGTAATATCAATAAAAAACCCTAAGCATAACAACAACAATAACCATAACAAGAACAGCAAAAATAACACTAACAATATTACTAACACCTAAAACTAAAAAATTAATTCTACCAATAATAAAAATTACAAATTTAATAAATATAAAAAACTCACTATCATGATAACAGCAAAAAATTCTTTTATAACTGTTAAAATATTAATTTAACATTTACCATTAATAATAACAACATTAAACAAAAATTAATAATAAAAAACCGGTTTAACCAACCTTTTGGTCGATAAATCCAGCCACATGCGCAACGCCATTTAACCGGTACATCCGGTCTTCTTCTTCCATTGGTTCTCCACTAAGCCGGTTCAACTTCTCAAACAATCAACTTAACCAACAAAACTTTTTTTCTCTCTCACCCACCAACCTTCTCCTTACTTTCAAATCTCACAAATGATCCGCCCTCACCAGCCACGGCTTTGCTATTTATACTACACACTCATAAACCGTGGCTGCCTCTAGGGTTTTATGTACGAAACCATTTCTTCATAAACCGTGGCTGCCTAACACGGTTTATGCTTATCTCTTTCTTCACGTAAACCGTGGCTGCCTACCACGGTTTACACTCAACATGCTTTCCTCATAAAACCTGGCTACCAGCCACGGTTTATGTTGATTTTGAAACCGTGGTTGCCTCCCACGGTTTCTATATAAACTTAAACAAGACAAAATGGTATGCAATTTCCAAATGTTGTAATCTGGTAAAGGATTCAACCAATTGTTTTAAATTGGTAAATTGCCCAAAATATAATCATATAAATTTCAATAAAAATAATACTTCCAGTTAGATGTTGAAAAATATATTTTTTAAACCACCTTATATTAAGAAATTATTGTGGAAATTCTTGTAAAAAAGAATAATTCCAATGGAATTTTGTTGTTAAGGTTCGATTAACAAGTATACTATGAATATTTGTTAATAAATAACATCACTTAAAAAATTTATATCTTTATAAAGATTTCAATATATCTTCTTAGTATATATAATGAACACTTGGTTTGAGTCCAAATAAAATATTTGAACATTATTTAAGTGTTTTAATTTTATATACTAACAATTTAATATATATAATTTTTATATGGTCATTTAACCAAATTTATGCGTTTAATTAGATGATATTTAAGTAGTAAACTGAAAATAAATTATTTTTACCGGTGTGATAATATACTACTGATTGTCCATGTAAAACTCTTTACATTTACGATTTATGAAAATTAAATTCTAAAACTAATTACAAAACAAAGAAACAATCCAAAACATACAAAAAGTTACCTCCACTTATTAACAAAAATAATTAAAAATTTAATTTATATTTTATAATTATATTAGGTGTATATTAAAATTAATCACAACTTAATTATCAGTATAAAATATACATTAAAAATAAATTAAATTTCATATATATTTATACATAAATACATAATGAATTGATTTTAGTCTGTAAAAAATATTTTTATATTTTAATGTCAATAAAATATTAAAATATCACTATATTTTATCTAAACAATATTTTATATTTTACATAAATATCATATCTCCTTGTTTTATAAAAACTAAAATTTATATATCTGTGTTCAGTATTCTATTGTATTCTGTATCTAGCTATATCACATTTGTTTAAATTTTTACGATAAAAATTAGTAGTTTAATCTTAAATAAACCTAAAAATTGACCCTTATCTTTTAATAGGTGTAGCATTAATCTCCCATTTAGTTTAATACACAAAGAAAGAGAAGAAACCTAAAGAAGAGAAAATAAAAAGGAAAGGATACTTTTCACTATTTTGTTATGCAAAGAAAACAAGGAATAAAAAAATAAAATAAAAGAACACCTTGCAAGGCCTGCCTAAAATTTTTTCGCCTACCTTATTAAAAAAATTAAACAATAAATATTTTTTATTAATATTAGTCAATATTTTATATTAATAATTTATTTAAAAATTAAATAAATAAAAAATAACACTAATAATACAAAATTTGAATTATTTTTTTCTT
>NC_029775.3:99279725-99285406 GCF_000817695.3 Arachis duranensis | reverse complement strand
ATGTTAGTGTTATTTATTTATTTATTTAATTTTTTATTTTTCACTAATGATAATATAAAATTAATTTTTTATGATAAATTATAATATTTTTCTATCACAGAAACACAGTTAATAATAAAATAATATTATAATAATTCTAAAATATTATAGACAACGAACAGTCTCGATAAAATACTTGTAAAGTGTCACTTTAAAAAATCTACAATAATTAAACTGATTTAAAAGTTCAAAAACTTGCATTATATACCATGTTTAAAATGAGAATGGTGTCAATAAAAAAATTTCGTATCATTTTAAAGAAAACTAATTAAATATATTTGTGTAGCACATTAAATGAACATTTAAATATTGTAATATTATGACAAAAGTTCAATTAAAATAAATAAGATGTACTTAATTGTACTAAGTTGTACTCTTGCATTTTATTATTCTATTTTTTTATGATTTTTTTTATCAATTTGATAAAAAAAATAGACCCAAACAATTATGTAAGTTCTTTTCTTAGTTATTTACAAAATTTTAATTTCTCTCCTCATTCAAATACACAAAATTCTCAATCTTCAAATCTATAAAATTCTAATTTTTTTATTGAATTTTTTTTCAAATTCAATGAGCCAAAATATGTAATATATCAACATGTACTATATTTATTTTAATATTGTTATGCTTAATTAAATAATATTTTAAAATCAATTTTCATTAATTTATAATATCTTTTAAATATGGTATATAATTATTAATTGTATAATTTCTATAATTAAGAATAATATAAAGTTTCAATTGAGTTGAGAACAAATATTAAAATGAAAAATTTTAGGTTAAGTCTCAAATCAATTTTTATTATATTTAATTTTATAAATATTTATTTATTTTTTGTAAGATCCAAAATAAAATAATTAAAACTAAATATTAAAAATATTCTTAAATAGAATATTTAAATCATTATAAACCATTTTAAAATTTGATCCAAATATTAAAGATAAAAATCATACTCTGATTTTTTTTCTCAACCAACAAAAGCATAAATGCATTTATAACTTTTATTAAAATTTAAAATTTTATGTCCTTAGTACGTCACTCAAACATTTGTCGGATAAACCTGACATACGTTGGCATTAATTAATGACTATGTAAATCGATATGAAGAACTGTTGAGATTTACAACGCTACAGTAAATTAATAACCGACTATTTTCTTTCTTTAAGAAAACAAACCCCTCACAAGCAATTTGATGTGATACCGGATGGGAATGCATGCAGCATATGTCTTCTCCGTTGAATTACAAGTTGCATTATTAGGCTATGTCTATGCCTAAATATGTCAAAAATGCATTCAAAGCATGTATCCGCCTGGCAGGAGTTTCTTGGAGGAGAAATAATGTTCAAATTTGTACTCTATCTACATTTCTTGAAGAAATTGCTTGATGCATGCCACTGTTATCATAAAAAATTACATGGTTCATCACCTTTTTGTAATGTTTGATACCGTTTACTCTTTTTTACTTTTTTTGGTTAAGTTTGATATATAAACTAACAATTTGGGCAGAAACTATATTATGTTCCTACGAGTTAACCTTATTTTTTAAATTGGATACTTTTAATAAGCACATACAATATCATAACTACTTATCCGCATCACTTTCTAATATTAGCATTCCTAACTGACTAGCAATAGAGTTATGAACTAGACATCTTACCTTAAGGATGCATTGAGGTTTAACTGCGATTAGTCATTAGCTGCGTATTATCCAAATTGTTTGCGTATAAACTATAAAATACGGACACTTTTTTTTATTTTTAACAAACACATTTTAGACATAACACTTATTAATATTCTTTTAGAGATGCATATATTTAAATACCATCATGTGTCAGCATATCCAACCTATTTATTATGTCCTGTTTTTATGTTAATGTTTGTGCATCATAATATATAAATTATGAATTCAAATAAAAAGTTAATTTTTTAATATTTTTTTAATTTTAAATTTTAAATATTAAATTTGAAGTCTTAAATTCTAAATTCTTTTTACAATAAAAATTGTTTAATATTATCTAATTAAAAATTAATTTCTAAATTTGTTCATAAATTACCAACACAGAATTCTTTTATCTACAAAAATAAAATATTTTCATCTTTCTCTAATCTGAACAAATAAAAATAAACAGAATAAGCAATTGAATTCTTTAAATATTTAGCAAAAATTTTAATTTTTGATGATAAAAATACGTATAAATAGAAAAAATATTATTATTTATATGTCTTTGTTATTGCGGTTTAAATTTATACAAAAAATTATTTCATGATATAATATTAAAATTTATTTAACATAATATTATTTGATAATTTATCTATAAATATTCACGTTCCAAACAATCATCTTTAAATATGAAGTGTGTGTATTTTATAAGTTCTACATTTCTCAAAAAAAATATTTTAATAATTTATAATATAAAATGTCTTTTACTTTATAAAAGCTTTTGAAATTAATTCTCCACTAAATTTCGAACTTAACATAATAATATCATGAAAATATAAAATAGATTACAGCACACCAATATATATAATCCAGTTAAGAAAAACATAAAATTTCCATGTCTCTCTAATTTAATTGTCACTCAACAAAGATGCCCAACACCTGTGTTTCTATTCAATGAAGCTTGCATGTCAGAAATTAAATTCACCTACACAATGTAATTAAAGTGATTTAGGTACATTGTCAAAGCCGTCTAAATATCTCACTTGTACATATGAAAAATGGAACCAGTTATTAAATTAGTAAATCTTGACACATTCATAAAGAGGAGATCCTAAAGGATCCTTTCATAAAATCTCAAACTCCTATTTGTTTAGAAATTCAAGATGACTTAAATGTATAGATAATGTGATTAATTTTGATCTCTTTGGACAGGTAAATAAATCAACACGTACTCTACTGTACATAATTAGGAGCAGAAAGACACTACTCTCTTGCTAGTCTCTACATTACTTATTATCACATTTATTATGCCTTTTCTTTTAAAAGTTTAGAAAAGTTATAAGTCATTTGAAAAATATAATAAGTTATTCTTTAAAAAATTTTATAATGAATATATATTTATGAAAGAAAAGAGAAATTTTTCGTAAATTATAATACTAAATTTTTAGAGTCACTACGAATTGAGATAAAAATTTAAAAGAATAAACTGTATTTATTATTTTAATTTTTGAAGAGCTTATTATTTTTATCTGATGAACTTTATTAATGAGATATAATTCATTCTATTTAAGGGTAAACTCATCTTAATTAGACGAATAAAATATACTTGGACTCTTAAAAAATAGATGAATTGTAGATATATCCACACAAATACTATACTCTGACATTCAAAATATATATATATATAAAGCAAAAGATGAGTACTATGTATTTAAAGTGAATCACGTACTTTTTCTACTTAGGGTTATGTGATATATTTTCGCGTTGAACATATTATAATGGATATATTCGTTTTACCTAATCTTTTCATGGGTCAGCATAATGTTAAAGTTGATATTTTCTTTATTTATGTATTTACTTATAACGATAGTCATGCATAATAAAATTTATTATGTTACCAATTTATAAGACAGTTAATATTGAGTTATTATGGATAGATTATTTATTTATTTAATATATTAAAATTAGATTTTTTTAGTTAATGAAAATGAGATGTCAATTTTTTATGAATCTATTTTTTTATCAAAATAAATACACTATTTTTTCTAAGCTTATTTTAAAATAAATATTTAATTTATTATAATTATATTATAATTATAATTTAAGTAATAATATATAATTATACTAATTTAGAAAAATATCTTTATTATAATTATATAAAATCAATTTTTAATGCATTATTAAACTTATTCTCACTCAAAAATATTTTTAATAATTTTAATTATATTAACTTTAATTATATTGATACAATTCTATTTCTTATTCATTATCCAATGATTTTATTAACAGCAAGTTGTTACTTTAATGGTGATTCATTTATAATAATAACAATAATAATAATAATAATAATAATAATAATAATATGATATGATAATAATATAAAGTTGGTCCGGTTACTTTATTCATGATAAAAAACAATGATTCTAATCATGATATGATATGATAAAATCATATAATTTTAACAAAACAAATATATACATGGTATAACTAACGTAAATAATAAAAAATTATCTTAATAATACTTAATTTACATATTTATTTATTTTTTAATAAAGCTTATATATAGAGTTTTTTGTGGTACATGAGTTTAGATCTAAGAGTCAACTCATTTTTTTTAAATTTATTATTCTTTTTTTACTACTTCATAGAATGTATTCTTTATTTTTCATCGAAATTGATCCTTTTAATGTACAATTTATAATTTTGTATAGTATTTTTTATATACTCATTTTATTATATTATTCTTTTGATAATTTAATTATTGTTCTTATTCCAACTTATTCTTTTCGTCTAATACTCCAGTGCGATTATCTTTTGCCGCAATCGTTTATAATACCTCACATCCATGAAATACCTCATCGAGTTGTATTCACTAATTTGGGTTCTAACTACATGGATGTAGGCGTACAAAGAAGAGATAGTAAACTCTATTTTACTGAAGAATAGTTGGATCTACTCACATATTATGACCAACCTAATGGAATATGGGTAAAATTAATTTTATTAAGAGGAGTTTCATTTTTTATTGAGGAATTGTTTCCACGGAGTTTTGTAGGATAAGTTCAAGTTCCATCCCCTCCATGCTTTCTACGTCTTCCTGGAGATCTTCGAAGTAGAGCACATAATGAGATTGAATTCCCTCAATTTAAGTTCAGTTTTGCTAAATTCGTGTCAAATTTGAACATGCAATTTCAATGATTGGTAATATTTTTAAATTTTCTTATTTTAAGTTTTTGGTTATTAAAATAATTTTATAACATATTGTGATTTTTTTCAGAAATTACTGGCCTTCTTTTGCATCAATGCAATGCCATTGAGGAGAATAAGGGTTAGTTTAGTTTCTCGGTGTGACAATTCTATACCTTACCGTATTTTAATGGATAGCAGATGATGAAGCTTATTTAACAAGGGGATGGTCTGAATTTACACGAATTCTAAAAGTTCAAACTTATTATGTTGTTTCAGTTGGTTGTCGTTACGAAAATAACTCTAATCTATATGTGTCTAAGAACTGGAATAGATTAAATATTATTTAAATAATTTAGTTCTAATATTAGTATTTGATTAAATTCATTTTACATTAATTTAAATTTAAATTGTTGTCTCAATTTATATATTACGACTATTTATTTTTTTGATATGTTATTTTTAAACGTTTTAATATAAGATTTCTTTTTTTTATATTTAAGTTTATTTTTTTTCTTGTATTTATGTATCACTTTTTTTGTATTTTAGATTAGTAATGCAATTCTTAATAAAAATGTACCTAAAACCAAAAACAAAAAAATAATTAAAATATCACTATTTAAAGGAAAAAGAAAATGTGCATGAAAGAAAATAACATAAAAAAAATTAAAATTGCTCTATTAAAGAAAAATTGTATATAGTTTACGCATGAATAGAGGTGATTGTACGTATTGTGGAATAATATATATATGAAAATAATTATAACAAAAAAATATTTAATATATGTGTTTTAAAT
>NC_029775.3:99270703-99279646 GCF_000817695.3 Arachis duranensis | reverse complement strand
AAAATAATTAATGTATGCGATTTAAATATATTTACATACAATTAATATAATATATATATATATGTATAAATAAAAAAGTATTTAGAATTATTTAACAAAATTAATATATACGTATTACGATAATTTACGAAGATTACACATGAATTTTTTATTTCTTTCAAATAAATTTATTCTAATTATATTACAATTAACTCATGAATAATATATAGTTATATTATTTTAATAAATATTTTTATTATAATTATATCAAATTAATATTCAATACATTATTAAATTAATTATCAGTCATCGATATTTTTATTCATTCTAATTATATTAATTGATATAGTTCTAATTTTCATTCATGTACAATAATTTTATTAATAAATAGTTGTATTCACAATAATTCATGTTATAATTCTCACCCATCCTAATAATGGTTTGTTAATTATATGGTTTTTTATCTTCTGCTTTAATTAGTGAACAACAACAACAACAACAATAATAATATATGGTACACAAGATTAATTAGTTAACAAATTGAATTTTAATTGTTATGTTTTATTTTCTACTCATATTTTTATTCATTAGTTATTTTATTTTTTATATTTACAGTAAATATTAAATATAAAAAAGAAAAAAAATATTGATTGATATTTATTTTATTTATTTAGATTTATAATTAAATTTGATATAATTGTAGCAAGTATCTATAATTAATAGTAACATGATACTATAACTTTAAGTTGTATAATATAATAAAAAATAACATAGCAATTTATATCTGCTTCCTATATAGCAATAATATTATATATATTTATATATCTCTTCTTTTAGCTCTTTTCTAGAAATATTGGCACATAATTTGTAACACCCTAATATTCATATCCTTATACTTGAGTTATAAGTCAATGATAATACGATGGTATGACTCTGAAGGTGGATTATAATACATAACTATAAATAGAATTGAAAGGAAATATTAATCGAGAAGCCTGAAAAGAGTGAAGATAAAAATCGTGAAGTCATAACAATCACGTATCAGCAAAAATAGAAGGCAAGGCGTGCATCGAAAATAATATAAATGCAAAGCCATAAGGAAGAGCAAGAATAAGACAAAGTATAGATATACATAACTTAAGTAAATAGCCACTAGTTGCGACCCACGAAGTTTAGGCCGACTAGCGTACAGAATAAAAGTAGTTGACAATAGAAAATTCCTATCTTTCCCAAAATACATCAAAGCCTCTATAGGAAAGTTTTAAAAGAATATATGCATACATCATAATTGATTTTACAAAATAAGGGGAGAGATCTAAAAGCACAAAGCGGAATCAGATAAACTCCACCGTCATTCAGACAAATCCAGTTCACTGCTGAGCGCTAGGACCTGCATCTGAAATAGAGAAAATATATACGGAATGAGAACCCCCGACCCATGGATTTCCAGTATGGTAAAAGTGCCAAATAAATACAATGCACTATAACATAAACTCATTAAGCATCTTAAACTCCTTACCTCCTCATATCCATCCTAAGTTCTCACTAATCCATAACTTGGCAACTATCATATGGGATTTTAATTCTAACCCAATGTCCTTCATACATCCACTATCTTCCAACCAAATAAACAAGAACCGCACCATCCCTCAGGTAACTCAACTTTTACACAAACACAAAAACAATACAGACAAGTAATGCACAAGGACGGCAAGTAAGTCAATTAGCAAAGAATCATAAAAACATGTATAACTAGGCAAACCAAGGTAATTAAATAAACCCAAACAATTCAAACATATACATATGATGTATGTTTGTCCTATGGTTGATGATATCATTTGTCGGTTATATAGCCAATCCGACATGTCCTGGTAGATAACCATGGACAGAAACACCCATTGCAGAACAAGTGAGTTTGAGCTACAACTCCCTTGCTACTACCCGCTTAATCCAGAGCAAGTGGAAGAATCACTACTACCGCTACTACCTAAGCGGGTGTTTAAAAGCTCAACTTGGAGCAAATAGAGTACTCAATTACTGTTGCTACTACCCGGCGTCACAATCTCTGACCTGGAGTAAGTGGGACGAACCACCATCCTTTCTACTACCCAGGTATCTCAAACATACATTCATTTATTCCAAATTAATCATCATTATTATCAAATCTCAAACACTGACTTAGAGCAAGTGGCACGAACCACAACCCTTGCTACTATCCAAGTATTTCAAACATACATTCATTTAAATTTTCATAATTAAACTCATTTTTCATAATTCTTCTTTTCTATCACATACCCGGAGCAAGTGGACATTGCCACTGCCTACTTTCCGGGGCCACAATCACATTTATTTACAAACCAGCATTCTCGTAACATTTTTCAACTTACATCACCCTTTCATAATCTTCCTTCACTCGCAAGTTATTATCCTCTTAATACAATCACATCATAGAACCAATCTTGTCATTCGCAACTCTATTATTAATCATACATCATCATCAATTTTACACTTCTTTAACCACAATTTATCACCCAAACCTTTCTTCACTTTCAAGCTACCTCACCTTCCCTAATTTTACCTCATCACTAAGCATACAACTAAGGGTTAGGCACTAAATGAGTAAAAATAAAGGTTTAGAGGTTTGAAATTAAGTTTTAAAACACAAAATCCATGTTTACTGAAACAGGAGCCACGCGTACGCATGGGACATGCGTATGTGTGAGAGTGCAGTTTCGCTCATTACGCTAGACAGAAATGGCCATACACGTATGGAGGGATACACGTAGGCATACATTGCAGATTAGTTAAAAATGACTAAGTCTACAGAAATACAGTTTTACATACCGAACTTCCGATATGCATAACTTTCTCATTTTAAAATATTTTTCATCCGTTCTTTGAATGACGTAAACTTCACGGACTCAATTTTCATATAAAATAGGTTTGAAACAATTTGGGAATTCGAAATCTAAATTATGGCTCACCAAAATTTGACCAAAAATCAATTTTCAACAAAATACTCTAATATCTATTTTCACCAATCTCCTATCTCAATACCAAAATTCTAAGTCTTTTTGACAATATCTAATCATACCAATTCACATTTGAATGTCCAATTCATGTCTCAAAATATACCTAATCAATTCTCATTATCAAGTCTCTTAACACTCTTCAATTCAAGCCACACATAAATCATCATTCATGCAAGCAACATCATTATAAATTCAATATCATCATTATCATCACTTATACAAGCATCATTCACCTTTCTTACCTTTTTCCGGCCTCCAGCCCCAATTCACAGCTTCCAGCCAAATATTTATCAATTCAATATATATACATATTACTCACAAATGCACAATCATAATCCAAATCTCAATATCATCTATACCAACTTCAATTCACACATCAACTATGAAAAAATTCAACAATTCTTATCCAATATCAATATCATCCATTACATATATCATACCAATCAATCATACCATTCAACCTTAATCCTAGGGACACCTAAGTTAGGAATTCACATCATATCACACGGTACTTAAATAAAACTTAAATCATACCTCTTGGATCCAAAACAATTGAGCTTTTTCTTGAAAGTCTCCACCAACCCTTAGTTTCAAGCCTCACTAAAGCCCCACATGCAATACCGATCTCCCAATTGTGCACCAAAATCACCCAATACTCTAACATAACTAATTTTCACACTTATAATCAACCTATTGTTCATGAAATTGATAAATCACAAGGATTGGAGGGTTCCTTATCTTAACCTATAAAATTTATTGATGAAACTCATTAATGGCTCATACTAGAGCATCCCTAAACAACCAAAATCACAAAATTTTCTCAAAACCCAAACCAAATTTAAAATACCAGAGAAAAAACTAAACTAGGCATAGGTCATTGAGAAACTCACCACAATACCTAAATAAAATTGAAGAGGAGAAGAAGAGCGACGCGTGGCTACAAACGGCTTGTCGATTGGAGCTCCGTAACCCAAGTATGGTGGTTTGAAGTTGGTGATGAATAGTAAAAAGGGTTTCTCACCTCTCTTCTCTCCCAATCCGTGTCTCACTCTCAGGGTCAGAAAGAAGAGTTTGTTATGTGCTGAAGTGGAGTTTATATAGAGTGGGCTTGGGCCCACTTGGGCTTGGTTCACTCGATTTAGTCTGTTGGCCCAATTTTGGGCCAAAACTTTTAAGATTAGAATTTTAAATTGTATTTTAAATATTTCTATCTTCCCTTATTATAAATTCTAATTTCTTAACCTTATTTACTTATAATCAATTTTTTCAATTGCAGTATCAAATAGATCTCAGCCGGTACTGTCGGTCAAATTCTCAATGCGCGTTTTTACTCAAAAAATCATATTTTTCAACTCAGAAAAATTCACTGAGTCCAAATATCATATTTAAATTATGAAATTTCAAGTGCTAAATCTTCTAATTATGTTCGCTCATATTTATTTTATTATTTAATTGATTACGGTTTGACTAGATTTTACATAATTAATGTAGATAACATATATACTGAGCAAGTATCTCCATTGAATTAATCATAAAGATTAATAAAATATAATGGCATAATTTTTACCTAATTATAGCAAGTATCTCTGTTAAAAATTAAAATTACTCTATTAAAAAAATTGTATATAGTTTGCGTATGAATGGGGCTGAGATTGGAGACTGTATATCGATATCAAACATAAAAGCTTATTGCACGCATTGTGGAATAAAAGAAAATAATTATAACAAAAAAATATTTAATATACGTGATTTAAATATTTTTATGTATAATTAATATATATGTATGTATAAATAAAAAAATATTTAGAATTATTTAACAAAATTAATATATACGTATACATAAATAAGGAAATTACTATAATTTATGAAGATTACAGATAAATTTTTTTTCAAATGAATTTATTTTAATTATATTATAATTAGCACGAGAATAATATATAATTATATTATTTTACGAAACTATCTTTATTATAATTATATCAAATCAATGCATTATTAAACTAATTATCAATCATTGATATTTTTATTCATTCTAATTATATTAATTGATATAGTTCTAATTCTCATTCATGTGCAATAATTTTATTAGTAGATAGTTGTGTCTACAATAATTAGTTGTATCCACAATTTTATTAATAGATAGGTATATTCACAATAATTCATGCTATATAATTAGTTAACAAATTAAATTTTAATTATTATGTTTTATTTTTTACTCATATTTTTATTCATTAATTATTTTATTTTTTATATTTACAGTAAATATTGAATGTAGAAAAGAAAAAAAAATATTGATTGTTATCTATTTTATTTATTTAGAGTCATAATTAAATTTGATATAATTGTATGCAAGTATCTATAATTAATAGTAACATGATATTATAACTTTAAGTTGTATAATATAATAAAAAAGAACGTAGCAATTTATATCTGCTTCCTATAGAGCAATAATATTATATATATTTATATATCTCTTCTTTTAGTTCTTTCTTAAAAATATTGGCACATAATTAATATAGATAACATATATACTGAGCATGCAAGTATTTCCATTGAATTAATCATAAAGATTAATAAAATATAATGGCATAATTTTTACCTATTAGTAAGTATCTCTATTAAAAATATTGGCTAATTATTATCGTGTACAATGAGTGTGTGTGTGTGTGTATATATATAAAGAGTAATAGTGAATTGTAACAATTATTTATCATTTAGAAAATTCGTATCTCATACATAGTTCTTTTTTTGTTCTTCTATTTATTATTTTTCATACCTAATGGCTACTAGTTACGATTCTATCAACAATATTACCTATGGTAAATTTATGTAATGAAAAAGTTTGAAAAATAAAGACAAGAGTTATAAGGTTGTGGAAAGTTCCATCCAAATTTGATAAGAGCAAGACGACTTTCATAGAAATTGTTCTCATGGATGATAAGGTAAGTTAATTATTTTCCATGACAATACTGGTCTTTTTCTAAAATTTTAATATCACATCAATGTTGAGTATACTTGCCAAACTTCAGCAATCAAATATCTGTTCAAGTATCTTCACAAGGATAATGACAAGGTGACAATTGCATTTTATCAAAACAATGGATCTCAAATAGATGAAATACGTAATTATTATAATTGTAGATATATATCAGCATGTGAAGCTTCATGGAAATTGTTTGATTATCCTATTCAAATGAATGAACCAGCAATAATAAGATTGTCATTCCATTTTCCTGATGATATGCCAATTGTCTACAAAGATACTGATACAATTCAGTCGATTGTTGAGACTTCTTTTTTCAAGAAATCTATGTTGATTGGATGGTTCAAAGTAAATGAAGACCATAATGATGCAAGAAATTTGACTTATTATGAGTTTCCAACAAAATATGTTTGGAATAGAGAGCATCATATGTGGACTTATAGAAAGCAAAACTAGCCGTAGGAAGGATATCTCATATACCACCAATAAATAAAAAAGATTACTATCTAAGGCTACTTTTGAACATTCAAAAAGGATGCACGAGTTTTAGTGATCTAAGAATAGTTGATGATGTGGTTTATAACTCCTTCAAAAATGCATGTTATGCACTAGGATTATTGTAGGATGACAGAGAATTCATTGATGCAATCTCTGAAGCAGGAACATGGCACTCTACGACTTTTTTAAGGAGACTTTTTGTTGTTTAATCAACATCAAATAACATGAGCAGACCAAAATTTGTTTAGCAAAAGACTTGAAACTTTCTCTCTGATGACGTACTATATGAATAAAGAAGATTACTGCAAATAGAAGGTAACTATAGTCTATCATAAAAATTTTTTTCTTGATAGAATTCAATTTACCCTATAATTATAACAAAAACATTGGATAAGGAATTTTAAGAGTGATTTTCTAGAACAAAATACCTTTCTTGGGAGTAAAATTATCATACATATAGTAAAATTGTTTATTGGTGTTCACTTTAACTTTTTCTCTTTCTCTGATAATATTTAGGAAATATAATAAAACAAAATATATTCAAAACTATTACTCAAAAATTGGAATACATACATACATATATATATATATATATATATTAGTTTCGATGATTAACAAACAAGGAGTGTTATTTATCATTCAACAATGCATTTCAGACTTTTTTTGCCAGAAACTTATTTAATAATTTTTTAAATAATTATGTTATTTTAAATTAAAAAAAATACAGATTTAATGATGTCAAAAGTCCAAATAAAAGATATTGCACTTGCAAAAATTAAAGATTTGCTCTGGTCAAATGACAAGTCACTGAATGAATATTGTGGAATGCCATATCTTTTACAAAATTTGATGTCCAGCTTAGAAGACATAATTATAATGGAAGAGTTGAACTTTGACGTTAATGCTCTTGCGAGTGAATTATGTGGGTATTTAGAAAAGCTAACTGATAAGCAAAAATTTGCATACGATCAAATAATCACTGCTATTAGCGGTAATATGGGTGGACTTTTCTTCTTATATGGTCAAGGTGGTTGTAGAAAAATATTCTTATGGTCAACTATATCATACTCAATTCGGTCTAATGGAGGTATAGTTTTAAATGTTGCTTCGAGTGGGATTGCTGCACTTCTGTTGCCTAATGGAAGAACTGCACATTCAAGGTTTAAAATTCCTTTACCATAAATGAAGATTCTTTGTGTAACATTAAACAGGAAAGTCCTCTTCCAAGATTAATAACTATGGCCAAATTAATCATATGGGATGAAACTCCAATTATAAGTAAGTATTGTTATGAAGCTTTAAACAAAGGCCTCAGAGACATCATGAGGTGCTCAGAGTCGTATAATGCTCATTTACCATTTAGAGATAAAGTTGTTGTTCTCGAAGGAGATTTTATACAAATTTTACCTGTGATTCTCATAGGTTCAAGGCAAGATATAATTCAGTCTTCTATTAATTATTCATATTTGTGGCATAACTGTAAGGTTTTGAAGCTTACAAAAAACATGAGATTGTCACTAGGTGAAAAGAACAACATATAAGAATTCAGAAATTTTGCAGAATAGCTACTCAAAATTGGTGATAGTTTGGCTGGTGATACAACAGATGGTGAATCGATCATTCATATACCATCTGACATTTTGGTTAAGAACTCTGAGACAGCTTTAAATGACTTCATTGATTTTGTGTATCCAGATATGTTATCCAATTTATCCATTAAAAATTATTTCAAGGATAGAGCAATTCTTGCACTAACTCTGAATTGTGTTACTGAAGTCAACAACAAGATGACTGCAGGGTTACTCGGACAAGAAAGAGTCCACTTAAATTCTGACGCCATGTGTGCCGAGGAGGGAAATATGGAATTTGAGTTAGATTCTTTCTTACCAGAGATTCTAAATGGAATTAATTGTTCAGGTCTACCACCACACAAGTTGGTTGTGAAGGTTAGTGGTGGACGAAATTGTGATCCGCAAAGTTGGTCCCTTTGTATTTGTATGAAATCAAAAATACCCCAAAGAGATCATGGTGTGATGAATTGGGATCTTAATAATCCCTGGTGTGATCATAACACCGTTCAACTTAACCAGCAAGTGTACTGGGTCATCCAAGTAATACCTTACGTGAGTAAGGGTCGATCCCACAGAGATTGTTGGTATGAAGCAAGCTATGGTCACCTTGTAAATCTCAGTTAAGTGAAATCACAGGGTCAAATGTAATTGGATTAGATAATTAAAAGATAAATAAAATAAAAAAGGATAGAAATACTTATGTAGATCAATAGTGGGAATTTCAGATAGGCGTGTGAAGATGCTAGAATCCTCTCGAATCTCTACTTTCCTATTGCTTTCATCCAATACTTCTTACTCCTTTCCATGGCAAGCTGTATGTAGGGCATCACCATCATCAATGGCTACTTTTAATCCTCTCGGGAAAATGGTCCTATGCGCT
>NC_029775.3:99269492-99270614 GCF_000817695.3 Arachis duranensis | reverse complement strand
CTATATCCCATCCTCTCAGTGAAAATGGTCCAAATGCTCTGTCACAGCACGGCTAATCATCTGTCGGTTCTCAATCAGGTTAGAGTAGAATCCCTTGATTCTTTTGCGTTTGTCATCACGCCCAGCCTTCAGAAGTTTGAAGCTCGTCACAGTCATTCAATACTGGAATCCTACTCGGAATACCACAGGCAAGGTTAGACTTTCCAGATCCTCATGAATTCCGCCATCTATCTAGCTTATACCACGAAGATTCTGTTGGGGAATCTAAGAGATATGCGCCCGACCTAAAGTAGAACGGAAGTGGTTGTCAGTCACGCACGTTCATAGGTGAGAATGATGATGAGTGTCACGGATCATCACATTCATCAAGGTGTTGTGCAATGTATATCTTGGAATAAGAATAAAAGATAATTGAATAAAAAGTAATAGTAATTGTATTGAAACTTGAGGTACAGCAAAGCTCCACACCCTTAATCTATGGTGTGCAGAAACTCCACTGTTGAAAATACATAAGTGAAAGGTTTAGGCATGGCCGAATGACCAGCCCCCTGAAACGTGCTCAATAGCCTCCTAAGATGAAGAATAAAACAAAACTGAGACTAAAGATGAAACGTGGTCAAAAGACGACTAATACACTAGTAAAAAGTCTTATTTATACTAAACTAGCTACTAGGGTTTACATGAGTAAGTAATTGATGCATAAATCCACTTTCGGGGCCCACTTGGTGCATGTTTGGGCTGAGCTTGATCTATCCACGAGCTGAGGCTTTTCTTGGAGTTTAACGCCAAGTTATAACGTGTTTTGGGCGTTCAACTCCGGATCATGACGTGTTTCTGGCGTTTAACTCCAGACAGCAGCATGTACTTGGCGTTCAACGCCAAGTTACGTCCTCAATTCCCGAATAAAGTATGGATTATTATATATTTCTGGAAAGCTCTGGATGTCTAATTTCCAACGCCGTTGAGAGCGCGCCATTTGGAGTTCTATAGCTCTAGAAAATCTATTTCGAGTGCAGGGAGGTCAGATTCCAACAGCATCAGCAGTCCTTTTGTTAGCCTTTTTCAGAGTTTTGCTCAAGTCCCTCAATTTCAGCCAGAAATTACCTGAAATCACAGAAAAAT
>NC_029775.3:99267567-99269443 GCF_000817695.3 Arachis duranensis | reverse complement strand
CTGAAATCACAGAAAAACACACAAGCTCATAGTAAAGTCCAGAAATGTGAATTTAACATAAAAACTAATGAAAACATCCCTAAAAGTAGCTAGATCTTACTAAAAACTACTTAAAAACAAGCCAAAAAACGTATAAATTATCTCTCATCACAACACCAAACTTAAATTGTTGCTTGTCCCCAAGCAACTGAAAATCAATTAGGATAAAAAGAAGAGAATATACTATAAATTTCAAAATATTAATGAATATTAATTCTAATTAGATGAGCGGGACTTGTAGCTTTTTGCTTCTAAACAGTTTTGGCATTTCACTTTTTCCTTTGAAGTTTAGAATGATTGGCTTCTCTAGGAACTTAGAATTTCGGATAATGTTATTGACTTTACTAGTTAAGCATGTTGATTCTTGAACACAGCTACTTATGAGTCTTGGCCGTGGCCCTAAGCATTTTGTTTTCCAGTATTACCACCGGAAACACAAATGCCACAGACACATGACTGGGTGAACCTTTTCAGATTGTGACTCAGCTTTGCTAGAGTCACCAGTTAGAGGTGTCCAGAGCTCTTAAGCACACTCTTTTTGCTTTGGATCACGACTTTAACCACTCAGTCTCAAGCTTTTCACTTGGACCTTCATGACACAAGCACATGGTTAGGGACAGCTTAATTTAGCCGCTTAGGCCTGGATTTTATTTCCTTGGGCCCTCCTATCCATTGATGCTCAAAGCCTTGGATCCTTTTTACCCTTGCCTTTTGGTTTTAAGGGCTATTGGCTTTTTTTGCTTGCTTTTTCTTTTTCTATTATTTTTTCACCAATTATTATTATTTTTTTTTCGCGAACTTTTTTGCTTTTTCACTGCTTTTTCTTGCTTCAAGAATCAATTTCATGACTTTTCAGATCATCAATAGCATTTCTCTTTGTTCATCATTCTTTCAAGAGCCAACAATTTTAATATTCATAAACAACAAGATCAAAAATATGCACTGTTTAAGCATTCATTCAGAAAACAAAAAGTATTGTCACCACATTAATATAATTAAACTAAATTCAAGGATAAATTCAAAATTCATGTACTTCTTGTTCTTTTGAATTGAAACATTTTTCATTTAAGAAAGGTGAAGGATTAATAGAATTATTCATAACTTTAAGACATAGTTACTAAACACTAATGATCATGAAGTAGAGACACAAAACATAAATAAACATGAAGCATAAAAATCGAAAAATAGAGAAATAAGAACAAGGAATGAGTCCACCTTAGTGAGGGTGGCGCCTTCTTGAAGAACCAATGGTGCTCTTTGAGCTCCTCTATGTCTCTTCCTTGCTTCTGTTGAATGATTCCTAGTAATTTTGGTGCTCCTATCCTTAGTTGTTCCCAATAATTGTGTGGAGGACAATTTATCCCCTGAGGTATCTTAGGAATCTCTTGATTTGCAGTCAAATATTCTACCACTGAGCTATAAACCCTTTAGATGAGTCTTTCCATCTCCCATGACTCAGAGGTGGAAGCTTTTGTCTTCCCTTTTCTCTCCCTTTTTTTTTGAGGTTTCTCTGGCCTTAGGTGCCATCAATGGTTATGGAAAAACAAAAAGCTATGCTTTTACCACACCAAACTTAGAAAATTGCTCGCCCTCGAGCAAGAGAAGAAAGAAAAAATGAAGAAAAAGAAGGAGATATGGAGGAGATGGAGGGATGTGTATATTCGGCTATATGAGTAGGATTGGGTGGGAAAGAGATTTTGAATTTTGAAGGTAGGTGGGGTGTATGGGGAAGAGTGGATGGATGTGAGTGGTGAATGGAAAACAGAAGGGATGACCATGAATGGAGAGAGAGAGGGCGAGGTAGGTGGGGATCCTGTG
Source organism: Arachis duranensis (assembly GCF_000817695.3). Taxonomy (NCBI): domain Eukaryota; kingdom Viridiplantae; phylum Streptophyta; class Magnoliopsida; order Fabales; family Fabaceae; genus Arachis; species Arachis duranensis. The sequence goes on along the minus strand of NC_029775.3, from coordinate 99,267,586 downwards.
AGGTCCACAGATCCTGAGA
>NC_029775.3:99266875-99267249 GCF_000817695.3 Arachis duranensis | reverse complement strand
GTTCTGGCGTTGAACGCCAGCCAGATGCTCCTTACTGGCGTTGAACGCCAGTCTGTGCTTCCTCCAGGGTGTGATTTTTTTTCTGCTGTTTTTGATCCTGTTTTTAATTTTCATATTTTTTTCGTGACTCCTCATGATCATGTACCTAATAAAACACAAAATAACAATAAAATAAAAATTAGATAAATAAAATTGGGTTGCCTCCCAACAAACGCTTCTTTAATGTCAATAGCTTGACAGTGGCTCTCATGGAGCCACAAAGGTGATCAGGTCAATGTTGTATAGTCCCAACACCAAACTTAGAGTTTGGACATGGGGTCTTAACACTAAACTTAAGTTTGGTTGTGGCCTCCCAACACTAAACTTAGAGTTTA
>NC_029775.3:99266290-99266674 GCF_000817695.3 Arachis duranensis | reverse complement strand
AGGTCTTCCAAGGATGATGCATTCATCCTCTTCCTTCCTAGTGTCTAAGATTATGAAATCAGTAGGGATGTAAAGGCCTTCGACTTTTACTAACACGTCCTCTACTATTCCATAAGCTTGTCTCAATGACTTGTCTGCCAATTGTAATGAGAACAAGGCAGGTTGTACCTCAATGATCCCCAGCTTCTCCATTACAGAGAGTGGCATAAGATTTATCCCTGACCCTAGATCACATAGAGCTTTTTTAAAGGTCATGGTGCCTATGGTACAAGGTATTAAGAACTTGCCAGGATCTTGTCTCTTTTGAGGTGAAATTTGCTGAATCCAGGTATCTAGTTCATTAATGAGCAAGGGAGGTTTACTTTCCCAAGTCTCATTACCAAA
>NC_029775.3:99264922-99266124 GCF_000817695.3 Arachis duranensis | reverse complement strand
GGTCTCTATATGAGCCTCAGATTCCTTTGGATCCTTAATAGGAAACTTCTTCTTGCTTGAAGGACGTCCCAGGAGGTCTTCCTCACTAGGATTTTCGTCCTCCTCCTCCCTTGTGCATTCGGCCATATTGATTATATCAATGGCCTTGCACTCTCCTTTTGGATTCTCTTCTGTATTACTTGGGAGAATACTGGGAGGAGTTTCAATGACTTTCTTACTCAGCTGGCCCACTTGTGCCTCCAGATTTCTGATGGAGGATCTTGTTTCACTCATGAAACTTAAAGTGGCCTTAGACAGATCAGAGACTATGTTTGATAAGTTAGAGGGGCTCTTTTCAGAATTCTCTGTCTGTTGCTGAGAAGATGATGGAAAAGGCTTGCTATTGCTCAGCCTATTGCGTCCACCATTGTTAAAGCCTTGTTGAGGCTTTTGTTGATCCTTCCATGAGAAATTTGGATGATTTCTCCATGATGAGTTATAGGTGTTTCCATAAGGTTCACCCATGTAATTAACCTCTGCCATGGCAGGGTTCTCAGGATCATAAGCTTCTTCAGAAGCTGCCTCTTTAGTACTGTTGGATGCATTTTGCCATCTATTCAGACTTTGAGAGATCATGTTGACCTGCTGAGTCAACACTTTGTTCTGAGCCAATATGGCATTCAGAGCATCAATTTCAAGAACTCCCTTCCTCTGAGGGGTCCCATTATTCACGGAATTCCTCTCAGAAAGTGTACATGAATTGGTTATTTGCAACCATGTCAATGAGTTCTTGAGCCTCTTCAGGCGTTTTCTTTAGGTGAATAGATTCACCTGTAAAATGGTCCAATGACATTTTCGAAAATTCAGATAGACCATAATAGAATATATCTAATATGGTCCATTCTGAAAACATGTCAGATGGACACCTTTTTGCTTGAAGGTCTGAACATCCACTCTCAGCTTGCTCAGCTTTTGAGGAGGAAATAATTTATCCAAGAAGGCAGTGACCAGCTTATCCCATGAGTCCAGGCTATCCTTGGGTTGTGAATCCAACCATATTCTAGCTCTGTCTCTTACAACAAAAGGGAAAAGCATGAGTCTGTAGACTTCAGGATCAACTCCATTCATCTTTACAGTCTCACAGATCTGCAAGAACTCAGTTAAAAACTGGTAAGGATCTTCAGATGGAAGTCCATAAAACTTGCAGTTTTGTTGCATTAAGG
>NC_029775.3:99264177-99264764 GCF_000817695.3 Arachis duranensis | reverse complement strand
ATTATTGTTTTCGGCTGCCATCTCCTTCTCTTGTTCGAAAATTTCTGAAAGGTTGTTTCTGGATTGTTGTAATTTAGTTTCCTTTTCAGAGTCCTTTCAGGTTCAGGATCAATTTCAACAAGAGTGCCTTTTTTCCTGTTCCTGCTCATATGAAAGAGAAGAAAACAAGAAAAGAAGAGGAATCCTCTATGTCATAGTATAGAGATTCCTTTATGTTAGTAGAAAAAGAAAGGGGAGAAGAATGAAGAAGAGTGGGTTCGGATATTTAGGTGAATAGAGGTGAAGAGAAGTGTTAGTAATTAAATAATTAAATAGAAGATTTTTGAAAATTTTCGAAACAAAGATAAAATTGAAAAGATATGATTTTTGAAAAAGATTTTGAAAAGATAAGATTTTTAAAATTTTGAAAATTTGACTTGACTTGTAAGAAATAACTAATTTTAAAAATTTTTGACTAAGTCAACTCAAATTTTCAAAAATTAGGAGATAAAAAAGGAAAAGATAATTTTTTTGATTTTTGAAATTTTAATGATGAGAGAGAAAAACACAAATATGACCCAAAACATGAAAATTTTGGATCAAAACCA
>NC_029775.3:99263536-99263894 GCF_000817695.3 Arachis duranensis | reverse complement strand
CAACTTGAAGATCATGAAGAACACCATGAATGCATGAATTTTCGAAAAATGCAAGAAAAAATTTTAAAAGCATGCAATTGATACCAAACTTAAAAATTGACTCAAGACTCAAACAAGAAATACAAAATATTTTTGGTTTTTATGATTTTTTGATTTTTTTGGATTTTTATTAATTTTTTTTTCAAAAACAAAGTTGGAAAATCGAAAAAGAAAAGAAAAATTTTGAAAAAGATTTTTGAAAAGAGAATTACCTAAACTGTCACAAGATGAACCGTCAGTTGTCCATACTCGAACAATCCCCGGCAACGGCGCCAAAAACTTGGTGGACGAAATTGTGATCCTCAAAGTTGGTCTCTTT
>NC_029775.3:99262679-99263340 GCF_000817695.3 Arachis duranensis | reverse complement strand
GTATGAAGCAAGCTATGGTCACCTTGTAAATCTCAGTTAAGTGGATTCATAGGGTCAAATGTAATTGGATTAGATAATTAAAAGATAAATAAAATAAAAAAGGATAGAAATACTTATGTAGATCAATAGTGAAAATTTCAGATAGGCGTGTGGAGATGCTAGAATCCTCTCGAATCTCTACTTTCCTATTGCTTTCATCCAATCATTCTTACTCCTTTCCATGGCAAGCTGTATGTAGGGCATCACCATCATCAATGGCTACTTTTAATCCTCTCGGGAAAATGGTCCTATGCGCTGTCACTACACGGCTAATCGTCTGGAGGCATCACCCATGGTTGATGGCTACATCCCGTCCTCTCAGTGAAAACGTTTGTCAATGGCTACATCCCATCCTCTCAGTGAAAACGTTCCTATGCTCTGTCACAGCACGGCTAATCATCTGTCGGTTCTCAATCAGGTTGGAGTAGAATCCCTTGATTCTTTTGCGTTTGTCATCACGCCCAACCTTCAGGAGTTTGAAGCTCGTCACAGTCATTCAATACCGAAATCCTACTCGGAATATCACAGACAAGGTTAGACTTTCCGGATCCTCATGAATGCCGCCATCTATCTAGCTTATACCACGAAGATTCTGTTGGGGAATCTAAGAGATATGCGCCCT
>NC_029775.3:99260145-99262503 GCF_000817695.3 Arachis duranensis | reverse complement strand
TATTGAAACTTGAGGTACAGCAGAGCTCCACACCCTTAATCTATGGTGTGCAGAAACTCCACTGTTGAAAATACATAAGTGAAAGGTTCAGGCATGGCCGAATGGCCAGCCCCCTGAAACGTGCTCAATAGCCTCCTAAGATGAAGAATAAAACAAAACTGAGACTAAAGATGAAACGTGGTCAAAAGACGACTAATACACTAGTAAAAAGTCTTATTTATACTAAACTAGCTACTAGGGTTTACATGAGTAAGTAATTGATGCATAAATCCACTTCCGGGGCCCACTTGGTGTATGTTTGGATTGAGCTTGATCTATCCACGAGCTGAGGCTTTTCTTGGAGTTGAACACCAAGTTATAACGTGTTTTGGGCGTTCAACTCTGGATCATGACGTGTTTCTGGCGTTTAACTCCAGACAGCAGCATGTACTTGGCGTTCAACGCCAAGTTACGTCATCAATTCCCGAATAAAGTATGGACTATATATATTGCTGGAAAGCTCTGGATGTCTACTTTCTAACGCTATTGAGAGCGCGCCATTTGGAGTTCTGTAACTCCAGAAAATCCATTTCGAGTGCAGGGAGGTCAGATTCCAACAGCATCAGCAGTCCTTTTGTCAGCCTTTTTCAGAGTTTTGCTCAAGTCCCTCAATTTCAGCTAGAAATTACCTGAAATCAAAGAAAAACACACAAACTCATAGTAAAGTCCAGAAATGTGAATTTAACGTAAAAACTAATGAAAACATCCCTAAAAGTAGCTTGAACTTACTAAAAACTACCTAAAAACAATACCAAAAAGCGTATAAATTATCCGCTCATCAGTTAGCGCTCCTGTTATGTTGCTGTGGAATATAGACCAAACTAATGGTTTGTGCAATGGAACGAGAATGCAAGTTAGAAGAACGGGAAACTATGTGATAGAATACAAGACTTTAACTGGTAACAAAGTTGGAAGTATTGTTCTTATCCCAAGATTGAATCTAATTCCAAATAACGAAACATTACTGGTCAGATTTCAAAGAAGACAATTCCCAATTATTATGTCATTTGCAATGACAATAAATAAGTCTCAGGGACAAACTCTATCAAAAGTTAGAGTATACATTCCAAGGCCAGTTTTCACCCATGGTCAATTGTATGTTGCATTATTAAGAGTAACGAGTAAAGATGGTTTGCGAGTGCTGTTGCAAGATCACGGACACTTAGAAGATAACTGCACGATGAATGTGGTATGTAGAGAAGTTTTTGAGAGCTTATAATGAAAAGGTAATAACGAAATTTCTTAATTAAATTTATTAATTTATTAAAATTTATTACTATCAATTTAAAAAATTGACAAATTCTATGTGCTAATGGGTAATGCATTCTTATTGTACATTTATAGCTTGAGAATATTAAAATTATCATAAAAATCCATATTATTTTATTCTCCTGATAAATAATTTTATAATTACGTTAATCATATAATTTTGTTTACTAATAATGATATAGTATTATTTCAGGTATATATTTTGCAGGCATCAAAGGATAGTGTTGAGTTGTTATTTAGTGGGTCTAAATTATTTATTGTTTATTGGAGAACTTTCTGCATTAGAATTCTCTAATGATTTGTTGTTCATTTTCAGCTGATTTTGATATGTTCTTACACATATAATAATTTGTTGGTAGATTTAGGTATTACTAGACTATTTATTGTCACATTCAGTATATATGTTTGATTTATATTGAAGAAAGTAAATTACTAAAACCGGTTAATAATTATTTCAGAGTTAATACAATTAACACTAGATTAAAAAAAATAAACAATGCATAACTCATTACTTTTTTATTAGTCAAATTATTATAATTCAAATTAATCTTAACAAAATAATTTAAAATTATAATTTATTTTATCATGTGTATGATACGGATAATTACACTTGTATATATTCTATCACAAGAACTTATTTGATATTTTTTAAAACACTTATTTAATATAATGTCAATTATATTTAGATTTAATTTGAATTGCATTAATTATTATAAAACATATTAAAACTTTAAAATTACATATTAAAAAAATCAAGAAAGTATCAATTTTGAAGGATGGCATCCATGGCAATTAATTAACATTTCCATTCCAACCCTTTTCTAAGAAGCCATGACAATGGACGACCCTGGGGGTAGAGTTAAAAATAAGTCATATTAGCTCATGAGCTAGTTTGAGTTCGACTCATTAATAGTTTGATAAGCTAAATTTGTGAGATGATGAGCTAAGCTTAAACCTGAAATTGAGCTCATAAATTAATATTAAATGAGTCGAGTTTGAGCTTGAATAAGCTTATCTTATTAGCTCATGAGCTGACTCGATTATATATAT
>NC_029775.3:99256124-99259344 GCF_000817695.3 Arachis duranensis | reverse complement strand
AATATATTTTTTTTTATTTTTTTTTAATTTTTAATTTTAATAAAATTGTTCAAAATAATATTTATCAATAAAATCATTTTTATTTTAAAAAATAAGTCATATAATTTAAGTATATATATGGAATTATAAAATAAAATAAATAAAATTAATAATTAATAAAAATAATTGTTGAGTTAGTGAAAATTGATAATATTTTTGGTGATGACAAATACAACTTTAGTTGGACTGATAACTTAAATGTGTTTTTGATGAATGGTTTAAGTGTAGCCCAATATAAAGAGCAAGCAACTCATTGTATGAAAATTTGGACAAAAGCATCAAATGCAAGCATCGGTCCAATACCTTTATGGATAGAATAGCTTCTAGCTAATGGTAGTGTTATGAAAATAGGAGTAGAGGATTAATATTTTTAGTAGAAAATATTTTTTACAAAGCTAAGAATAAAAATAGTACAATAGTCTCTTTTATTTTTAAGTCAATTTTTTATTTTTAATGGAAGTGATGAAATAACTTCTAAAAAAAAGTTATATTTTTCTACTGTTTCAAAAGTTTTCAATTAACTTCTCAAGAAGTTAAGAACATTTCTTAAAATGGTACCAAACACGCGTAATATAATTTTTTTATAATTGAAAAAAAATAAAGTTACTTTACAAACGGACTCTAAATCGATTCAAACTTTTACAAGTCAATCGTCCATATTAGATTGTGGAAAGGTCTCACTAATTACTTCCCAAGTTACTAAATTGTTGGACCTGCAACAATCTAGTAATGTTCTTCCATACTATGGTAATTTACTGCCTATAAGATGTACAATTTTACTACATATTTAAGTTTTTTTTTACAACCAAATTTATTGGAAGAAGGGACAAAAGTTTACTTGAAAGTTCATATGCTAGACACGATTACACTTCAATTATTTAATGAGTCATGAGTGCACACTATTTATACACTCTGGCAGACACAGTATTTTTCGTGTTTATTTTCTTAAGGAAGAAGGGACAAAAATACACCTGAAAGTTCACACGCTGGATACAATTACACTTCATTCATTTAACGACGCCACACGCCGATGGCCAAAAGGGTAAATGTGTTCGTCGGAGTGTATAAATGGTGTGCACGCGTGACTCATTAAATGATTAAAGTGTAATCGTGTCTAGCGTGTGAACTTTCAGGTGTACTTTTGTCCCTTCTTCCTTTAATTATATTGGATCAAACTTAACAAAAATCAATTTTATTAGTAAGAGCGTGTAAATCGTTCCAACTCCCGGCAACATCGCGCGCTTCTTCTTTTTCTTCGCACTCCTTTTTTTTGCGTTCTTTCTCCTCTACATACAGTTGCTGCATTTTTCTTTTCTTTTTCTCTTCGTCTTCCTAGTGATTTTTTGCAATATTATGTATTCTTTTTTTTATTTTTTTCTCTTTTTCTTGTTTTAAACAAGAAGAATTATAAGAATGTAAGACAAGAAAAAAAGATTGTAATACCCTCACTAGCAGAATGACATGCTTCCGACTGTGCCAATCTGATAGCAAGAAGTATTATGATGACTTCATATACTTAATAATATAATAGGAGCCTTTGACTCGAAACCGTACTGCTGTTTCCTTTGAAAAAAAATGGAAAAATTACTTTATCTTGAAAACAAACAAGCATATACCAATATACATAACTTATTACTCAAGTAACTTATACATATTATATACATACAACTCATACAACTCCTATCCCTCTTACAAAATTATAATACTAATGGCGAGGGAAGAATAATAATAACTAAATTAATACATCCATATCGTATAAACTAAACTCAACAACTCTTCATAAACTTCTTCGTCCATTTTCTGAAAAGAAAAATCTGTAAGGGGTGAGAACCTAACCACATGATCTCACCACGGATTTTCAAAATTTGTTATAAGAAGATATTTAATAAGAAAACTATTTTCAAACTCAGTGATTATCGTTATCTTATGAATATTTTGAAAAAAAAACCCCGACATTTACTTATCCAAATTTAAAAGTTCTTTTCTTTAAATTATAAGAAAAAAAACTCCAAAAATCAATAATACGCCATAATATAATCAAACGCAATCCCCTGACCCAGAACAGAATCAAGTCACGACGTCCTACCCAATATAATAATCAAACCTCGGCCCCGGTCCAAACATAATTAACCTCAACCTCAGGCCCAAACATAATCAACCTTGGGCTCTGGCCCAAACATAATCAACTAAATGGTGCACGAATTTGTGATTCGCACAACTGACCAGCAAGTGCACTGGGTCGTCCAAGTAATACCTTACGTGAGTAAGGGTCGATCCCACGGAGATTATTGGTTTGAAGCAATCAATGTTTATTTTATTAATCTTAGTTAGGAGGTCAAAAAGGTTATTTGGATTTAATTGTAAGAAGTCAAAGTATTTAAAATTGTAAGAGAAAATAATAGAGAATAATAGCGTTACTTGTTGTGCAGTAATGAGGAATATGTTGGAGTTTTGGAGATGCTTTGTCCTTTGACTTCAACTCTTCCTTGAAATCCTTCAATACACGCAAGGCTCCTTCTATGGCAAGCTCTATGTAGGGTGTCACCGTTGTCAGTGGCTACTTCCCATCCTCTCAGTGAAAACATTCCTATGCTCTGTCACAGCACGGCTAATCATCTGTCGGTTCTCAATCAGGTTGGAATAGAATCCATTGATTCTTTTGCGTCTGTCACTAACGCCCAACCTTCAAGAGTTTGAAGCACGTCACAGTCATCCAATCCCAGAATCCTACTCGGAATACCACAGACAAGGTTTAGACTTTCCGGATTCTCATGAATGCCGCCATCAATCCGGCTTATACCACGAAGATTCTGATTAAGGAATCTAAGAGATATTCATTCAATCTGATGTAGAACGGAGGTGGTTGTCAGGCACACGTTCATGGATTGAGGAAGGTGATGAGTGTCACGGATCATCACCTTCTCCATAATTAAGCGCAAATGAACATCTTAGATAAGAACAAGCATGTTTGAATGGAAAACAAAGGAATTGTATTAAATCATCGAGACGCTGCAGAGCTCCTCACCCCCAACAATGAAGTTTAGAGACTCATGCCGTCAAAAAGTATGTAATTCAGATATGAAAATGTCATGAGTTACAAGATAAGTCTCTAAAAGTTGTTTAAATAGAAAACTAGTAACCTAGGTTTACAGAAAATGAATAAACTAAGATAATTGGTGCA
>NC_029775.3:99253239-99254450 GCF_000817695.3 Arachis duranensis | reverse complement strand
GAAAAATTATAAAGAAAAACGAATTTTACCTCCTCCCCACCATTCTGGCGTTAAACGCCCAACTGGTGCATGTTTTGGGCGTTTAACGCCCAATTGTTGCTTCTCCTGGGCGTTCAACGCCCAGCTGTTGCTTCTTTCTGGCGTTGAACGCCAGGAAGTCCTTTGTCACTGGGCGTTTTTCTGAACGCCCAGGACGCTGTCAATCTGGCGTTAAACGCCCAGAAGGTGCTTCTTTCTGGCGTTCAACACCCAGAAGATGCTCCCTTCTGGCGTTTAACACCCAGATGGCTACCCTTACTGGCGTTGAACGCCCAGTGGGTTCTTCTTTTGGGCGTTCAACGCCCAAAATGTTTCTTACTGGCTTTTTCATGCCAGTGAGCTTCCAAATTCCCTTGTAACTCTGTGACTTCAATCAATTGCTATTTTACCTTTTGAAGATACTCTGTCATATACCTGTAAAAATCAATTAATGTAAATAAACTTTGTAAATGGCTGGGTTGCCTCCCAGCAAGCGCTTCTTTATTGTCTTTAGCTGGACTATTACTGAGCTCTAATCAAGTCTTAGTTTTGAGCATTCTTGCTCAAAATTGCTTTCAAGATAATGTTTAATTCTTTGTCCATTGACAATGAACTTTTTGTTAGAGTCATTATCTTGAAGCTCTACGTATCCATATGGTGATACACTTGTAATTACATATGGACCTCTCGACCGGGATTTTAATTTCCCGGGGAATAATTTGAGCCTAGAATTAAATAGCAGAACTTTCTGCCCCGGCTCAAAGACTCTGGATGACAATTTCTTATCATGCCATCTTTTTGCTTTCTCTTTGTAAATTTTTGCATTCTCGAAAGCATTGAGTCTAAATTCCTCTAGCTCATTTAACTGGAGCAAAAAGCATTGAGTTTAAATTCCTCTAGCTCATTTAACTGGAGCAATCGTTTTTCTCCAGCTAACTTGGCATCAAGGTTTAGGAATCTGGTTGCCCAGTAGGCCTTGTGTTCCAGTTCCACTGGCAAGTGACATGCCTTTCCATACACATGCTGGTATGGAGAGGTCCCTATGGGGTCTTGAATGCTGTTCTGTATGCCCACAGAGCATCATCCAAGCTTCTTGCCCAATCCCTTCTACGGTTAATTACAGTCCGTTCCAGGATTCTTTTAAGTTCTCTATTTGAGACTTCAGCTTGCCCATTAGTTTGTGGGTGATATGG
>NC_029775.3:99252286-99253158 GCF_000817695.3 Arachis duranensis | reverse complement strand
GCAGAGTAAAGCTGTTTATTGCAGAAATGAGTGCCCCCATCACTGATTAATACTCTAGGGATACCAAATCTACTGAAGATGTGTTTCTGGAGGAATTTTAACACTATTTTAGTGTCATTAGTGGGTGTTGCAATAGCCTCCATCCATTTGGATACATAATCCACTGCCACCAGAATATAAGTGTTTGAGTATGATGGTGGGAAAGGTCCCATGAAGTCAATACCCCATACATCAAACAACTCAATCTCCAAGATTCCTTGTTGAGGCATGGCATAACTATGAGGCAGATTGCCGGATCTTTGGCAACTGTCACAATTAAGTACAAAAGCTCGGGAATCTTTATAGAGAGTAGGCCAGTAGAAGCCACATTGGAGGACTCTTGTGGCTGTTCGCTCACTTCCAAAATGTCCTCAATACTGTGATCCATGGCAATGCCATAGACACTTCCAAAATATCCTCTATATTGTGATCCATGGCAATGTCAGAGGATTTTCTGTGCTTCTTTTTTAGGCACACATCTATGGATTACTCTGTCTGCACATCTCTTGAAGAGATATGGTTCATCCCAAAGATAGTACTTTGCATCTGTGATCAATTTCTTTGATTGTAGCCTACTGTACTCTTTGGGTATGAATCTTACTGCCTTGTAGTTTGCAATGTCTGCAAACCATGGCACTTCCTGGATGGCAAAGAGTTGCTCATCCGAAAAAGTTTCAGAGATCTCAGTGAGAGGAAGGGACGCCCCTTCTATTGGCTCTATTCGGGACAGGTGATCTGTCTGTCCCTTTTCTGTCTCTTATTTCTATATCAAACTCTTGCAGAAGCAACACCCATCTTATAAGTCTGGGCTTTGAATCCTGCTTTGTGAGTAG
>NC_029775.3:99251356-99252059 GCF_000817695.3 Arachis duranensis | reverse complement strand
ACTGCACCAATGGCATGGTCACTGGCATCACACATCAATTCAAATGGTAATGTCCAGTCTGGTGCAGAGATGATTGGTGTTGTAACCAATTTAGCCTTCAGGGTCTCAAATGCCTGCAGACACTCTTTATCAAAGATAAAGGGCGTGTCAGTGGCTAGCAGGTTGCTCAGAGGTTTGGCAATTTTTGAAAAATCCTTTATAAACCTCCTATAGAATCCTGCATGCCCCAGAAAGCTTCTGATTGCCTTAACATTGGCAGGTGGTGGTAATTTTTCAATCACCTCTACCTTAGCTTGATCCACCTCTATCCCCTTGTTCGAAATTTTGTGCCCAAGGACTATTCCTTCAGTCACCATAAAGTGACACTTTTCCCAGTTTAAAACCAGGTTAGTCTCTTGGCATCTTTTCAGAACAAGTGCTAAGTGGTTAAGGCAGGAGCTGAATGAGTCTCCAAATACTGAAAAGTCATCCATGAAGACTTCCAGGAATTTTTCCACCATATCAGAGAAAATTGAGAGCATGCACCTCTGAAAAGTTGCAGGTGCATTGTACAGGCCAAATGGCATCCTTCTGTATGCAAATACTCCGGATGGGCAGGTGAATGCCGTTTTCTCCTGATCCTGGGGATCTACTGCAATTTGATTATAACCTGAATATCCATCCAGGAAGCAGTAGTATTCATGACCTGCTAGTCTTTCTAGCA
>NC_029775.3:99247928-99249238 GCF_000817695.3 Arachis duranensis | reverse complement strand
TAAGAACTGTGCCAGAAACTCAGTAGGCTCTTCCTGTGGAAGACCAGAATACTGGCAGTTTTGCTGCACCATGATAATGAGTTGAGGATTCAGCTCAAAGCTACTAACTCCAATGGAGGGTATACAGATACTATTCCCATATGAAGCAGTAGTGGGGTTGGCATATGACCCCAGAGTCCTCTTGGACTGTTCATTCATACTTACTTCCATGATGGAATACAAGAGATAATTTATATGTTGATTTTTTTTTATAGAAGTGGAATAAATAAAAATGGAATATATAAAAAAATTTAAAAATATTTTATGAAAATTTGTTTTTTCGAAAAATTTTGAAATTGAAGTTTGAAAAAAATTCGAAAATGTAGTTTTAAAATTGGTTAGAAAATAAATATTTTTTTTTGAATTTTGAATTTTATGATGAAAGAGAAAGACACACAAAAGACACAAGACTTAAAATTTTTAGATCTAATGCTCCTTATTTTCGAAAATTTTTGGAGGGAAAACAACAAGGAACACCAAACTTAAAAATTTTAAGATCAAGACACAAGAAAAACTCAAGAACACCTTGAAGATTCACAAGAACACCAAGAACAAAAGAAAGAACACCAAACTTAAAATTTTTAGAAAACTTTAATAGAATTTTCGAAAATTATAAAAAGATTAACAAGAAAACACCAAACTTAAAGTTTGGCACATGATGCAATCCAAGAAAAATTATTTTTGAAAAAGGTTCCAAAGGGTATAACCAATTATCAAGAACAACTTGAAGATCAAGGAAGAACCAAGAACACTAACACGAGAATTTTAGAGGAAATATAAAATATGCAATTAACACCAAACTTAGAATAAGACACTAAACTCACGAAAAATTGACAATTAATTAGGAAAAATAATATTTTTGAAAAGAAACTATCCTATCGAAATTTGATGACTCTATAACAACAAAAATAAATTATTCCTAATCTAAGAAATAAAATAAGCCTTCAATTGTTCAAACTCAATAATCCCCGGCAACGGCGCCAAAAACTTGGTGCACGAATTTGTGATTCGCACAACTAACCAGCAAGTGCACTGGGTCGTCCAAGTAATACCTTACATGAGTAAGGGTCGATCCCACGGAGATTATTGGTTTGAAGCAATCAATGTTTATTTTATTAATCTTAGTTAGGAGGTCAAAAAGGTTATTTGGATTTAATTGTAAGAAGTCAAAGTATTTAAAATTGTAAGAGAAAATAATAGAGAATAATAGCGTTACTTGTTGTGCAGTAATGAGGAATATGTTGGAGTTTTGGAGATGCTTTGTCCTTTGA
>NC_029775.3:99235523-99247891 GCF_000817695.3 Arachis duranensis | reverse complement strand
TCCCATCCTCTCAGTGAAAACGTTCCTATGCTCTGTCACAGCACGGCTAATCATCTGTCGGTTCTCAATCAGGTTGGAATAGAATCCATTGATTCTTTTGTGTCTGTCACTAACGCCCAGCCTTCAGGAGTTTGAAGCATGTCACAGTCATTCAATCCCTGAATCCTACTCGGAATACCACAGACAAGGTTTAGACTTTCCGGATTCTCATGAATGCCGCCATCAATCCGGCTTATACCACGAAGACTCTGATTGAGGAATCTAAGAGATACTCATTCAATCTGATGTAGAATGGAGGTGGTTGTCAGGCACATGTTCATGGATTGAGGAAGGTGATGAGTGTCACGGATCATCACCTTCTTCATAATTAAGCGCGAATAAACATCTTAGATAAGAACAAGCATGTTTGAATGGAAAACAAAGGAATTGTATTAAATCATCGAGACGCTGCAGAGCTCCTCACCTCCAACAATGGAGTTTAGAGACTCATGCCGTCCAAAAGTATGTAATTCAGATCTGAAAATGTCATGAGGTACAAGATAAGTCTCTAAAAGTTGTTTAAATAGTAAACTAGTAACCTAGGTTTACAGAAAATGAGTAAACTAAGATAATTGGTGCAGAAATCCACTTCTGGGGCCCACTTGGTGTGTGCTGGGGCTGAGACTAAAGCTATCCACGAGTAGAGGCCTTTCTTGGAGTTAAACTCCAAGTTATGACGTGTTTTGGGCGTTCAACTCCGGATTATGACGTTTTTCTGGCGTTTAACTCCAGACAGCAGCATGAACTTGGCGTTCAACGCCAAGTTACGTCGTCTATCTTCGCGCAAAGTATGGACTATTATATATTGCTAGAAAGCCCTGGATGTCTACTTTCCAACGCCGTTGAGAGCGCGCCAATTGGACTCCTGTAGCTCCACTTTCGAGTGCAGGGAGGTCAGGATCCAACAGCATCAGCAGTCCTTTTTCAGCCTAACTCAGATTTTTGCTCAGCTCCCTCGATTTCAGCCAGAAAATACCTGAAATCACAGAAAAGCACACAAACTCATAGTAAAGTCCAGAAATATGATTTTTGCCTAAAAACTAATAATATTCTACTAAAAACTAATTAAAACATACTAAAATCTACATGAAATTACCCCCAAAAAGCGTATAAAATATCCGCTCATCACTAAACTATCATCAAAAGTATCAATTCATTTACCATTACTCAATCACAAAAAGAACCAAACACAAACACAAATAATACAAGATAAACACATTTAATGAGCAGTTACAGCAAGTATTACAATTACCAGTTAATAACAGATAAACAATTAGAAAAACCAAAACAAATTCAAACCCAAACAAAACATATAAATGCATATGATGCATACCTGTCCTATGACTGATGAGTCTCATCTGACAGTTATATAGCCAACCCGACAGGTCTTGGTAGCTAACCATGGACAGAAACACCCATTGCGGAGCATGTGGACCTGAGCCACAACCCCCTTGTTACTACCCGCTTAACCCATAGGAAGTGGAATAAACTACTACTGCTACTACTATCCAGGTGGGTGTTTAAAGACTCAACCTGAAGCAAGTAGAATAATCCACTACTACTGCTACTACCCAGGCGTCACATTCATTGACCTGGAGCAAGCGAGACGAACCACAATCCTTGCTACTGCCTAGGTATCTCAATCAAATTCAATTTTATTTTCACATTCATTCTCATCATACATCTTATTACTTTCTTCAATAATTCAGATTTAAAACATAATCCATTCTTTTCTAAATAAATCAAACTCCACAACGTAACCCTTTTCTTAATAACTCCAAAAATCAAATTTTAAAATCCTTAAAAATCTAAATCTTTCTAAATAACCATTTTAAACGAAGTCTCCAGTTTTTATAAAAATTTGGGTAGCATCTCCTCTAAAATTCAGACTATGCTACCCTTACAGATCCCAACAAAACACATTTTCCAACACGTTCCCAACTAGCTTCAAATATCAAATCCTTTCCAAAATCACACAAAATTCCAGTTTTCAATCTTTTCTAAAGTCAAACATTTTCAAAATTAAACGATATTCCAACATTATACCTCTTCCAGTAATTCAAGGAAAATCAATTCAACAATGACCAATTTAACAATTCAGAACAGCAAATCAGAATAACCAGCTTCGTCAATAATTCAATAAATCAATCAAATAAATAATCACATCCATCAAAACAGTTCAATTCAATTCATAAGACTCACTTAATTATAAAAAATATATTTTTCATACTATTATCGACTTATAACAACTCTTGAAAATAAAATGAATTTAAGAAAATGCCCCTATCTCATCTCGTCGAAACTCGAAAGCTATACAACGCGTCAAAGAGCCCTTTTTCTGGCCCGCAACAGCGGTAGCCATCTAACACCACATACAGTTGCAGTAACTTCGACCCGAGAAAGAACCAAGAATTGAGCAACAGTAGTTCATTAGTTGATTCCGGCGACAACCGTGCCATACCCGGTGACCAGAATTGCGGCGGAGCAACTCCAACAATAGCATACAGCTGAGCGACAACCTTCAACCACAACAACAGAAACCACAACAACAAAATCCCTCCCCACCGTCACCTTCTCTCTCTCCCCGGCGCTTCCTTTGCCTCAGTCCAAATCGACAACAGCGACGGCGGCAGTTTCTCGCAGTAGCAGAGGAGCGTGGCGATGGTAGCAAGAGACCTCCTCTGCTCCATCGCGTTCTGCTCCTCACGTCTGGCTCTCTCTTCCGTGTTCAGCGGTGACAGATCTGGCGACAACGGGAGTCATGGCGGCGCAAAATGGAAGCACGAACGGTGGCTCGACAGTGGCGAGGAACGACGACGGAGTGACGACGCTGCTTCCTCTTCTTCATCGCGAACTCGTCTCTCTCCTTCTCCTCTATTCGCGGTTCATGGTGGCGACGCAGGTGACGGGTTCGACGGCAGTGCTTCGGCGGCTAGGCGTGGTGGCAGTATCTCCCCCTCCTCTCTTCTGTGTGTAGGATTTTGATTTGGGAGTTAGGGTTTAGGTAGAGTAATAATTAAAAATAAAATTTAAATCAATAATAATATCTATAAAAATACAATTTTATTATCAACCTAAAATTTATTTTCAAAAATAATACTCTAATTCAATAATCAAAGAAAATAAAAAAAAATCAACTTCCTTTATAATCATAAAATAAAGTTATAATAAAAAATTATTTAATTTATATATAAAATCTCTTAAAATATCATCTTAATTAAATATAATAAATCACAAATAAATTTATTATTAAATTTAAAAATTCCAAGTCTTATAACGATGATGTTAACGAAGAAGATGTTGAGAAATTTTGAATTATACAGAATTTATTAGAAAATAATACTAATTTTTTTTTACAATAACACCGAAACTTCTTAATTTTGACACCGAAATTTAATTACGAAAATACAGTTTCTTTAATGCTGTATTTTGGTTTTTGCTTCTTATGATGATGATGATAATGATGATGATGATGATGATGATGCTATTTTTTTACTTCTTATGATGATGATGATGATACTGGAGGAAGAATAATGTTGTTGTTTTGAATTATTATTCTTTTTTTTTTGAGTATTGCTTCTCATATTAGACTTGAATAGACATGAATTATAATATTTTTTAGTTGAATGAATGTAAAAAATAAATTTCATAGTAAAAGATCATAAGATAGCATCGAAATTACTTGAATGAATATGTTTATAATGTATTGCAATCTTATTTAGTTGAATGGATGTAGGTTCACATTTATTGGATTAAATTCTTGTCAGAAAAAAAACACTAAAATTTCTTAATTTTTAACACTAAAATATTACTACAAAATTACAGAAACTTCTTAATGTTGACACCAAAATTTTATCACAAACACATAAATGTCTTCTTATGATTCAATGAGAGTTTCTTTTCTTCCTCTACTTACTAACTAAAGATAATGAGAAGGAATATTCTAATTTGATGTTCTAATCTTGTTAGATAATCATGATGATCAAGATAATGAAAAATAAGAGAAGGAGGAGGAGGATGAGTTGTTTTGAATTGTTATTCTTTGGGTTAAGTACTGTTTTCGTTCCTAAAGTTTGGGGCGAAAATCAAATTCGTCTCCGACCTTTTTTTGTTATTAAAATCATCTTCAACGTTATAAAATCATCATTTTTTATCTCAATTTTATTTTTGACCAAATTACCCTTATCTATTAATAAAAAAATAAAAATAAAAACAAAAACAAAAACAAAAAACACATCTTCTTCCTTTTCTTCTTCAACTTCAACACTGCCACCCTCCTCCGCCCTCCCTTCGCACTCTCTCTCCTCTATTCCGCCACCAGCAACTCCATTCTTGACCCCTTAACGCCTCTCACTTCTTCCACCCCTTCCTTCACACTCCAACACCGCATCCAATTCCTCAACTATTACCTCCTCCTTCTACTCACCAACCACCATATCAACCCCCACCAAGTTGAATGTGTCTATTATTAGTTTATTACTACACAAACGCTTCTTGATTCTCAAGGGTTTAATGTTACTAGGCAGGTATGGCCTTGGATCAAGATTCAAGAAGCTGGATTTTCTCACTCGCCTTGGATCTTGATATCCCCTTCCTTCTGCTCTTTGCAAACTTTCCCTTCCTCCCCTTCTCCCACCCAAAAAATTTCAATTCTTCTTCTCTCCTTCAACAACAGTAACAACTAAATCTAGCAACAACAATTCTTTTTCTCTTCTTCACCAACAACAACAACAAATCCAGGAAATTCAACAATAACAAATTCAGCAAAATAAATCACTAAAAAAATTAAATTTGACAACAGTTCAACAATCCAAAATCAGCAACTACAGAAATTAAAAAGAATTAAAAATGATGTTTATGTTCTTAAATCTCAGCATGTCGAACACCGAAGCCAAGCACCACGAAGAGGAGGAGGCTCCCACCGGCGAGGACGAGGACACCGGAGCTCAGGTAGCTCCGATTGTGAGACTCGAAGAGATCGCCATCTCCAATGGCGAAGAAAATAAAGATGCTATTCTCGATCTTAAATCCAAGCTATATCAATTCGATAAAGAGGGGAATCAATGGAAGGAGCGAGGTGTTGGAACAGTGAAGTTCCTGAAGCACAAGGAAACTGGAAAGGTTCGCCTTCTCATGAGGCAATCTAAGACGCTCAAGATCTACGCCAATCATTTGATTCTACCTTTGATGAGTGTACAAGAGCACTCTGGGAACGAGAAATTATGTGTTTGGCATGCCAGAGACTTCGCCGATGGTGAATTGAAATATGAGAGGGAAGGGTAAGAAGAAGGGGATGAGAGGGATGAGAGGGAAGAAACTGAAGAGATGCAGGATTTGGGTTCGAGTGGGGGGAAGCGGGGAGGGGGATGTTTTATTTTTTTAATATTATTTTTATTAATTATAAAGGATAATTTGGTCAAAATAATAAAATTGAAGTAGTAAAAGACGATTTTATAACGTTTTGTAACGTTGATGATGATTTTAATAACAAAAAAAGGTCGGTGACGAATTTGATTTTCGCCCCCAGACCTTAGGGACAAAAACAGTACTTAACCCTTATTCTTTCTTTTTTAGGAGTATGGCTTCTTATGTTAGACTTGAATGAACATGTATTACAATCTTATTTAATTGAATGAATATAAAAAGTAAATTGCATACTAAAAAATCATAAGATAACACCGAAATTACTTGAATGAACATGTTTATATTATATTAAAATCTTATTTAGTTAAATAAATGTAGGTTCATATTTATTATATTGATTTTTTTTCAAAAAAAAATACTGAAATTTTTTAATTTTGATACCAAAATATTGTTACAAAAATACAGAAATTTCTTTTTTAATCCTACATTTTTTACTTCTTATTCTTCTTTTTTTTTATTGCTCTTACTTTTTTTAAGATTATTGCGTTTCAATTAGATTTGAATACATACTTATTGGATTGAAATCTTACATGTGCAAAAATTAAAAAAAAAAGAAAGATTGTAATTTACATATAAAAAGAAAACGATAATAACAACGATAACGATAATGATAATGTTGGAAGAAAAGAAAAAAGAAAGAGAAGAATAAATTCAAATAAAAAAAAAGAAAAAAATGATGATGGTAATGACAATGACAATGATAAAAACCAAAAAAAAAAAATAAGAAAAAATTATTAAAAAAAAATAAAAAAAATGATAACAGCAGCGCAATATATATATAAAAAAAAAGTGCATAAACGAAAAGCACATTATAACACATCTCTAATTCATTGTCGGGTGCTATACATTAATACTCTCCATCCTAAATTCATTGTGGGATATAGCAAACTACATAAAATTTTAAAATTTATTTTAGAGTGTCACGATCTACATATAAATAAAAATAAACATTAATGCTATCTTTAGAACATATATTACATATATCTTTGTAAATGATTTATTTTAAACAATGTTGATGATGAAAAACGGGTGCCTATATTTTAGTAGAATTCTATATTGATTGCACACAATATAAGAGCAAGATATAGAAATAGAGAAAACAAAACAAAAAACAAGGAATCTTATGTTTTTGGGACTTGGACTTGATTTGGCTCTAAAGTATTGCTAAACCTGTGCGCTGTTTAATTTTGATATTAAATTTATAGTAGTATTTTTTAATAATATAAAAAATTTAATGTACTTTTTTATTTGAAGATCACAAATTTAACTATTTGATTTATGAATTTTAATTTTTTTAAATTTTTAAAATATAAAATTGACTCCTAATTTATGAACTTACATATACTACAAGAAACATTGTAATTATCGACACCAAAAATCGAGGACTAGATTTAATGTCGATATTTTTCGACGGTCTTTCGTCGATACAATAAAAAATTAATTCAAAAATAAAAATATTAAAATCGACAACAAAATCCTCTATTTTTTTATGCGACTTTAATATTATCGTCGTAACGTCGACCGTAAATAAGGTGAAAATGCTTTTTCTTTAAAATCGACAAATACTTCGTCTATTTTAATATTTATAATATCGACAATCAGCTTAAACGATAGAAATTCTTTGCAAAAATTAAATGAATAATGTTAGATCTATTAAATCTACGGTCAAGATGTTGATTTATTTTTTTAGGAAAAACAATCATTTGTACTCATGAACATTACGAACGCTGACAAAAATACCCATTAAAGAAGGAAACTAATGTTGTATCAATCAAAGATGGATTCCGTACGACAAAAGTACCCAAATCCTAAATTTGTGTTGACTTTTTAATAAAATTCCAGAATTATCCCCACCATTATCTTCAACCTCTCGTCTTTTCTTTCTCAAATCTCAAACACTTCCATTACCTAAAAACCCTAATCTCAATGCCTAAAAACCCCAAATTACCATCTTCCTAACCCTAATCTCAATACCCCTTTCAGCAAATTTCAACCCTCTCTTTATTCTTTTAATCAATTTTATTACCTCCTTCACCAACACCATCATCACTGCCACTGTCACCAACTGTCAGCCTCATCTTCCTCTTTCTCCACTGTCACAGCCATAAACAACAACTTCACTCTAACTTTTAATTTTACTTCTCATCATCATTTTTTCAATCTTAAATTCTATTACTGTTATTACCATCACCACCCTTCCTCCATCACTTTCAATACAATGTCAGAAGGGGAAGTACCTTTGGATGCTAAAAATTGAAACTTTGGCAAGATCGCTTTGGTGGGATCGCATGTGAGTAACACAGAAATCTTGCACATGATGGTGGTGATTCGAGAGAGTGAGAAAGTTCAATTTCTTTAATTATATAATAAATTTGTAATTTGTATTGTTGTAAATATAGAACCTTTTTTCATGGAGTCCATGAGATTGAAGTGGACTTAAGAGGAGTTGAATTGCACCACAGGACTTTGCGCGCTGGATCTCGGTTAAGTCTCACTTCCGGAGCTTTTCCATCTAGCATTGCGTGGGAACGGATGGATTGCCTGGTTGTCTTGTTGTCGTCTTTGTCATCGTCAGCGTGAAAAGATGGTGGCAGTGGTTCGTAGAGTAGTAGAGAATAGAAGGTGGTTAAGGTAGCGGCAATGGAGGTGTTTGAGATTTGGAAAAGAAGAGAGGAAGGGTTGAAAATAAAAGATGGGGTAATTCTGAAATTTTATTAAAAAGTCAACATAAATTTAGGATTTGGGTACTTTTATCGTATGAAATTCATCTTTCATGGATACAACGTTAGTTTTCTTTTTTAATGGGTATTTTTACCAGCGTTCATAAAATTTATGGGTACAAATAGTTATTTTTCCATTTTTTAACTAAAACTCGACTACTTTCCCGTCAATTTTTATAAACAACAAATTACCCCCTCTCTTATTCCCCGCCTCACTTGTTTCCCCCTAATTCACAGGTTACATTTTACCCAATTTCTGCTTTCTCCATTTCACCTGAGAAACCAACCTTCCCTCTCTGCTGCCGCCGCACCGTCTTCGTGTCGCCGTCGCACTGTCACGCTCGCGTCGCCGTCGCACTGTCGTTCAGTTACTCTCTCTCTGTCTTTTTCTTCTTTGATTCGGTTCTATGAATGAAGATTTTGCATAGAGAAATAGTTAGTTCATAAACCCTAGAAACCAGAGTGAATTGACATTTCTGTTGCTTCTGCGCTGCTGCATTTCACTTCCTTCCCCTAAGCGCCATGGTTTTTCCTTTCTTCATATGCATATGTTTCTTCAGATTAGATATACGTTCAGATTTTGTTTATATATTGAATTGTTTTTGTTCTTATACAACTTGGAATGAGTGTGAACACTTTAATGGATGCAGGCATAAGAGAATAAGCTTGCGAACCCTATGAGGGAAATCAAAGTGCAGAAGCTTGTCCTCAACATCTCCGTTGGCGAGAGTGGCGATCGTCTCACCAAAATGATGAGAGGTGTTTGATGGATAAATCAAAGTGCAGAAGCTCCATCCCTCGATAGATAAATCGTCTTGCTCGAATTGGTAAGTAAACTTGTTGCTGTTTCTTGCATGTCAATCTAGACTTTGCTATGTGCAATTTTATTGTTATGAATCCTAAATGTTAAGATCAATTTAATTACATTGGGAATAATATAGACATAGACATACATAATTAATTGCATTGAAGAAACATGAAACATTTATCTAACATTCCAGCGAGTTAAGATCGATCACAAAAGATAGATGTTGTTTTGACATTGATGACCATGCTGTTACTGTGTTTTCAGTCTAGTATTATGTATATGCTAGATCTTGCTTCCTGTGCTTTTAGGGCTCTTCCATTCCCAAGTATAACCACTTCTTTGGATTGATTTTATTGAGATAAACTGTTTGATCCTTGTTTTCATTGAAGATGCTTCAATATTCAGTTTCTGATTTTTGCTCATTGCAATCACATTTTTTTTTTGCAAAGGTGAAGTATATGCAGGGTCGGTATGTGTGTTGTTTTTTCTGGCCTAGTGCTTGCTCTTTTTCTAATGAACCAAAGTAAAATGCAACCATGCTCTGCTGCATTTCTTTGGAGGAAAAAAATCTGACTTCCATTTTAGTATTTTAATAACAATTATTTTTATTAGTATTGTTACTTTGTGTTATCCTTGTCACATTAATTTAATTAAAGTACATTCCTTGCGACTAATGTTATTGTAGGCTGAATGAGAAATTGACAATGCACAATCAACTGTCTTTGTATTGTGACAGGATTTTGTTGGCAAATTGTTTTACCAGTAACCAAGTGATTTGAACTTGAGAATTGAGATAACAGTGCACATTCCATTTCTATCAAGAGTCCAATACCCCTTTTTTTTCTCATAGAGTCCCAAACTCCCAATATTCAAGTTTAGAGGTTGTGGTTTATTGCAGAGTAGCTGAAGAGGGTGTATCATCATTCTGGAAGTTGAAATGTTTCTAAGGACTAATTAGAGTTAAGTGAAATGGAAGGTTAATAACAACTATTTTCTTTTCCATTTTTAGGTCTCTACAAATCAAAGGATTCTAGATTTGGAGATGGCAACCAAATTAGGATGGTGTGCTGTTATTTTAGTGATCATGCAATCAGTTATTTTGTTGAGTTATATGTGTACTATTTTTTGCTGTGTTATTTGCAGATTAATCTAGTGGGATATTGTTCCTACCTATCTTTAGTGTTTTATGCTTGTACTGAAGTGTTGACTTTTAACAAATACTTTGTGAATTCAGTCAGGAAACATCAAGCAAACTCTCATGCAAAAAAGGGATGGGAACAATTTACTGATGCTGTTATCAAAACAATGTCACAGAAAAGGGAAGGTGTTGTCTTTCTGTTGTGGGGCAACTCTGCTTGGGAGAAATCTAGGTACTACCTCTATTATATAACACACTAAAAGCTTACAAGCTTTAGAAACTAAATGTAGAGTCGACATCCGGGGTTTATGTAGTCAGCTTGATAAAAAAAGATTAAGCTTCAAGTATTTATTGTCTCTTTTTCAGAAGTAGATGACAAGCATGTTTTTTGTGCAAATGTACATCTATAATGTATAAAACTATAAGCTGCTCCCAGAAGAGTTTCTATAAACTAATTTGGACTATTTTCTTTCCTTGCCTGGAAGATAATTTCTACAAAACTTGTTGATGAGCTTGTATTGAGTGCATACTTAGGTTAATTGATGCAACAAAACATCATATACTTCAAGCTGCACATCCTTCTGGTTTGTCTGTAGATAGAGGCTTCTTTGGCTGCAGGTAAGGTTGTTTTGAAGTATAATTTAGTTGTGTTAATATGGTAAATAATGAGCGCAAGAAGAACTTCTGAATTGGTAAATAATGTACACAACACTACTGCTCTATAATAGGACCTGCAGAGTTCTAAAGTGGAAGTTGTAAGTGTTAGCATCGTGCTTGGTTGATTAAGTGGAGAGTGCAAATATATTTAGTCATCACAGTCTAAAATACAAACCTTCTTTTAATCTCTTTCATCAACTTGGCATTATTGTATTAAAATACATTTTTCACTTTTTTCCTACTTCACCACTGGTTTTCATTATTCATCTTCATGGCGGGTGATCTGAAACAGTTGTTTCATATTCTGTTCCATTGACACATTGAGCCATATTTTGGTTTCCACTTAAATGAACAGAGACGTAGATCTTATATAATACTAAAAAAATATTTTAAAAACCACCTTAATCAGTTATCTATTTATCATCCCCGTAAACCAGTTTTCATGCTTACTTTCTATCTTGTGTATTCTGAATCCATCTGAGCAGGCACTTCTCTCGCACAAACCAGCTTCTGGAGAAAAGGGGAATAGATCCCATAGATTGGCAACTATAATATGTAGTATTTGAACTTTGAAGCCCAAAACTTTGTTCCTTTTCATCAAAACCTTTTTGAAGTTTGGTTCAAGTTCTTGGGTCTTGTAAGCTAGTGCCTAGTAGTTCTCTTCATCTTATTTCAATATTTTTATATGTATAGTTTCATAATTACCACACATAATGGAAAAAAATTTGGAAGTTGTTTTGTTATTTAATTTTACATGTATTTCAGTATTTTTATATGTATAATTTTCTTCTTGTGAATCAATATTATTAGGCATCATATTGATACATAATAATAGAATATTCTTTAAAAATTTATTTGCCTCATTTTTTAATCTTTAGTATAAATTTTATTTTTATATTTAAAAATTTATTGGTATTAATTGTCTACTATTTTCAAATAAAAAATAAATAAAAAATATAGCTATTAAAATCGATAATAATGTTGTCGTTTTTTTAATTTAAAATAGACAAAAAATCGATGAAATTCTTGTCGCTTTTAAATTTAAATAGATAAAAGAAAACAAAAATAGACATGTCTTTATTGATACTTTAATAATTAAATTGATGGCTAATTTGTCAATTTTAATAAATTAAATATCAACAGATATTTTGTCGATTTTATATAATATTGTCGACACATTAGTTATCAATTTTATTAAAATTTTATCGATGGCTTGGCAAGCCGTCGATTTTATTAGATTTTTAAAAAAATTACTCGTTTAAAAGGAATAACTTTTGTCGTCGATTTTTAATATTATCGACGTCAATTTTTAATATTATCGACGACTTTGCTGTCGATTTGACTGTCAATTTTAATGGTGTTTTTTATAGTACCTTTTAATTTATAAAGTTATATCACAGATCTAATCATTCGATTTATGAACTTTAATTTTTAAATTTTTAAAATACAAATCGAATTTTTCAATTTATAATTATCTTTATACTAAATTAAAATATATTTCTTTATAATAAAAAATAATACGACAATAATTTTTATATAAAAAAAATCAGCCACGCCTGTAACCTTTAGCACTTATCCATTT
>NC_029775.3:99176640-99235508 GCF_000817695.3 Arachis duranensis | reverse complement strand
AAATAATAATATTTATTAATTATGTAACATTATTTATTAATTAATATATAATATACTATTCTACGTGTTGTTTCATGAAATGGTAATTGCTATAACACAATGCAATAAGAAGATAAAGTAACAGGAAAGAAAACATAAAGTTTATTCGTTTTCCTAATATAAGCTGCCTCTAATCACTATTATATCGGTCATATTATATGAATATGTTATTTTAGTAAATTGATTTAGTAATTTATTAATATAATAAAAAACAATTAAAAAAATACATAAAAAAATTTAGTTGATTTTAATTATAAAAATGAGTTATTCCTTCAGAATTTTTCCCATTATACATGGCGCTCTGATCTTTAACCTAAACTGCAACAAAATTATTCTGACAAAAAATTTAGCAAATGAGTTGTTCTTTTTATGTATTATATTATATTATATTATATTGTTATTCGGTGCGCCGGGTGAATGGATAAAGAACCATATATTGAGTGCGTGGCCTTGTTGTTGTTCCTTCCTTCTTCAACTTTAGACTCAGATTCTTCATCGGCACCGCCACACAGATGCTGATTGCATTCGACTCAAACACATGCAACTCATTACTGCTCCCTCGTGGCAATGTCTCTCCCACCATCACTTATCCTAATCTCGTGTTTTGAGATACAATGTAATATTAAAAGAAAAAGTATAAAGAGAGAATGTAAATATTAAATAACATGAACAACGATCAGAAAAATTAAATTAATTATTAAAATTAGATCTATAATTTATTAGAATAATTAATTTTTAAATTTAAATTATTAAAGTTAAACAATATAATCTCTTCTATCACATGACACTTTTATTCTATCTCAATTCTTTTTCTCTTCCAATTCACGTTTTTTTCTTTTACTATGTCATGATGAAATTAACGCTGTAGCTTCAACCACTGCAAGGTGCAGTGTCACCGTCCACTATCATGACTTTTTTCTCGTGCACCATAGTTACTGTTAAACGCTATCTATCATCGCGGTGCCCTTCTCGCACGCCGTAGTCCTATAACCCACTATTATGATTGCAAACATTATTATGTGTGCTACCTTTAAGATCACATAAAAGATAAGTCAAGTATATAGAATTGTAATTATTGGACATATGCTGATCACAATGTGGCTGGTTTCATTCGTAGTTATATGAAAGAAGAGCATATGGCAAGCTACTATCTTCTTATTGGTATTCGACTGCATAGCGGCTATTTATTTCTCGTCTTGGATAACAAAGTTTATGGAGGGAGGCTATATTCCAATATGTCTTCTTTGTTCTCGACAATGATTATGGGAATGACATGCACAAAGAAAAGTACATGTTCGAGTTTAGAAATAAGATTTTCAGTGAGTACACACTACAACAAAAGTACCATTTAGCGGCGGTTTCATGAAATGCCGAAAGATAGGACGCGGCAAAACGGATACCGGCAGTTTCAGTCAACCGCTGGGATAACCGCCGCAAAATCCAATTTGGATTTGGCGGTAGTTATTAACCGCCGCAGTATGTGAAGGAAAATTGCTATTACCCAATTTGCGGCGGTTAAACGCCGCCACTAAATGTCAAACAGGAAGAAAAAATTTTGCAGCGCTTCAAAACCGCCGCTAAATTCAAATTTCCTATTAAAATTTTAAAGTTTCTATTATTTTGCCTATTAGTTTCTATTATTTTGCCTATTTTGACCAAGAATGTTTATTAGACTTTAATTTTTTTACTTTTTAACTAATTTAAACAAATTTAAATCAAGTAAAACAATTCAATTAACATAATTAACAAACCAAATTAAACATATGCAAACATAACATTTATAACGAAATTGTCATAACATCATCCAAAATAAAGTAAGAATGTTCAAGTTGAATAAAATAAGCCTAACGTACTAAACCAACTTAAATGTAAAAGGTATCCAAGACCATTAATTGAAAGTCAAATTTTTTATTGCGGGTCGTGATTTCCAGATGAAGATAGCCCTGTGCATGACGAGTCCGGTGTACCGCCCACAAAAACCAGCTCTTCAGCAATCTCAACTGGCAAATTGCCTCCTAACTGTTGGACTACATATCCCAAGACCTTATGTATTGACTGTCTCTTCATCCGCTCTTCTTCTAGCTTAGCCGTCAATTCTGCAATCATCCTCTTATCCTCTGCATTGAACTCTGCAGAACCCGACGGTTGTCCAGCAGCGTTACTAGAGACTTGGATGGGACATGGTCCAGCACCTAGGGCACGAACTCGTCCTGGGTGCTCCTTTCTGAGAACTTGTGCTAGCGAGTCATTTTGTGAAAGGTGCTTAGAGGATCCATCGTGCCTCTCAACATTCGCAATTGCTTCCTACAAATATACAACATTGGAAAGGAAGAAGTTAACTGTAGCACGATATATACAGTAAGCTATATATTGCTTCAAATTTTCAAACATGACTTACACTAACAACACGCGCATCGGGATAGATATACGAGCCATCTTTTTTCTTATGAGTCATGATAAACAACTCTCCTCTACCAACAGGCCTTCCTTGCTGTCTCTCTCACAATTTAGTAAACGACAACAATATTTTTCAAGAAGCTTAATCAAAATCTTAATGCAAATGTAGACTTATTACCACTTCGTCTTTTTTTCTTGCCAATATTTTGGAGCCCCTAGTATGTGTGTAAAGTTGCTTGCTTCGATTTAAAGTGTTCTTTTTACACTTTTTCTATGAACAAATAACAAAACAAATGTAAATGAGAAAGATATGTTGAATATAAAATGTTGAAAAAAACCACCGCTAAATGTCGGCCTGCTAGCAGCCCTAACACCTAATCGCCGCAAAATTTCTGCCGCTATCTGCCGGATTTGTTGTAGTGACATGTTCATGATTGCATGCATTATTTTTTATGCTGTTGTGCAGCACCTTCCTCCTCTCTTGTTTTCACTTTGTTGTGGTCAACCCATAATATACTGGATGATCATTTTAGTATGTAATGATTATTTTAATTCTTATGTGGATAGTTATTTGATTGGAATGAGTTTAATTAGAAACAATTAAAATATGTTAGACATTTAATTCATTAGGTATATACGGATTATTATGGATCTCAGTGACGACGATGAGAGCTGGTTGGCGATCAAGCTACGCCAGAGAGTTAGGAGAAAAGCTGGTATTTTGATAAATTAAGGTATATGGATGGTTAAAATTTTTGAATTATTGAATGAGATTTTTTGGTTAAGTAATTTGGATAGAGTATTTTTTTTTAAATTTTATTATGCCAAATTTTTAACCCATTGTTCACGTTGTTTGGATTTTCTATTATCTATCTAGTGTAACCAATACTAAAAACTTTTAGATTTTTACGGTATTTTTGGTTCGAACTAAAAATGATTGAAATTCTATTTAAAAATTTATTGTTAAATAGAAATTGTTACTTGTTTTAATATAATAGTAAATTAACTAGTAAATCAGTTTGAATTGATTAATTAATTAACATAATAGTAACACTAATACCAACTTAATCAAGGTTGGAAATCAGTCATAATAGTCATTGTAAATATATAGATTCTAGAATCTGCCATATTATCATCGTTATGATAAAATCTTCCTTCCTTTTAAATTTAAACACACTAAATAGTTATAATTTTAATAATTATTATTTTTAGTTATTATTTTAATTATTATTATATTTGTTATTGTTGCTATACTATTATTATTATTTTATTGGATTTGTTTTTATCTTATATNTTATTAATAATAAATTTATGATGTTTTCTTAAAATATATGTTAACTAAATTTATTATTATTATTATTATTATTATTATTATTATTATTATTATTATTATTATTATTATCAAATTGCATAAATAATCTTTAAATAGTTAAATATTTAGTAACACACTAATACATTGTAATTTTAACGTGTTTCGAATAAAATATATTTATTCTTTATATTACTAAAATAATTTTAAATAGGTTATAGTAGTTCCGATAAAAAAAAATGTGATCTTTTAGTTTGGTATAAAAAAAATTATTCTAATCTAATAAAATTTAAAAGTAACTTATATTAGTATTTATTGTTAGGCTAAATAAAAACGAACAAATATTCTAATATGTATTATTATCAATAAATTATCCAATAAACTCATATTAATAATATATAATTAAACTAAATTTTATATTTACACAAAATATTTTAATATTATCATCTAATTTATAAATAACATTATATCTACTGTTACGTTGGGTAACCGGAGGTTAATGGGTTGGACTCGTTGGGTTGGCCCAATCGTACGAGGGAGGAAGCCTTTTGAGCGGGTTTGCGCTTTTAGAGACTCCTTCCGACTTGTGAGTGTGAGAGAATGGGGGTGGTACCTGCAAAGACACTCCGATGCCTAAGTTAGCAAGGGGCGAGCAGGTTTAGAGAGTATTGGGACTTAGAGATACCTGAAGGGTGTCAGTGTATTTATAGTGGTGAACCAATAACCACCGTTTGAGTAGTTCCACTTTTTAGGGTGGATAACAGTCCCTTTATCTTAGGGAGGTTACGATATGACTCCTGGAAGTGGGTTGAGAGATTTTAGGGGCAGTTATTATCTACCAGCTAATCTTTGCTTCCGACTTCTTTAGAGCAAGTCGCGGGGAGAACCGACTTCTAAAGAGAAGGTCGGTGTTCTGAGGAGCCCAACCTTGTGGTTGGATCTGTAGTTTGGACCTGGGCCTTAGCGTTGGGCCAGGGTATGAACAGTGCCCCTACTCGAGCCCAATTCCTTTTAAGGATTGGGGTCGAGTATTATAACTCGGGTCCATAGTCGACCTGATAAGGATCCGACGTGATTTTTCGGAATCGACGTGTTTCAAAAGTTTTCAACAGTTGCGTCAAATCAAACGTCGCGTCGCTTAGGGGTTTGAGCATTTATACGCAGGGCAGTTACATTGGTAACGGTGCAACTTTTGAATGGCCTGCGTCGTTTTACCTTTATGCCCCTAACGTGTGTATAAATACTTTCCCTTTTCCTTGCTTGTTTCGTTTCTGAAAACTTTTCCATCTGCACCCTTTGATCGAAAGAAGAAAGCTCCTTCCTTTTCGAGTGCCGTTGCTTCCATTTTCTCGCAAGAAAAATGTCAGATTCTTTTCTTGTTCTTTCTTTGTAGAGTTGCATGTTTTTTATTTGAGAGGAGAGCCGGTCATAGACTTTGTTTTGTCAGGGGTCTGACTTCAGACCCTTTTAGAGACCCTATTTTTGATCCCTTTTTTCCTTTTTCTTTGTAGGTTTTTCTAGAAAAACAAAAATGTCTTCTATTGAAATTCTTTCTCAATGGGTGGATGTCACGGTTTTGGGGGAAGAACCCCTTGTTGACACGGACTTCATCACCAACCTCCGCACTCATCATAGGCTTTGTACTTCCGATGAGGATGAGCCGAAATATGAACTGATTGCCTCGGGTCCGGACGACGGGGTTTGCTTTGGGAGGGCTTCTGAGGCAGCCCCTTATTTTTTCTATATGTATGAGAGTATGATTACCCGCCTGGACGTTTTTCTCCCTTTTTCCGACTTTGAGATGGATGTTTTAGGCCACTGCCGAGTTGCTCCTACACAGCTCCACCCCAACTCTTGGGGTTTTTTGAAAATTTATCAATTCATTAGCCATGCCCTAGATTTTCCGACTTCTTTGAGGATTTTCTTTTTTCTTTTTCACATGACTAAGCCCTTTAGTGGGCAAAATACAAACAACAATAGGTTTTTTCCGGGCCATACAGGGCTGGAAAGTTTTTACCCTTTTTGATGAATCCTTTCATGACTTTAAAAATTCCTTTTTCAAGGTGCAAGCTGTAGAGGGTCACCACCCTTTTTTCCTGGATGAAAAGTCTTCCCCTCGCTTCCCTCTGTACTGGTTAGAGGCTTCTCCTTGCGAGAAGTATAGTTTAGATGATTTGGATGAGGTGGAGGCGGCCATCGTTGGGTTCTTCCGAGAAGTTTGGGGGTTGACAACGGTGATGCCCTACATACAGCTTGCCATGGAAAGGAATAAGAAGGATTGAAGGAAGGCAGTAGGAAAGCAGAGATCCAACAGGGACAAGCATCTCCATACACTTATCTGAAATTTCCACCATTGAATTACATGAGTAACTCTATCTTTATTTTCTGCTTTATTTACTATTCGAAAACTCTATAACATTTATTATCCACCTAACTGAGATTTACAAGATAACCATAGCTTGCTTCATACCAACAATCTCCGTGGGATCGACCCTTACTCACGTAAGGTATTACTTGGACGACCCAGTGCACTTGCTGGTTAGTTGTGCGGAGTTGTGACTAAGTGTGATTCACATTGAGAGCACTACCAAGTTTTTGGCGCCATTGTTGATAATCACAATTTCGTGCACCAAGTTTTTGGCGCCATTGCCGTGGATTGTTCGAGTATGGACAACTGACGGTTCATCTTGTTGCTCAGATTAGGTAATTTTCTTTTTTATTTTCTTTTCAAAAAGTTTTCAAAAATATTTTTCAAAATTTCTCACCTGTTTTTGAAAATTTTCAGAGTTTTCAAGAATGAATCCTAGAGTTTCATATAACATGTTTTAGCTTGGCTAGCTATTAAGCCATGGCTAATTCACAGGATTTTGATTGAGGACTTTGGATTCATTACTTTCTTTTTCCTATATGTTTTTCGAAAAATATAAAAGAAAATAAAAAAATCATAAAATCATAAAAACCAAAAATATTTTGTGTTTCTTGTTTGAGTTTTGAGTCAATTTATAAGTTTGGTGTCAATTGCATGCTTTAAAAATTTTTTCTTGCATTTTTCAAAAATTCATGCATTCATAGTGTTCTTCATGATCTTCAAGTTGTTCTTGGTAAGTCTTCTTGTTTGATCTTGATGTTTTCTTGTTTTGTGTCTTTTATTATTTTTCATATGCATTCTTGCATTCATATTGTCCAAGCATTAAAGATTTCTAAGTTTGGTGTCTTGCATGTTTTCTTTGCATCAAAAATTTTTCAAAAATATATTCTTGATGTTCATCATGATCTTCAAAGTGTTTTTGGTGTTCAACTTGACATTCATAGTGTTCTTCCATGCATCATTGGTTTTGATCCAAAATTTTCATGTTTTAGGTAATATTTGTGTTTTTCTCTCTCTTCATTAAAAATTTAAAAATCAAAAAAATTCTCATAAATTTCAAAAATTTGAGTTGACTTAGTCAAAAAAATTTTAAAACTTAGCTATTTCTTATAAGTCAAGTCAAATTTTCAATTTTAAAAATCTTATCTTTTCAAAACTTTTTTAAAAAAATCAAATTTTTTTTATTTTTCTTATTAATTTTCGAAATTTATTTTTTTAATATATTTTTCAAAAATACTTTTCTTAATTTTATCTTTATTTTCAAAAATTATGCTAACAATTAATGTGATTGATTCAAAAATTTGAAGTTTGTTACTTTCTTGTTAAGAAAGGTTCAATCTTTAAATTCTAGAATCATATCTTTTAGTTTCTTGTTAGTCAAGTAATTAATTTTAAAAATTAAATCTTTTTCAACCATATCTTTTTAATCATATCTTTTATATCGTATCTTTTTCAAAATTTTATCTTTTTCAAAAATTTGATTTCAAAATATCTTATCTAACTTCTTATCTTCTTATCTTTTCAAAATTGATTTTAATATCTTTTTCAACTAACTATTTGACTTTTTGTTTGTTTCTTATCTTTTTCAAAACCACCTAACTACTCTTCCCTCTCCAATTTTCGAAAATACCTTCCCCTTTTTTCGAAAATTCTTTTTAATTAATTAATTGTTTTAAATTTTAATTCTAATTTTATCTTCCCTTTTCAATTTAACTCCTTTTCAAAATTTATTTTCGAAAATTTCTCCCTTTCTCCTCTTCTTCTATTCATTTATCTATTTACTAACACCTCTCTTTACCTCTCTTCATCTCAAATCACTACCTCTATCCTCACCCTTGTGTTTGGATTCTCCTTTCTTTATTCCCTTCTTCTTCTACTAACATAAAGGAATCTCTATACTGTGACATAGAGGATTCCTCTTCCTTTTCTGTTCTCTTCTTTCTCATATGAGCAGGAACAAGGAAAAA
The DNA here is from genome assembly GCF_000817695.3 of Arachis duranensis. Taxonomy (NCBI): domain Eukaryota; kingdom Viridiplantae; phylum Streptophyta; class Magnoliopsida; order Fabales; family Fabaceae; genus Arachis; species Arachis duranensis. Next base: position 99,227,428 of record NC_029775.3, on the reverse strand, counting down.
GGCATTCTTGTTGAAGCTGACCCTGAACCTGAAAGGACTCTGAAGACGAAACTAAGAGAAGCTAAATTACAACAATCCAGAGACAACCTTACTGAAATTTTCGAACAAGAAAAGGAGATGGCAGCCGAACCTAACAACAATGATGCAAAGAGGATGCTTGGTGATTATACTAAACCCACGTCCAAATTTGATGGAAGAAGCATCTCAATTCCTGCCATTGGAGCAAACAATTTTGAGTTGAAACCTCAACTAGTTGCTCTAATGCAACAGAACTGCAAGTTTCATGGACTTCCATTAGAAGATCCCTACCAGTTTTTAACTGAGTTCTTGCATATCTGTGAGACTGTTAAGACTAATGGAGTAGATCCTGAAGTCTACAGGCTCATGCTTTTCCCTTTTGCTGTAAGAGACTGAGCTAGAACATGGTTGGACTCACAACCTAAAGATAGCCTGAACTCCTGGGATAAGCTAGTCACGGCCTTCTTGGGTAAATTCTTTCCTCCTCGAAAGCTGAGCAAGCTTAGAGTGGATGTTCAGACCTTCAAGCAAAAAGATGGTGAATCCCTCTATGAAGCTTGGGAAAGATACAAGCAGATGACCAAAAAGTGTCCTTCTGACATGTTTTCAGAATGGACCATAATAGATATATTCTATTATGGTCTATCTGAGTTTTCCAAGATGTCATTGGACCATTTTGCAGGTGGATCCATTCAGCTAAAGAAAACGCCTGCAGAAACTTGGGAACTCATTGACATGGTTGCAAATAACCAATTTATGTACACTTCTAAGAGGAATTCCGTGAATAATGGGACCCCTCAGAGGAAGGGAGTTCTTGAAATTGATGCTCTGAATGCCATATTGGCTCAGAACAAAATGTTGACTCATCAAGTCAACATGATTTCTCAAATTTTGAATGGATGGCAAAATGCATCCAACAGTACTAAAGAGGCATCTTCTGAAGAAGAAGCTTATGATCCTGAGAACCTTGCAATAGCAGAGGTAAATTACATGGGTGAACCTTATGGAAACACCTATAATTCATCATGGAGAAATCACCCAAACTTCTCATGGAAGGATCAACAAAAGCCTCAACAAGGCTTTAATAATGGTGGAAGAAATAGGTTTAGCAATAGCAAGCCTTTTCCATCATCTTCTTAGCAACAGACAGAGAATTCTGAGCAAAGCACCTCTAATTTAGCAAATATAGTCTCTGATCTGTCTAAGGCCACTTTAAGTTTCATGAGTGAGACAAGGTCCTCCATTAGAAATTTGGAGGCACAAGTGGGTCAGCTGAGTAAGAAAGTAACTAAAACTCCTCCTAGTACTCTCCCAAGCAATACTGAAGAGAATCCAAAGAGAGAGTGCAAGGCCATTGATATAGTCAATATGGCCGAATGCAAGGAGGAGGGGGAGGACGTGAATCCCAATGAGGAAGACCTCATGGGACGTCTCTCAAGAAAGAAGGAGTTTCCTATTGAGGACCTAAAGGAATCTGAGGCTCATATAGAGACCATAGAGATTCCATTAAGCCTCCTTCTGCCATTCATGAGTTCTGAAGATTATTCTTCCTCTGAAGAGGATGAAGATGTAACTGGAGAGCAAGTTGCTCAATATCTAGGAGCCATCATGAAGCTGAATGCCAAGTTATTTGGTAATGAGACTTGGGAAGGTGAACCTCCCTTGCTCATTAGTGAACTAGATACATGGATTCAGAAAACTTTATCTCAAAAGAGACAAGATCCTGGTAAATTCTTAATACCCTGTACCATAGGCACCATGACCTTTAACAAGGCTCTGTGTGACCTGGGGTCAAGTATAAATCTTATGCCACTCTCTATAATGGAGAAGCCAGGGATCATTGAAGTACAGCCTGCCATATTCTCATTACAAATGGCAGACAAGTCAGTAAGACAAGCTTATGGATTGGTAGAGGACATGTTAGTAAAGGTCGAAGGCCTTTACATCCCTGCTGATTTCATAATCTTAGACACTATGAAGGAGGAGGATGAATGCATCATCCTTGGAAGACCTTTCATAGCCACAGCAGGAGCTGTGATAGATGTTAACAGAGGAGAATTAGTCCTTCAATTGAATGGGGACTACCTTGTGTTTAAGACCCAAGGGTGTTCTTCTGTATACATGGAGAGGAAGCATGAAAAGCTTCTCTCAATACAGAGTCAAATAAAGCCCCCACAATCAAACTCTAAGTTTGGTGTTGGGAGGTCACAACCAAACTCTAAGTTTGGTGTTGAGAAGCCTCCACATTCAAACTCTAAGTTTGGTGTTGGGAGGTCCTCATCATGCTCTGAACATCTGTGAGGCTCCATGAGAGCCCACTGTCAAGCTAGTGACATTAAAAGAGCGCTTATTGGGAGGCAACCCAATTTTTATTTACCTAATTTTTTATTTTATTGTTATTTTGTGTTTTATGAGGTTCATGATCATGTGGAGTCACGAAAAAAATACTAAAATTAAAAATAGAACAAAAAATAGCAGAAGAAAAATCACACCCTGGAGGAAGGACTTATTGGCGTTTAAACGCCAGTAAAGAGCATCTGGCTGGCGTTCAACGCCAGAACAGAGCATGGATCTGGCATTGAACGCCAGAAACAAGCAGCATCCTGGCGTTTGAATGCCAGGAATATACCCTGAGGAGAGCTGGCGCTGAACGCCAGAAACAAGCATGGAACTGGCGTTCAATGCCAGAAACAAGCATGGAACTGGCGTTCAACGCCAGAAACATACTGCACATGGGCGTTGAACGCCCAAAACAAGCATCAATATGGCGTCTAAACGCCAGAATTGTATGCAAAGGCATTCTACATGCCTAATTGATGCAGGGATGTAAATCCTTGACATCTCAGGATCTGTGAACCCCACAGGATCATCTCAGGATCTATGAACCCCACAGGATCCCCACCTACCTCCACTCACCTTCCCTCCTCATAATCCTATAAAACCCTTTCCCAAGAACCCTTCACCAATCACTTCAATCTCTCTTCCCCATTACCTCTTCACCACTCACATCCATCCACTTTTTCCCATAAACCCCACCTACATTCAAAATTCAAAATTCTTTCCCACCCAATCCCACCCATATAGCCGAATACAAACATCCCTCCATCTCCTCTATATCTTCTTCTTCTATTCTGTCTTCTTTTGCTCGAGGGCGAGCAACATTTTAAATTTGGTGTGGTAAAAGCATAGCTTTTTTGTTTTTCCATAACCATTGATGGCACCTAAGGCCAGAGAAACCTCTAGAAAGAGGAAAGGGAAGACAAAAGCTTCCACCTCCGAGTCATAGGAGATTGAGAGATTCATCTCAAGGGTCTATAGCTCAGTAGTAGAACATTTGACTGCAAATCAAGAGATCCCCGAGATACCTCAGGGGATACATTCTCCTCCACATAATTATTGGGAGCAACTAAGGACAGGAGCACCAAAATTACTAGGGATCAAGCAACAGAGGCAAGGAAGAACATAGAGGAGCTCAAAAAGCACCATTGCCCCTTCAAGAGGAAGGCGCCACCATCACTAAGGTGGACTCTCTCCTTGCTCTTATTTTTTTCTATTTTTTGATTTTTATGCTTCATGTTTATCTATGTTTTGTGTCTCTACTTCATGATCATTAGTATTTAGTAACTATGTCTTAAGGCTATGAATAATTCCATGAATCCTTCACCTCTCTTAAATGAAAAATGTTTCTAATTCAAAAGAACAAGAAGTACATGAATTTTGAAATTATCCTTAAATTTAGTTTAATTATATTGATGTGGTGACAATACTTTTTATTTTCTGAATGAATGCTTGAACAGTGCATAATTTTGATCTTATTGTTTATGAATGTTAAAATTATTGGCTCTTGAAAGAATGATGAACAAAGAGAATGTTATTGACAATATGAAAAATCATGAAAATTGATTTTTGAAGCAAGAAAAAGCAGTGAAAAAGCAAAAGCTTGCGAAAAAAAAGCAAACAAAAAAAACCAACAGCCCTTAAAACCAAAAGGCAAGGGTAAAAAAGGTCCAAGGCTTTGAGCATCAATGGATAGGAGAGTCCAAGGAAATAAAATCCAGGCCTAAGCGGCTAAATCAAGCTGTCCCTAACCATGTGCTTGTGGCATGAAGGTCCAAGTGAAAAGCTTGAGACTGAGTGGTTAAAGTCGTGATCCAAAGCAAAAAGAGCGTGCTTAAGAGCTCTGGACACCTCTAACTGGGGACTTTAGCAAAGTTGAGTCACAATCTGAAAAGATTCACCCAGTCATGTGTCTGTGGCATTTATGTATCCGGTGGTAATACTGGAAAACAAAATGCTTAGGGCCACGGCCAAGACTCATAAAAGTAGCTGTGTTCAAGAATCAACAAACTTAACTAGGAGAATCAATAACACTATCTGAAATTCTAAAGTTCCTATAGATGCCAATCATTCTAAACTTCAAAGGAGAAAGTGAGATGCCAAAACTGTTCAGAAGCAAAAAGCTACAAGTCCCGCTCATCTAATTAGAATTAATATTCATTGATATTTTGGGATTTATAGTATATTCTCTTCTTTTTATCCTAATTTATTTTCAGTTGCTTAGGGACAAGCAACAATTTAAGTTTGGTGTTGTGATGAGCGGCTAATTTATACGCTTTTTGGCATTGTTTTTAGGTAGTTTTTAGTATGATCTAGCTACCTTTAGGGATGTTTTCATTAGTTTTTATGCTAAATTCACATTTCTGGACTTTACTATGAGTTTGTGTATTTTTCTGTAATTTCTGGCTAAAATTGAGGGACCTAAGCAAAACTCTGATAAGGAGGCTGACAAAGGACTGCTGATGCTGTTGGAATCTGACCTCTCTACACTCGAAATGGATTTTCTGGAGCTGTAGAACTCCAAATGGCGCGCTCTCAATGGCGTTGGAAAGTGGACATCTAGAGCTTTCCAGCAATATATAATAGTCCATACTTTATTCGTGATTAGATGATGTAAATTGGCGTTCAATGCCAGTTCCATGCTGCATTCTGGAGTCAAACGCCAGAAACACGTCACGAACCAGAGTTGAACGCCAAAAACACGTTACAACTTGGCGTTCAACTCCAAAAGAAGCCTCAGCTCGTGTAAAGTTCAAGCTTAGCCCAAGCACACACCAAGTGGGTCCCGGAAGTGGATTTCTGCATCAATCACTTACTTCTGTAAACCCTAGTAGCTAGTCTAGTATAAATAGGACTTTTTACTATTGTATTAAGTGTCTTTGATTGTAAGGTCTTTTGACCATTCGGTCTTCTGATCAAGTTTGGGGGCTGGCCATTCGGCCATGCCTGAACCTTCATCACTTATGTGTTTTCAACGGTAGAGTTTCTCCACACCATAGATTAAGGGTGTGGAGCTCGGCTGTACCTCAAGTTTTAATGTAATTACTACTATTTTCTATTCAATTCAGCTATTCCTGTTCTAAGATATTCGTTGCACTTCAACATGATGAATGTGATGATCCGTGACACTCATCATCATTCTCACCTATGAACGCGTGACTGACAACTACTTTCGTTCTACCTCAGACCGGGCGCATATCTCTTGGATTCCTTAATCAGAATCTTTGTGGTATAAGCTAGATTGATGGCGGCATTCATGAGAATCCGGAAAGTCTAAACCTTGTCTGTGGTATTCCGAGTAGGATTCAGGGATTGAATGACTGTGACGAGTTTCAAACTCGCGATTGTTGGGCGTGATGACAAACGCAAAAGAATCAAGGGATTCTATTCCAACATGATCGAGAACCGACAGATGATTAGCCGTGCCGTGACAGAGCATTTGGACCTTTTTCACTGAGAGGATGGGATGTAGCCATTGACAACAGTGATGCCCTACATACAGCTTGCCATGGAAAGGAATAAAAATGATTGAAGGAAGGCAGTAGGAAAGCAGAGATCCAACAGGGACAAGCATCTCCATACACTTATATGAAATTCCCACAATTGAATTACATGAGTAACTCTATCTTTATTTTCTGCTTTATTTACTATTTAAAAACTCCATAACATTTATTATCCACCTAACTGAGATTTACAAGATGACCATAGCTTGCTTCATACCAACAATCTCCGTGGGATCGACCCTTACTCACGTAAGGTATTACTTGGACGACCCAGTGCACTTGCTGGTTAGTTGTGCAAAGTTGTGACTAAGTGTGATTCACGTTGAGAGCGCTACCAAGTTTTTGGCACCATTGTTGATGATCAAAATTTCGTGCACCACATATCAAGAGGTCTTTTAAGGGTTGTAATAGGGTTAGGGTCAAGGTAGGATTGTATTTGGTCAAGTGGACTAAAATCTGAATTCTTAATTAACCTAAACTTCCCACCTAACTTAAGACAATCCATGTAATTACAATACAAAATGTAACTACCAATTAACTATATTTTCCTCATATTCATGCATCCCAATTTTGAGTATAGTACATATGTATTGCTATCACCTTTTACCTTGGGACATTTTGTACCCTTTTATTATTTGCTCTTTTTTTCTTTTTTTTTTTCTCTTTTTTTTTCTTTTGTTTTATTTTTCTCAATGCATATGATTAAGATATTGAATGCATAAACATGTCCTCAACATTCTTTGCACATTTTTTACAAAAAGTATACAACACCCAATTCTCAAAACAAACGTTTTCAAACCCAATTTTCCCACACTTAATTCATAAGCACTCTCACTAGTCTAAGTTAACCAAGGATTTAAATTAAGGACATTATTGTTTTCTGCTTAGAGTTAGTGATGAGCTAAAGTAAAGAACAAAGGGGTAAAATAGGTTCAACTTTGGTTTGCAAAGGATAATGAAAATGTTAAGGCCATATAGGTATGTAAGCTTAGTGAAAGAAGGTCTCAATCACATAAATGCATGTATACATCAAACAATGGAAATATAAAATTAAGCAAGACAAAGATCACAATTTTAGAGAGAACAACATACACCATAATAAAACATTGGTTGATAAGATGCAACCAATCAAATAGGTTCAAAAAGCTCACTGGTTTTGTATGTTCGAGCTCTAAAACCATGTTCCCAAAATAAAATTCTTCAAACAAGTTCAACAAAATTTTTTGTTCAAATTAGTGAAATGCTTTAAAATAGTTTCTTAGAAAAAAAATTATTACTTTAACCAAGCAGTACATAAATGCAAACAATTAACTACACATGTAATTTATCATGCAATGCAACAACAAAGTAACCAAGAGAATTAAACTTTGGTGTTGAGAAGAAAGTAACTAACCCACGGAAGTCGGTATCGACCTCCCCACACTTAAAGATTGCACTGTCCTTAGTGTATGCAAAGATGTGCACGTGGACGGGTTGCTACAACTGATGAAGTTTCTTCAAAAGATTGTGCAAAAGAACTTGTTTGTCGCCCCAATTAGAATTTTTTATTTCTCCTCTTGGTGGCCATCCTGAAAGAAGAGAAAAAGGAAGAAGAATAACCCACAAACAAAAATATGCAAACAAATGAAATATAGGTGGTATAATGCCAAATAATAATGAGGATCTCAACTACATGGTAGCTACAACATGCAAGTGAGTAAATAGTATAGGCAAATGACATATCAATAGTGCAAGAATTGCAACAATGGAGGAAAGAGATTAGGTCATGAAGGGCAATATAAGTTCATATCAATGTAAAAAGAATACAAGTGTCATAGAAGATTAGGATTGACTTAAGGATGTGTGTGGTTCAAAGATTAAATTTTATTACCAAGTAATCTCATTCCTAGGCATTATATTCCTAGGAATGAGATTACTTGGAATATATGATTCCCATATTTGGTTGTATAATTTAATCAATTGGAATATTATGTAATAATCCTAGGAATGACTAAATTTTTGTTTGGTTGAGTTTAAATATCTTGGTCATATTATGTAATATGTCAAAATTACCCTTAATCATTCAAATTAAAATATTAATGACTAAAAGTTTAATATTTTTTAAATTTACTAAAATACCCCTAATAACAAATATGTTTAGTTAAAATTATTATTGATTTTAATTTTTTTAAATTTACTAAAATACCCCTAATAACAAATATGTTTAGTTAAATTATTATTGGCTCTAAATTTTTTACTAAAATACCCCTAATAACAAATATGTTTAGTTAAATTATTATTGACTCTAAATTTTTTTAAATTTACTAAAATACCCCTAATATCAAATATCTTTAGTTAAATTATTATTGATTCTAAATTTTTTTAAATTTACTAAAATATTCCTAATAACAAATATCTTTAGCTAAATTATTATCGACTCTAAATTTTATCTCTACTAATAAATTTACTATAATACCCTTAATAACAAATGTTTAATTAAAATCAATTTTATCATAATTAAATTAGTGACTATGACAATGTAAAAAGAGCAGTGTTCATCTCAAATGATCCTCAACTAACTGAATGGCGGCATCTCTATTCTCCTAGCATTGTAATTACTTCCAAAGATGCAAAATCTATGATCAATTATATACAAAGCAACAAAATTCCAAAATCCACCATCAATTGTCAACAAACATTTCTTGGAATCAAGCCATCACCAGTTGCTACACATTCTAGTTCAAGAGGAACTTTAACTAGTTTTCCATGGATCTTAAAACCTGATATAATGGCATCAGGAACTAAGGTTTTAGCTACTTATATTCCTCACAAAACAACAGCAACAATTGGCACAAATGTCTTCCTATCAAGTCACTATAATATTCAATAAAAATTCAAAAATAGCAATATTTAAAGCAATTTCTTCAAAAAAAGGCAAAAGTTCCCCCGGTTGAAGTTGGAACACCATGTCGATCAGACTATTGTCCCTTAGAATGCTAAGGCCAGCCTTCATTCTATCATCACCGCTCAAACCAGGAACATCTCTTAACAGTGCCATTAGCTTCATTCTGCGCTCAGCTCCTTCTTTCTCATGCTTAAAACAAGAAACCATATCAACTAAAACGGCTGTGTGTTCTTGATAAGCACCTTTCATATCTCTCATTGATTCTACTACTATGTCAATCACTTCCTCACTTTTGCTCCCTCTTTTTCTTTTATTTCTTTCTATATATGAAGCACTAGGAGCAGCAGAAGAACTAGGAGCAGCAGAAGCACCGGGAGCAACAGGAACACCAGGAGTTGGAGGCTCCTAAAAATTGAAAGCAACACCAGCAGGAACATCAGAAGATTATTCAATATTGATAGAAATGAAGAACAAGTAGCCTAACTGATTATACATGCTCTACACTTGTATATATAAGCATTATCTCTGCCTTGGCCAGCAAGACTAACAACATTAACTAACTAAACAGAACCTAATAGAATATTAACTACCCTGATTCTAATTCTGTTTGCATAATACATTCAACAATAAGTGAATTTTTGTACATGAATTAGAGTCAATTGCTTACGTACCTGAGAATCAGCTTCATATTCCATTTCGGTCTCTTCCAAATTTACTTGGGTGTTTTCATTCACTTGCCGATCACTCAAGGTTGCTTCGCGCTCAGCCTCCATTGTAGCAACTGCTTGAGTTACATTTTCTGCATTGCCTCCTTGAGCCCTATCTCTACCAAATGCTATTCCCAACTCCTCAAAATGTGGAAATGGTTTATTATAGAGGCCATTAGCATTAGGATGGGACTGAAATTAAAAGAAAATAAATAAGCAATTAATATTAAAAAACTTAAGATAAATAAACTTGTATTAAGAAAGTTATTTAGAATTTACACTCTTCCATTCATTGAAAATTTGTCGCTCCACCATAATCATTTTATCTTTGTCGTTCCAACCAAATCCACTCCCAGCTGTGCCCATCATCTCAACTATTGCAAAATATTGTCTTTTTAGCAATTTCACCCTTGATTCAATGTGTGGATTAGCCTAAACATAGCAAAACAATTTAAAATTATTACTATTCAAATTAAATTCAATAAACTGAATTTTAATACAATGACACCACAATTCATCCAAGCATAACTAAATATAGTGAATGTATGGAGCAGTAATAATCATTTAGTTTTTGCATACAGAATCTGAAATAATCATAAAATAGTCTACCATGACTTAAAGTCTTAAACTTTTCTCTTTCCTTCGATTTTTTTTGACAGTTTAATCAAACTCTTCTAACCACTTACTGATAACGAGGTAGAGAATACAGTCTGGCCTGGTTGCTTGGTTCACCATTCAGATTTTCAAGAAGAAAAAAAATTACAACAAGAGAACTGGAAATATACTCTTAATTAAATAACAATGGATTTTTTATTTTATTTATTTTATCTATTTTAATCTGTTCCAAGTAAAAAATATAAAATACTGAAGCACCAACATGATTAGCTCAAATGAAATGTAATTAATTTTCATTAAATAGTTTTAAATTCAAGCCTTGTCTATGAACAAATTTTCTGTTGAAGGACTTAGTTCAATAGTTCCAGTTGAAAATGCCATTTTTTTGTCATGGTTTTGGGCTGGACTACAACCCAACCCAGAGAACAGATCAATGAGAGCACAGTAGTAAAATATCCCAATATAGAAGCATAAATATTTTGTAAGCTATACAATTATAATACAAATATAGAATTGTAAACAAAGAAAACAAGTATTATGTAAAAAAATTGTACCTTAAGATAACATCCAGGGATCTTTTCATGCAGCATTTTTTCCAAATATTTTCCATAACCGGATTTAAACGTGCCAATGTCACACTTCTAAGAAGTAGTTGCAAGCTCTACCAAACATTCAACTAATTTTGCATCTTCGTGTGGCGTCCATTGACGCTTAGTTTGCTTTGAATTAGGTCGAGTATTCTCTTCCATTTTCTATAGACTAATAAGCAGAAAATAACATAAGACAATTTTTCATCATCTTGAAGCAAGGAATCACACAAGTATGAAAAGAACAATAATTAAAGGTCAATCACAGAATCACTGCAATCTCATTTGCAATCAGAACATAGTGATATAAAAGGCCATTGCATAAGCCCCAAAAGAAACACACCCATTGCATAAAAGGTTAACAAGGAAATAAAACAGTCTCCATTGCATTATTTCTTTCTCCATCTGACTAATAAAGCATTTTCAACTTATTATCCCAAGAAAGGAGCATACAGAAATTAAGGCATGGATAATAGTAGTGTAAACAAACATTGAGAATTGAGATAGTTTTGGCTTAACCACTAGTAGTCAATGTGATGTGCAACTTCTCCAGGATGATTAACTACAAATTAAACTATGAAGATGTCTTTCCGAAAGGGAGTACATTCCATCTACATTCACAAGAGAGTAAACTATAACCGAAAAAGTGAGATATTAACAAATTCCAATGCCAACCCGCAGCATAACAGCACAAAAATACTGATAACCCATAACCCTATCATTTCTTTAGGCCTCTTATCATACTCATAACCCAATTAGTTTCAACATCCAATTATGTACCTTCTTGTAGGATTAAATTATAAGTATTCCATCAGAAAGAATTCTATAGCAGCAAGTGCTATGCAAATAAATGAGAGAACCAAGCTATTTATGACATGAAACACAATGTAAATAAAAATAGAACAAAAAAATAATAACAATAACAATAAAAAGAGGAATTGAGTCAGATGATTGGTTAGGATCATTTTGTGAACTAGTGTCTAATGAGATGGGTGCTGAGATTTTGGCTTTATCATAAATCGATCTTTTCATTAAATTTCATTGAAGCTAAACACACATTTTATTATCCAATTTTGAAACATGTGCCTTGAAAAACCTTTCAGACAGAACCTGCAGTAGGTGCCATATAAGGTGGAAAATGATAGGCCTCTTATTATACACATAACCCAGACACAAAGATTACAAGGTGGAAAAAGAATGTAAAAATCACATTCATTCATGATATATTTGCATAGAGGCATTGTGCACTGATTCTTCATATACATGTATTTAACCAATTATCGAACTAATTCAACTATTAATCATTTGGAAAGCTAGAACAAGGAGGATCTAGTCTAGCTTCCCCAGCATTAGATCTTTTCAACTTGATAAATAAATTGAAGTAAATTTTAAAGCATACTAACAACAGGCACAGACCTTAGATAATGCAGTCATACAAAATATTCCTTAGATAATGCAGCCAAACAAAATATTTCTTAGATAATGCAGCCAAACAACAGGCACAGAGCATATATCAAGTTTCAATTCAATTCATAACTGTGTTTTATTTATCAACAATTCATCACTGGTATTTTATATGAAATGTGTAACAAGAGAATTAAGGATACTATAATCAAAGAGGTCAGAATTGAAACTCAAATCACATTCCAATTCCAAACAAATTAAAAACTGAAATCACATTCCAACTAAGTCACTACTACCTGATAATTATATTTCTTCTTTTAGCTATGCTGTAACTTGGACAAATAACAAATATTATGTAAGATTCAAAGAAAGAAACATTAACAAATTCAAATCCACTAGTTTTCTCACTTGTATATCTTTAGCTTCCTTGGCTTTCTCACTGGTGTGCTCAATGAGGTTTGGATGTCTAGGAGTAGATGATAGTATATGTAGCAGATCTGTTCAGCAAAAGAGAGGAAATAAATTGAACCTATCTATGAACTAGTAGCAAATTCAAACAGCAAATTCTATATCATCATTTAATTTTAATGAAAGGTAATATCCAATAAATTGAATGCTGCAGACATGCTTTATACAAATTACAGAACTTCAATTCTAATCCAAAACAGCTTGAAGTTTGATTGTAGGATATCAGCAAAAGAGAATCAAAAGCATCATAGTTAAATAGAACACAAGTAAAAGAATGCAAAAGCATAATAGTTAAATTGAGTTGATTAAATTCAAGTTCAGCTAACAAAATTGTAATGAAACAAAATTATCTTTTTTTAGGTCTCAGTGACATAATTGCAAATATCTGGCAGAGTAAAAGAATTGCAAGCAATTTTGGTTCTTGAAAAACAATGAAAAACAGCAAACACATGACTAGGTTATGTGCTCCAAAACTCAATCACCAATTCACCATCTAACCTTCATTTTCTCCCCTTAAATTTCAAACACCACAAACTTAAAAGCACTCACTGTGGAAAACAACTTTTCAACTTGTGACCTTATGCAAACTTAACAACGATGTTAACTACCTCAGATCAGTGTCATCATCAAATCATCATAAATTTGGTATCAAAAACATCGTAATCATCAACTTACATACCTTATTCAGAGGGTAGCCCCTGTTTCCAGCATCAATAGCAACTAATTTGCTCTTATTTAGTATCCCCTGCAACCAACAGAAGAAAGTGAGAGAGGGCAAGAGAGAGAGAGGGCAAGAGAGAGAGAGAGAGAGAGAGAGAGATCGAAAGTGAAAGAGAGACAGAGGGAGAGAGAGAACCGTATGCGAAGCACCGGAGAAACGGTGGCAAAGCTTCCTCGTCGACAGCGAACTCGACACCAAGCAAGAGACTGACGGAGGAGAGAGACCAAACGCGAGCACGCGACGCGGAGGATCCGGCTAGAGGCGCGGCAGCGACGACGGCAAGCATACAGTGGCGGTGAACCGACGTGAGCTGCGATGATGGAACACGAACGCAAACGAAGGATTGAAGTGAATTTTCTTCTAGAATAAGGTGAGGGATGGTCGTGCAAACTCAAATCGGCGGCGAGACGGTGCTAACGCCGGTGGAGCCTCCATGAATTTGGGGAAGAAGCTCGGCTAGGTTTTAGTTTCGATGAAATTGGGGCTCTGCTAGGGTTTGGGTTTCTGATGAAATGAGGAGTAAAAACCTGAGAAGAAGTGTTGGAGTGAAATTGATAAGGGCATTTTGGTCTTTTCACTTTATTATACACATTCCATTCCCATTGGAATGAAAGATAACCAGGGGGGAGATGGGAATGAAATGGATTGGATTTTAATTCCAAGGAATAAAACATACCCGGGAATAATTTTTTATATCTTGAACCAAACATGGGAATAAAATATTCCCATCTCAAAATTCCTGGGAATATATTTGTATTCCCTCCAACCACACACACCCTAAATAATATCACCCAATCAGAATAAAATAAGTCACGAAGCATCAGAATAATACAAGAGATATTCAACAGTTGAGCAAGAAAATTCAACACCAAAGAAAAGGTACCAAATTTAGAAAAGAAAATAAAAACATGCACAAAATAAAAATGCAATGAGTGAAAGTATGCAAATGCAATAAGGAAAATAGAATGAAAGAGAATAAGGATGAGAGGTTAAAGAAATGAACAAGAAGAAAATAAGAAAGGAAGAAGAAAGAATAAGAAAGGAAAGAAGAAAGAATAAGATAGGAGAGAATAAAGAAGTAAAATGGAAAACGGGACGCGACGCGCGCACGTAGGTCACTCGTGCGCGTAAAAACAGAAACAACCATGCGACGCGTAAGCGTCCTCCACGCGTACCCGTGGATGGCCAAAAAATGAACACTGACACGTGAGTGTCGGTCACGCGTACGCGTGACTACTCGCATGCTAAATGCACAATTCCAGCACAGTGGCAGCCCAACTTTCGGGAAAATGCACTAGACCATCAAAATTTTTGCTTCGATGCGTACGCGTCGGTGGTCAGAAAATTAAAGTGATGCGTACGCGTCAAGGACGCACACACGTGGGTTGTGTTGTGCGTCTAGCACCCCACCAGCGTGATTCTAGCCTCTCTCTCTCTCTCTCTCTCCCTCTCTCTCTCTCTCTCTCTCTCTCTCTCTTTAGAGAAAACTAACAAGATGCTAGAATAACTCTAAACATTATTAAACCACTAGAAACACAATTTAAACCGAACAAACATAGCTAAAAATGAAAATTTAACTTATTACCACTAGGAATGAAAGAGAAAATAGAAAGAGTTTACCATGGTGGGGTGTCTCCCACCTAGCACTTTTAGTTAAAGTCCTTAAGTTGGACATTTAGTGAGCTCCTTGTCATGGTGGTGTGTGTTTGAACTCATCTTGAAACTTTCACCAACGCTTGGACTTCCAATAAGCTCCAATATCTCTAAGTGTATACACCAAGCCTTGATGACGTTCTTCACAAGCTTTGAGCTCCCAAAGTTGATCCTCTGGTATTCCTGGATCCCAATTCTTGTGTCTACACCCGTTTTTAAGTAGATCATCATTGTTTCAACCGGGTGGCAAGCAGTCCAAATTCTCAATGAAATACCAAACTCTTCTCTTAAACCCAACCAATTGATCACTAATCCGACCCTTGCTTCTAGCTCTTGAAATCTCAACCTTGGTAAGCCTTGATTTGCAACTCCAACAATTAAACATCCTTCTTTTACGCTTCATTCCACAAAGCCTCCTAAGTTGGCCATCCATTTCAAGCATACCATACTCAAGTGGGATAATAAGGCTAATAGAGATAAGTTTTACCCACTCAAATGAAGGAGTAGATGGCAACTTAGGTAGAGAAGTCTCTAACGATCTTGATAAGGAATATTCAACTCGCATCCATCCTTTTCGAAGGACTTCCACTTTTTAAGAAGGTTCTTCACTTTCAAGCTCTTCCTCACCGAGTTCATCCAACTCTTCTCCGTCACTCGAATTATAAATATGAGGTGGAGAGAAGTCTACCTCAATGTTTCTTTCAATTTCATCGGGAGAAGGTTGGCTTGATTCATGATCATCATCACCAAAGGAACTTGCCTCTTGATCTATTCCGTCCAATTCTTCATAGGGAACATGTCTTGGAAGCTGTGCACTAGCCTCCTCAACATCAATTCCAAGCATCTTGGAGGAATAATCTACAACTTTAGATTTCCATGGAGGTTCAGCATCTCCTAAGTCTTCAACCACTTCTTCCTCTTCAACAAGTACGCCTTCCTCCAACTGTTCCAACACAAAACCACATTCCTCATTTTCCACCGGAATTCCTAGTTTCTCCTTCATGCTACGTTCTTCATTAGATTCTCCACATGTAGGCATGGGAGTTCCTTGAGTGTTGACGCGCAGTAAAGCTAAATTACCTACTACCTCAGTCAAGGTAGCAATGAAATCTAATGTCGTCCTTTGCATCTCTCTTTGCTCTTGAAGAAGAACACCAAGAGTGTCTTCCATTGGAGATTGGAGTGGATATGGGGGTTCATTGCTTCGGAGGAAAGGTTCATGATAAGAGAGTGGTTCATCATGATAAGAATGTGGTGGTTCAACACTCTCCATCTTTTTTACTTGTTGTACAACACACTTTAGTCCCTTGTTCTTAAGTTGAGATTTGTTAGCCATGAGAGCTTCGTGTGCTTTTCGACTTTCCTCTAGCTCCATTTGATGGATAGTTGTTTGAAGTCGATCTATTACTTCCTTGAAATGATCCTGTGGCTCTTGTTCCACTTGGCTATCATAAATCGAATCATAGTGCTCTTGGATTGATGGATATAGACATGGTGTATATGGAGGTGGTGGTTCTTGGGAGTAATTGTGTTAGAATGGGGGTGGTTCTAAGTATAGCTCATAAGGCTCTTGGTATGGTGGGTTAGGATTAGGGTCATATGGGGATGTTTGGTAACATAGGGCTTGTGAGTACCTTGGTTCAAAACTATGTTGAGGAGGGGATTCATAGGTATATTGTGGTGGGTGTTGATTGTCACGAAGAGATCCACTATAACTATTGTCTTGGTATACATCATGGAATTCTTGTTGCTCATAATACATTGGAGGCAGTTGTTTCCAAGAGGGTTGATTAAATCCTTGTCGCTCTTTCCATCTTTGATTGTCCCATCCTTGATGCAAGCCTTCATTGTAATCTCCACTTCCTACAACATAATTGTAACCAAACTCATTGCCAAAGGGGTGAGAATTCATGGTAACTAATAAAAATGAAAACTAAGAAAAGAAGCAAATATTTACAATAACCAATACTAAGGCACATGTTTGCAACTCCCTGGCAACGGCGCCAAAAATTGATGGAGGAAAAATATCGGTAAAGATTTTCACAAAAATAATCGCGTTGCAAGTATATTTCTAAACCGAAAATTCAACCTCAATCAAATTTAATATATTTGTCACTTAAGCAAACCAATGAAATTAACCGAAGTATTAAACCTCGGGTCGTCTCTCAAGAAATTGCAAGGAAGTATGGTTATCATTGGTTATGGAAAAGTATCTTTTTGGGTTTTTGAAATAAAGAACAAGGAAATAAAATGGCAAGAAATTAAATTAATAACTAAGAAAACTCTTAACTATGATTGAGAACTAAGAGTCATGTCCTCGTTATCATCTTCAATTGTGATGATAATTGTATTTCACTTTCACTTAGTTAACCTCTACAATGAAGGTAAATCAAGTAAGCAAAATCAACTTAGGTTCACAAGTCCTAATCAAAGACTAGATTTAGTGAGCCTAAGCCAATCATCTATTTTCAATTATCCTTCAACAAGAGAATTTGATAACTCTATAGTCTCAACTAATCAATCCAAGTCAAGGATATAAAAAGCTAATTTAAAATCCAACCAAGCATTTTATCAAACACTTGGAAGGCATAACATAAAAACATAGAAGAGTAACAAGGAATATTAAATCTAAACATAAATTACATTAATTAGATATTGAATCTAACATGAAACATTCATAAACTAAATTGGCAACGTAAAGTAATCAACAAGGAAAATAACTAAACTAGAATGCTAGAACAAATAAAAGTAGAAGAGAAACTAAATTAAAGGAACATTGAACTTGAATTTGAGAAGAAATTGAAAAGAAAACCCTAAAACCTAGAGAGAGGAGAGCCTCTCTCTTTAGAAAACTACATCTAAAACCTAAAATTATGTGAATGAGAAGTGACTCCCTGATTCTCCCACTCTGTAGCCTCTAATCTTCATTTTTGGGCTTGAAACTGGGCCAAAAAATAGCCCAGAAATCGCTGGTTTGATACGTGCAGCACGTGGCTCTGTCACGCATACACGTTGCTCACACTTACGCGTTGCTGAACTTTTCCAAGGTCATGCATACGCCTGATCCACACGTGCGCATCTCCTAACTTCATGGCAACTATGGTAAATTTTATATCATTTTGAAGCCGCGGATGTTACCTTTCCAACACAACTAGAACTGCCTCATTTGGACCTCTGTAGCTTAATTTATGGTCAATTAAGTACGAAGAGGTCAGGATTGACAGCTTTGCAATTCCTTCATTTCTTCACGAGTTCTCCATTTTCACATAACTTTTCTTCATTCCCTCAATTCAATCTTTGCCTTCTAAATCTAAAATCACTTAACAAACATATCAAAGCATCGAATGGAATCAAGGTGAATTAAATTTAGCTATTTTAAGGCCTAAGAAGTATGTTTTCAATCATAGCACAAAATTAGGAAGAAAAATGTAAAACATGCGAATTACATGAATAAGTGTGAGAATAATAGGCAAATTCCACTAAATTAATCACAAGATAAACCACAAAATAGTGGTTTATCAGTAATCATCGCGTTCCCTACTAATGTTTCCTCCATGAGTGTCCCTTGACGAGACTACTGTCTTTGCATGTTCTTCAACAACCCTCGCCTTGTCCACCAATTAAAAGAATCTCCTAATCTCCAATGGAGCCACAACACGCCTGATATCTTCCCTCACCCCTACTTCGTATTTGACACATTTATACCCCTCATAAGACTCAAGAATACCCTGACTTATCCTCGAGAACCTACAGAGTTCCTCGAACTTGCTGGTGTATTCTGTTATAGTCATGGACCCTTGCTTTAGCTGTAAAAGCTCCAATTCTCTGGCCTCCTTTATTGACTCAAGAATGTACTTCTTGTAGAAAGCTTCCTCGAATAACGCCCAGGTAATGTTCACGTTCTGTTGGTATAGTAGTTGACGCGCTCCTTACCACCATTGCTGAGCTTCTCCCACTAGTTGATAAGCCACATGCTCCACGAACTGGTCATATGGTATATGTTGAGTTAGGAATGCACGCTCCACAGCTTGGAACCAGTTGTTTGCTTCAGTATCGTTTGTCAAACCATTGAAAACTAGCGGGTCAGCTTTCCGAAAAGTAGCTAGAGTTCTCGGGACACCACTCAAGCTATCTTCGGCACCCTCTCTATTTTTGTTTCCGCTTCCGGCTGGTTGGGCTAACCTCTGCATAACTTGCAGAGTCGCAGCAGCATTAGCCTCCATGGTGTTTGCAAGGTTCACCATTGCCACCATGAACTCGGCATGGTTATCAGCCGGTCGCTCATTCCTACTCTCTCTTCGTGAACGTGTACGACCTTATCCGCAAGTCGCCATTAGGGTTCTTGTCTACACCAAACAATCGATATCAAGGTGATCAGTCTCAACATCAAAAGCCTAGTGCTTCAATATCCCAAACAGGCACTCACAAACAAGCATGCTATGAAATATCAAGTAGATAACCTACCACTAAACGTAACACCCCAATTAGCCTAAGCTTTACCTTGCGTCGTAAAATAAAGGTTAATCAAGGGTTACGAGAGTTCTAGAGCTGATACATATGATATATATAGAAGAAATAATATAATCTAGAAGCCTGATAAAGGATATAGCTCAAAAATAGGATTTAAAAGCGCAAAACGAACTAACGAAACGTCTAACTTAAAGCACAAGAAAGAGATGTGATATAAACAAAGATAATCATATAAGAGTATAATATCATAAGAAACTAGCCACGGCTCGCGAAATTTAAGCCGGCTAGCCAGATATACAGACAAAAGGAAACTGCAGTTTAAAATGGCTTATACAAGTTTTGTTCTCTCTCAAATACAAGCCTCTAGGCCAAAACAAAAATACAAAAGCGAGAGACAAATATGAAATAAACTAAAAAGGCTCTAAAAGGTATCCGGATCCTCCGCTTCTGTCACCAACCAAACAACTCATCGAGTCGGGTTGCAACCTGCATCTGAAAAATACGACAGATATATGGTATAAGAACCGGAGGTTCTCAGTATGGTAACAGTGCCCAGTGATGTAGGATATAAGACCACGGGACGCCAATGGCAATCCTAGGCTCCGAATCCACCACAAGATTCAATCTTAAGGCATACTAAACAATAAAGCATAAATATAAATCTTAACATAAATAAACCAGGTACTCTATCTTAGGGGATTTCTATTCTAACCAAACACCTCTGTCCCACAGCCTTCGCCAACCTATCCTCCATGTGATCCCATCGCCACCGCCTTCCGAACCTCCTCAATCCCAGTAGAAAGCACAATTAATAGCAATGCAAGTAAATCACAGGTAGAAGCATATAAAGCAAGTAAATCAAGTAGCAATTAGACATGTTATACAAATAGGCAAACAATATCAAGTCGGCAAAGCATACAAACAGATAAAAATGCACCTGATGAATGCCTATCCTACTTGCTGTGATATCACATTGTCGATTCAACTGCCAACCCGACACATCTCCATGGAGACGTCGTCCTTCGGAATCATCAATGGGAACGTCCGAGATATAGTGCTCGGATTACTATCCAGGGTTTTATGCCTGTACGCTTTAGAAATCTGAAGGGATGCGAGCGGGATACTCTTGTCACCGACCTCACGTCTCAACGCAAGCGGGACGAACTACCACCCTGACACCGCCGCCACTACCTCGACAGGCGGGATCCAACCACCGTCCCTGTTGGGCGTAGAGTGGTGTAGTAATTTACAACCTACAAACTAACCTGCAAGTGCACTGGGTCGTACCAAGTAATACCTCAGGTGAGTGAGGATCGATCCCACGAGGATTGATGGATCAAGCAACAATGGTTAAATGATTTACTTAGTTAGGCAAGAAGAAAAGGGTTTTGAGATATTCAAAAGGTTTAAATTGAAAATATCAGAAGGCAGGCACGCAAGAGAATAATCATGCAAGATTTCATTCATGGCAAACTATTTATGACTAGACCCTAATTCCTTAGACCTTCCTATTCTCCTCTAAAGTTCATCAACTGCCAATTCCTTGGTTAATTAATTCCAATTAGAGGGTGATGATCAAATTCCAGTTTATATGCCACAAGAATCCTAATTATCCAAAAATAAGGGGATTATATGTCACATATCCCGTTAAATACAAACAATTAGAAATTCAGGATAATATATTTTCAAGCTGTTGTTCAAGTAAAGAGCTTTTTCAAGTTATACAAGAACTCAATTAGAACATGGGTCATACTTCCGTTCCACCCATATTCATAAAATAAAGAACGAAAACAATTATTGAAATATAAATCAAAATATGAATTAAAATAGAAAAATAATAGTATCAATCCATACAATAGACAGAGCTCCTAACCTTAACAGTGGAGGTTTAGTTGCTCATGGTTCAGAGAGAAAATAAGGATTCAGGTAAAATGTACAGAGTTCCAATCTGATGGGCTCCTCCTCCTGAGTTAACTAATGAAATCCCTTTTTATAACTAATCCTCATAAATTTAAAATCTAATTATCTAAAATTAAAAATAATATCTTTTCCTAAAAATAAGATTTGAATTTAAATCAGAATAATCAGTAGGTCTTCAGTTGATGAGTGGAGACCACATGTTTTGTCCATTCTGCAGCTTCTAATATATGTTTTTTGGGCTGAAAACTGGGTCAAAACAGCCCAAAAGCCCCAGCATTTTTTTGCGTTTTACACGTGGCACATGTCACTGACGCGTACGCATCGATGGTCTTTTGCGCAAGTCACGCGGACGCGTCGGTCACACGCATGCGTCGCTGTGCAAATCTTCAAATCACGCGTACGCGTCAGTCACGCGCACGCGTCGCCATGGAAAGCTCCAAATCACGCGCACGCGTCAGCCACCCGTACGTGTCGTTCCTCGCTGCCATCTCCTTTGATTCTTGTGCTACAGAAACTCCATCAAATCCAGCTGAATGCTACCTAAAATAAACAAAATTGCACAAGACTCAAAGTAGCATCCATATTGGCTAAAATATAATTAATTATTTATTAAACTCAATAAATTAGATGCAAATTCACTAGGAAAAGATAGGAAAGATGCTTACGCATCACATAGCGTCTCATAATCTCAAGATACGTATGATACATCAGTTGTTTTCTGAAAACAAATTTCAACATATCATGGATCCATCATCTCATTCAGCGATTCATCTCAACCATTGTCAATTCAATATTTCCATTCTCCATTCCCACTATACCAACCCCTCCTCAGTACACCAGAAACCTAAACCTCTGTTCGCTAATTTTTCATAATAATCATCAATTAAACCCTTAGACTATCTCCCATATTCCCATACTCAAAATTAAGCCAAAAGCCTTAAAATGGTGTTATAGAAGCTTACAACCTTATTGGGAAGGTGAAATAGTTAAAAATAAAGTTTAAATTTGTAAAACAGGGCGTGTGCGTACGCACAGGAGTGCGCGTGCGCACAGGTACTAAAATTTGTAAAGTCTATTCACTCGTATAGGGTGTGCGAGAGCCCCAAAAGACGACCCTTCCCAACTTGCACGTGCACACAGGGCTGTGCGTACGCACAGGTCGTAATTCTTCATTGATGTGCACGCGAACAAGCTGTGCTAATGCTGCAAGTAGGGAGCCTTTTCATGCCTGTGCATATGCACAGGTCTGTGTGTCCGCACTGAATAAGATTTTCGCAGGGTTGTGCATGCGCACATATCCGAAATCCTAAAATTCTGCAACTTTGCAGAATTTCAGATTTTCATCACCAACTTTGAATGATCATAACTTCCTTTACAAAATTTCAAATTTTACAAACTTTATATCGATTTAAAGGGTTTTTAATAAGCTTTAATTTCAAACAAATCCCAATCAATTTTGAAAACTGAGACAAAAGTTATGATCGAACAAAGTTCACAAAAAATCCCTTTTTTACCCAAATTCACATATACTCAAATTTACCAACTTCTCAAGCCACATCCAACTAGATCAATACCAAACCCCCAGTTATAACACATATTACCTCCTAGGGTTACCAATCACCATTCTCAACCATCAAACCTTAATTATATGACTCTACAATCAATCTTTCACCCATACATTCACCAATCTTTACCTCACCTCTATCAATTCACATAATCAACCTTATTCATGCTTTAAATCCATATCCAACAATATACAATCATTCAAAATCATCAAGAATCATATCTCAACATCATTAATTCTTAACATAGCAATATCATCTCAACATACAACATCAACCAACCATCATCAACAACCACATAAATCCAAACCTATCCTATGGGTTACTAGCCTAAGCGTCCATGAATATTATATACCACATAGAAAAAACCGAAACCATACTTTGGCCGATCCCCAATATGCACCAAAACCCCAAATTGAGCCCAAGATAAGCTTTCAAGCACAATCTAAGCCACCAAGAATCTCCAACAAGCATCAATAATCATCAACAAGCTCCAAACATCACCACAATCAGGCTATATATACATAAACCATCATAAATCAACCTAGGGCTCATTATAATTGAAATTTCATAAGAGTTTCAATGCCTCTTACCTTGCTCAACAGTTTTGAAAGCCAAAACCAACATCAATCAAAGGCTAGAGTGTACCTAAACACCCAAAAATCACAAAACCTCATTTAGCCAAAACCCTAAAAACTCGAAACTTTGAGGAGAAGAATAGAAAAAATTTCGTGGTTACCTCTCCAGTTTCTTGTACGATTTTTTAGAGCTCTTCACAAGGAACACGTAGCCATAAATGGTGTGGTGATCGGAGCTCTGTAACTCAAGATATGAGTTTTGTGAAGATGATGATGAATAGTGCTCATGAGGTTTCTTCTTCGTCCTTTCTCAGCTGGGTGTGTGTGTGTGTTTAAGTGTGTTATGGGTGGTTAGGTTCATTAAAGAACCCTTATATATTGGGCTTGGGCCCAACTTGGGCCCGATCCAACCTGTTAGTGTTTTTAGCCTGTTCGGCCCAACTTTGGGCCAAACCTTTAACACTAGCACCCAGTTTTCCATTTCTAATATTTTTCTAAGGTTTTTGACTGTTTTCACTGCTTCTCACACAGCATCGAGCAAATTTGAACCGGTTCAATCGGTTTGACTGCCGGTTTGCAGTTTTTCACGATTTTTCGCAGAAAATACATTTTTTACTGAATTTTTACTACTGAATTTGACTATCATGTTAGCAATTTTTTTACTTTTGAGTTTGATTATCATGTTTAATGAGTTTGATTATACTCGGCTTTTGTGCTATATTTGATTAAAGAGTTTGATTAGACATATTTATTGAGTTTGATTATACATGTTTAATGAGTTTGATTATACTCAGTCAGTGCTTGACTGCTGAGTTTGATTATACATGTTTAACAAGTTTGATTATATTCAGGTTCAGTGCTATATTTGACTATTAAGTTTGATTATAATAGTTTTTATTGAAAATATAAACCCTAAACCCTAAACCCCTAAACTCTAAACCTTAAACCCCTAAACCCCTAAACCCCTAAACCCTACCTAAACCCTAAATCCCTAAACCCTAAACCCACTAACCCTAAACCCTAAACCCCTAAACCCCTAAACCCCTATACACACCAACGGTAAACCCTAAATCCCTAAATCCTAAACCCTAAACCCTAAATCCTAAACCCCCTAAACCCTTATACTTACCAACCCTAAACCATATACCCTATACCCACCAACCTTAAATCCCTAAACCCTAAACCCATAAACCCACAAACCCTAAATCCTAAACCCTAAATCCTAAACTCTAAACCATAAACACTTTTGAGTTTGATTATCATGTTTTATTGAGTTTGATTATACTCAAATTTAGTGCTATATTTGACTAATGAATTTGATTAGTATGTCTACTGAGTTTGATTATATTAGGTATGTCGTTTCAAAGCTCACAACGTCGCTAAAGTACTCATAAGCAGCACGACTTCTAGCATCAGCCCAAAAAGCACGCTTTATGTGATGTTGCTTGTCCAATTTAACTTCGTAAAAGAAGTTGCGGTTTTGTTCTTGCATCCTATGAAAATACTGCATTAATGATTGCGCATCCCCTTCTTCTTCTATGACTCTGACATTTCTTGCTACATGATTCCTAAGATCTTTTTTAGTCTAAAAGTTAATTTATCATAGCCACCAACAGCAGTTGCTAAGCTTTGATAGGTATTTCTTATTGTAACACCAGCTTGATCATTGATCTTAGCTATCCATTTGGCATGCAAGCTTAGTTCCCTGTTCTTTCTTAGAGTCTTTGCCATGCTAGGACTAATAGCATGGTTGTGCTGGAGATTCACAAAGGTTAACACATATTCCATCTTCTTATCCTTTTTCACAATAATCCTAGCTTTACAATTTTGCTCGGAAGTTAGATTTGTCTTCTTTAGTAGATCAAATTTTGATCTTTGATAACCAACTCTAGAACATACCAAGATTTGGTATGTAATTTGTCTATTTTGATCCCACTTAGTAGTTCTTATATTCCATGAAAAATCAATTCTTTTTGCATAATTGGTATAAAAAGTTTCATAATCTTTCATAGAGGAGAATGCCATTCCTATGGAACAACCTAAAAACATAGATAATAAAAAATTTAATAAAATCAAATCAGGTATAAAAATGCTCTCAATTTTCTATGAATGAACAAAACAAATTAGTAGTCAAGTACTAAACTTGAGTATAATCAAACTCAGTAAACATGTATAATCAGACTCAATAGTCAAATATAGCACTGATCCTGAATATAATCAAACTCGGTAAACACGATAATCAAACTCAATAGTCAAATATAGCACTAAACTCCAACACATTCATAGAATCAACATCATCATCTTATCTAAGCAAATGCATAAGATTTAAACAAAACTACCAATTTGACTCCAATCTAGAAGCTAAACATTTTTCTCACTACACAAATTTATAACATAAAATTTTCAAAATATAATCACACAATGTATATGATGTAAAAGGATCTAAATGACATAATGAAGCCACATATCAGAAGCATAACTATTGAGAATTTTCCTATGGAATAAGCTTGTGTATCAACGGCAATTACTTCTGTATATGCAAATGCAAATGCTTCCATTGGCATAAGCTTGTGACATACTCCTCTTTCTAACAGGCCTATGCTACTGAAATTTTTCGAGAAGTAATATTGATCGGTGTATAGTAATTTACTAAATTAGTGATGTCACTCAAATCAAAGCATAAGCCAAATCAGAAGAAAGTAAAACATGGATAATAAAAAAATTAAAATCAAATCAAGAATAAAAAATTAATAAATGAAGTAAATTAAACACAAACCTCATTATTCGAGTTTGTGGATTCCATTGAATCAAAAGTTATAATCAAAACCCTAAGATAACAAGAACCAAAAATGGCACAAAGCAAAGCAGAGAAAACTGCGAAGAAGAGAAGAAAGTGAGGAGTGAGGTTGGTGCAATCAAAGAGAAGAGAAGAGAATTGAGGTGCATGCAATGGAACCCGTGAGAAGAGAAGAAAGTGCGAGAAATTTTGGCGCGATGAAGAAACCCACGCGCTGATGAAGAAACCCACGTGCTGATGAAGAAACCCACTCCCAGCGCGGTTGCTACTGTAACGTATATGCTCTCATAACCGTATTTTTTTACTTCCTTATATGTAACATATTTTTTACTGTATTTTAGTGAGAGTGGCTGAATTGGTGGCTGAAAAGTAGTGTACAAATAGCATTTTTGAAATAAAAATTCTCTATCAGTTTTTATATCACAAACAAGTGTAATTACCCATGTTATGCACGTGATAAAATTGAAATTATAATTTTAAATTATTTTTTAAAATGATTTTGAATTATAATAATTTGATTAATAAAAAATAACATGTTATATATTGTTTGTTTTTTTTAATCTAGTGTTAATTGGATTCACTCTAAAATAGTTATTAATCGATTTTAATAATTTATTTTCTTCAATAAATCAAACATATATACTGAATGTGATCATAAATAATATAGTAATAGTTAAATCCACCAATAAATATATTGGCTATTATCACACTATAAAACAAATTAAATATAAAGGCTATTAGCACTTATAAATCTATAAAATCGCGCCGTCTTTAATTCGTGCAAGAGTTTACTTATTAAATAAACTTAAAATATGAACCAAAAATATTTATAAAATGGACTTAGCATCACTTGAAAAAATCATAAAAAATAATCAACTTACCTTAAAAATCGCGGTGTTCTCGATTTTTATATAATAGAATAGATAGAATAGATAGATAATAAAGATATTTCTTAAATTAGTATAATTATGCATTATTCATTAAATATTAATTGTAATATTGTAATATAATTATAATAAAGTTATTTTTCTAAAATAAATTTATTTAGAGAAATATAAATTGGTTATTAATAACCGGTGTCATTATCATATAATTATCATATTATTATTATTATTATTATTATTATTATTATTATTATTATTATTATTAAATAATTAAAAATATTTTTGATTGATAATTGATAAGTAGTTTAATAATGCATTAAATATTGATTTTATATAACTATAATAAAGATATTTTTCTAAATTAGAATAATTATGCATTATTACTTAAATGCTAATTATAGTATAATTATAATAAAGATATTTTTATAAAATAAATTTAGAAGAAAAAATAGTGCATTCATTTTGGTGGAAAAATGGATTAATGAGGAATCGACACATCACTCTCATTAACAGGGAAAAATCCAATTTTAGTATATTAAGTAGATAGATGTCTTTTGTGTTAGGAAATTATTTTTATTTCCTAATTTATTTGTGGACAATATATATATTGATGATAATCACAAATTATGCTATTTTAAATTACATAACTTATATAATAGTGATCTCATTTATTGTTATAAATGCTAAATTGAATAAGTTATAATTACTTTTAATTTGAAATTAAATAAGAATAAAACCAGATGTTATCTTTTGTTCTTTAGATAATTATCTTTTAGATTTTAGATATATTATCTTTTAGACTTTAGATATTATTTTAGTTACCACATGATAAATTGTCACATTGAACATTGTAAGTTTTTATTTAGATAAAAATTTTTCTCTCAAAAATTGAATAGAAATTCTCCTTTTCTTTATTAATGGTTAGTTTTTTTTTTGTCAGTAATTAAAACCAAATCATTAGAGTTGTTCTTAGGACATGAGGTTAGAGCGGTGGTAGCGAAAAATTTGAGATAATGGAAAAAAAATAGAGTTAGAATTTGTTTACGTGCTTTTCTCTTTATTTTCTTTTTTCGTTATTCTCGATTTCTATTTTTTTTACATCAAACTCTGAAATCGTTTTTGAAGAAGAAACAGCAGAAGATAAGGAGGAGAAAGAGAAAGAATTCTGAAAAATGCATAAGGTGTACTTTAACGAATTTTGGGTGTATTTTTTAAATTCTTTGGGTGTATTTCTATAATCCTTTGGGTGTATTTCTATAATCGTTTGTGTGAATTTCTGTAACCGTTTGGGTGTATTTCTGTAATTCTTTGGGTGTATTTCTGTAATCGTTGGGATGTATTTCTGTAATCGTTTGGGTGTATTTCTGAAGTTCCATTATCTTCAAATTTGGCAAGAAAATTGTTTTCATGGAGGAAGAAGAAGAAGAGTCGTTCATAATGCATGGTGAGTAACGCACTTTGGAAACAGGAAGTTGTTGAATAACGTACGTTTTATTTACTCTTGAATGTGGAAGTGTGTAATGCGTTAATTAAATGTAATACATGTATTTTATTGGACTTGTAAGACTTGTAAGCCAAAAAAACTTATATGTGTAGCATGCCCTAAATAAAAACTCATTTTTTATAACTATATATTAGTTTTCGTTTCTTATAGTCAAATTTGTCAGTAACACAATATTTTATAGTTAGTTTTAATATTTTAATCAGTTCAAATATGAACAATTTTATATTTATAATTCGGACCTTAATTATATATTTTTTCATTGAATTCAGTGTAAGTAAATTTTTGCATATTATGTAATAAAAATACAATAATATATATTTATAATAATTATTATTTACATATTTTATATATTATTTCTTACATATACAAATAATTTATATAATTAATACATGATTTTGCTTCGTACATAAAACGGGCTATTAAACTTGTAATAGCACAATTTGTATTTATTCATGAATTATCTTAATAAATATTAAATTGTTTGATCTTAATAATTACAATGGTCAGACATTCTAAAATTATTGTTTTATAAAGTGTATCATATCATATAGCTAAATAAATAGAGGATTAACATTATTATTAATAAAAAATTATAAAATTTTTATTTAAATAAATAATTTAATTTTAATACATTGATAATATAAAATATTTTACACAATTTGAATATATTTATTTTTTTAGATAATTATTTACACAATCAATAAAAAATATAATTATCTTATTGATGTAAATTATACATAATTTAATATATATGTAAAATTACTTTACATTACTAATGCACTAAAATTAAATTTTTAAATAAATATATAACAAATACATTAAAAATATAAATTTATAAATTGTTATAAAAAAAATTTAATTAGTGGTGGAAAATAAATTAACCATGGATGGGGCAAGTATGTTATGAATTCATAGTTCATGAATAATTAATGTGAGAAAATATGTAACCGCTTACTTTCCCACTCATTTCGCCATTTCTCTCTCGCACACATTCATCTCATCTGCGATTCTTCCATCTCTCATGCTTCCTTTCGCCATACTCCAATTTTTTCCCAGAAAACTCACTGCATTTTCGCTCTCTTTCTCATCCTTTTGTTTCTCTGGATCAAGTGCATGGAGATACTGCTGGTTCCTCTCTTGTATTTTGTTCCAATATTCGTATCAGAGGACAGAGAAGAAACCACCAGCCATCTATGGATTTTTTGATCGTCATGTCCACCAGGTTAGTTGCGCCAAAGTTTCTTCAATTGGCAAATTCATTTTCTTCAACATGTCTGAAATTGTTCCGTTCATGATCGATTTCTCTCTGTTTATTTATATATATTTTTTTAAATTCAGTTGCATGTGAATTAAATGGTTCTATTATGCAGTATTGACCATTGGTAGTTTTTCTTAGTGTAGAATTGTGTCTTTCCATGCTTAAAATCAGTTTGGCTAAAAAAAAGTAGGGTGAATTGCGGTTTCTTTGATAACAAGGAAAATAATGTTGGAAGGAGATTCAAAAGAAAATAAATAACAATACAATTTCAGCCATTGCATTTTTTGTACATAACAGAATTGAGAAATAGAAGCAAATCAAAGCCAAAATTTGATCATAGTGGTAATGAGAAGTGGGAAGGATTTTTTATAATTGAATGGTTTAACAATTAAGAGTATTGGAAGAATGTGAAGAAACCAGAAAGAAGTTTATGAGTTTATATGTAGGTAAAACGATGTAACAATGGATCATATTACTTGACATAATATCAAGAGCTGGCTGAGATTCATAGAGGGACAAGCTGAGAATTTGCAAAACGAGGTTTACATTTCGTTGCTCAATAATAAAATCACTTCATTGGGAAAATTAAGGAAAAAGAAAAAATATCGTGCAATCACTACAAGTATGTTTATAGATGTCACCCGTGATCTGTTTTTATTTTAATATAGATTTCATCATTTGGGATTTCGGTAATGTTTGCTTTTAGCTTCTATTAAAGGAACTCATTGCTCTAAAGATTGGTACTCACTTTGCCCATTCGAACTCTCGTGGTGAGGCTTCAATGTAGAATCATGGGCATGCATACTCCAATATCTAGAGTTGGCATGTGTATGATGAATTTGACATATCTAAATAATTTCTTATTTAGTGGCCTTAATGGGATGAAACAACAATGATTGGCTATCTTGTGAAAAGGAAATAAATCTAAAATTTTCTTAGGTATCATGCTCTGTAAGTTAAGTAGGTCTTTAGACAACAGCTAATATTTCTGGTCATGTTAACAATCTGTTAAGATATGTAACAATTGTAATGATCATTTCTAGGTAGATTGTTTTCAGAAGATATTTGCAACCCAAAAAAGATTATCTTTCCTTTTAACTTGGAATAGACATTTAATCAGGTTAGGAAAAATTATTTGAATCATAGAATGTATTTGATTTTCTCAATTCGTTGAGGAAAAAAAATTGAAGAGTGAATTTTTTTTTTGGGTAGATGTGCAAGTACAAAATTGGGGCAGATTTAGACATTGATTTCTACTGGAAAACTTAATAGATGGAATACTAAAGAACTATGTGGTGTAAGTTCTAACAGAAATCCATTGAATAGTCATTTTGTCCTTTTTCTCACAATTTATTTTAAAAATTGTATCAATTAAATGAGTGAGCCCTTAGGTGTCTATGAATTTCTTTTCCATTAGAACATGCATAATTCCATCTCATGACATGTATGCTTCCTAAGATTCATGCTGTTTATATGTATCCTACATGGTCATTTGTTATTTCATAACTCAAGTGCCTTTTTAATTTTAGTTTCAGGATCGGGTTGATATTATTCCAAATGGTCATCATTTTAGTGCAGCGCTAGAGTTTACTTCAAGCATTGCTTGTGTCAGTGTCTCTGTCAATTCAATTTCCTGTCAACCTCATTGCATTCAATAAGCTCAAATGAGAGGGTAGAGCAAGCAAGTATGCTACCTAGGACAAGTATTGATGGTTTTCGTGTTAGTGTGTCAAGTACACCTAGCTGTTCAAGTGGGGGATCGGGACCAGAGGACATCGAGTCTCTAGGTGATCTTTATATATGGGGACAAATTTGGGCAGATGTTTCACCTGATAGTTTTGGGACTCAGCTCCCTCCCATGACTGATGTTTTGCTTCCTAAACCGTTAGAGGCAAATATTGTTCTTGATGTTCAACAGATTGCATCTGGTGTCCACCACATTGCTTTAGTTACAAGGCAAGGTGAAGTTTTCACTTGGGGAGAGGAATCTGGGGGAAGACTTGGTCATGGAATCGATAAAGATTTTGGTCAACCCCATCTTGTTGAGTTCTTGGCGGTTACTAATGTGGATTATGTTGCATGTGGAGAGAACCATACATGTGCTCTGACTACATCAGATGAGCTATATTCTTGGGGTGATGGTGCATATAATGTTGGACTTCTTGGCCATGGTTCGGATTCTAGCCATTGGATACCAAAGAGAGTTAGTGGCCCTCTAGAAGGACATCAAGTTATATCTGTTGCGTGTGGCACATGGCATTCGGCATTGGCAACTGCCAATGGAAAACTTTTTACGTTCGGTGATGGAACATTTGGTGTCTTAGGTCATGGAGATAGAGAGAGTGTGTTATATCCAAAGGAAGTGCAATTATTAAGTGGATTGAGGACTCTTAAAGTTGCATGTGGAGTATGGCACACTGCAGCTATTGTAGAGGTAACACTTCAGTCTAGTTCAAATGTTTCATCAAGGAAGCTCTTCACTTGGGGTGATGGTGATAAGTATCGTTTGGGGCATGGAAACAAGGAAACATACCTTCAACCGACTTGTGTCTCATCTCTTATAGAATTAAATTTCCACCAGATAGCATGTGGAAACACTATGACTGTTGCCCTCACTACATCGGGTCATATTTTCACTATGGGAGGCACTGAACATGGTCAACTAGGAAATCCTTTGTCCGATGGAAAAGTACCAATGCTAGTACAAGATAAGTTGGTAGGTGAGTATGTTGAGGAAATATCATGTGGATCTCATCATGTGGCTGTATTGACATCAAGAAGTGAACTATATACATGGGGGAAAGGTGCCAATGGAAGATTGGGACATGGAGACACAGAAGATAGGAAGGGTCCAACAATAGTGGAAGCCTTGAAAGAAAGGCATGTAAAAAACATTTCGTGTGGGTCGAAGTTTACAGCTTGCATATGCATCCATAAATGGGTCTCGGGAGTTGACCAATCTAGTTGTACCGCATGTAGGCAACCATTTGGATTTACTAGAAAAAGGCACAATTGTTATAATTGTGGGTTAGTGCATTGCCATGGTTGTAGTTCAAAAAAGGCATTGAGGGCAGCGTTGGCTCCAACACCTGGAAAACCTCATCGTGTGTGTGATTCTTGTTATACTAAGATTAAAAATGTTGAGTCGAATTCTGGTGCCATTTTTAATAGGAGAGCTACTACGCCACCTCGTACTTCTATAGATGGAAGGGAAAGATTTACCCTGGGAGAAATAAGATCTTCAAGAACTCTCTTCCCTCTCTCAAGGATTCACAAGACTACTACAGAGCAAGTTGTTCAGGTTCCATCACTAGTGCAATTGAAAGATGTTGCATTCCCAAGTTCAACAGGTTCAATAATGCAAAATCTTTTGAAGCCTACCATCGCTGCCATACCTCCAACTCCAAGTCCACCACCAACTCCACCACTCATTTCAAGGCCCGCATCCCCGTATGCAAGAAGGCCAAGCCCTACGCGTTCCGGCGCTGGTGGATTCTCTAGAAGTCTTATTGATAGTTTGAGGAAAACAAATGAGCTTAAGAATCAAGAAGTGTCAAAATTGCAGAAACAAGTAAGTTTCCTGTTGATTCACTTTCCATATTCTCTGAAAAACCTCAAGGATCACCAATATTAAGTTAATGAATATTATTTTTATGTAGATTCAAAGTTTGAAACAGAAAAGTGACATGAAAGATGTGGAAAATCAAAAGCTTCGCCAACATATTAAGGAAGCTACAACATTGGCAGCAGATGAGTCTTCTAAGCATAAAGCAATGCTAGAAATTTTTGAGTGCACTATTATTCAGGTATCTTCATTCTATTTACCAAGGATATAGTTGAAATCGTTGACTTATATATGTAAATGTCTCAGTTGCTGAACTTTCAATTCCACACTTCTTACTACAAACTGCTTTAGTATTTGAGCATCATGTTTCTTTATAAAAAATTCTTAGTCGCCCAAATTACTGGCGTAAAATACTTCAATAAGAATATATGAGAAACAGAACAAATCCCTTGATCAGAATTTCAAGTACATCATCCTGATTAAGTAGACTTGCCTTTTGTTCAATCTAGTTGAAGCAAATGGCTGAGAAGTTGCCACCAGAGATTTCAGAAACTGAAAATTTGAGAATTGCACTTACTCAAGCTGAAGATTTTCTGAAAGAAAACTCGACATCTGAAACATTTTCCGCGCCATCAATATCAGAGTCTACTCGACAAAATGCACCTGATCCTGCCACAGATATTGGGGATTCAAAAATGCAAGAGCACAATACAGAAGAAAATCATGAAGCGGCGGTTTCGGACCCATCTCATGATGAGGGGAATGTCCTTCAAGAAAGAAATGGATCATCTGTATCCGATAATAGAACAGCAGTGAAACCACAAAGCTCCGAGGAGACGTCAAGGTTGGCAAGAGATGGAGAAACACAAGTTATTGAACAATTTGAGCCTGGTGTTTACGTGACACTAATAGTAAGGCCTAATGGTGTCAAAATTTTCAGGAGAGTTAGATTCAGGTATACTACAGTTACTTGTTTATCTGATAAATTCTACATTTTCAATTTCTGTATCAGTGTGATTTGTATTGAACATATGCGTCACTATAGTAGTCAGCTTCACAAAATTATATTAGTATTCTTCTCGATTCTCAGGTGAAGGTGTGTATACCCATTTTTGAAATATGTACATGAATGTGTGATCAAAATAGCTGCTACATTATTTAAACCATTTCTCTGGTTTTGATCTGCATGCACAACACATTTTTTTAAAAAGAAGTTGCAGAAATTTGCATGGACGCATTCCTTAATTTTGCCATTACTAAATAATATATGTTGTTTGAATTATTGTATGACATTAGCGTGTGTGCAACATGATTTTTTGATAAATCACTTGGAAAGCTTTTCATGGCACCCAAGTTACACAAGCTTTTTACTGGATCACAATGTTAAACTCTTTTGTATACCTCCAGTGCAGAATAATTAAACTCTTCCTATACCTCTCAAACCTTTGATATGATTTTTTTATTTATTTATGCAGCAAGCGAAGGTTTCATGAGCAACAAGCAGAAGAATGGTGGAACATAAATAAAGAGAGGGTGCTTCAGAGATATGGTCAACAAGCTAGAAGTGATGCTAATGCATCATCTAGCACCCCGGCACCACCTGCTGAAGAAAATATTGAGGCAGCACCTACCTAGCACTTGAATCTTAATTAGATTTGCATAGACATCACCTTAGTTTTGATGAAAGTACAAGGTACAGAATGAAGCATCATTAATCTACTAAGTGTAGCAAAAAGTTGTATCTAGTTACATCAATTCCTAAATTTAGTAGCTTTTTACACCAGGGCATGCATATAAATAGGGGTGGCAGTCCCCGTTGTTCTGTTACTCATGTACTACCTGCCTCGTCACTACCCGCGGGTAGTAAATTGTAGTACCCAAACCCGCCCTTACGAATACTTGCCCCACCCCTACCCGTCCCTATAAAAATTAAATATTTTAAATTTTTACATATTCTTATATAAATTAAGACAAAAACTTAAAGTTCATACATAAATTAAAATACAAACATAAAATTCATACAATGTCATTAGCTCAAATAACTAGAAATTAAAGAAAAAGTATTAGATCACTACAAATTTAGATTCATCATAATAAAGAAATTACAATATTAGATATAAAGGAATTTTCAACCCTTATTCTTAATCACTTTCAACATTTTTATCATTAAAAGTTTGCAAATCAAGATTTAAACCTAAAAATAAAAAAAGATAATAATTAACAAATTAATTGGTATTATGTAAAAAATTAACATAAATAAAAATTAACACTGATGCTTTGTGTGTTTTTTCTAGCATTACTAGTCATGAAGTAATTTAAAAAATCTATATCAATAAAATTAAAATTACTGAGGGTATAAAATTAACATAAATCAGAATAAAATCAAAATTCACAATTGCATTCTGAAGAAAATCATGAGAAGAAAGTAGTAACAATATTATTATATGGAAGATTTCAAAGAGCCAGTGAGTCGAGAGAGATTTTCTGAGTTTATAAATTATTAGTGTCTTAGAATTTTATGTTCCAATTCATAATCTGTTATTACTCAAATCAAGAAGCTGAAGTCTCTTACAAGAAGAAGAGTTAGGCAATGCAGGTTTTGGAACATTCCCAGAGAAGGAGTTTCAAAGCAAAAAGGCACAAAAATCAGAAGTTTTAGGCAAAATTCAGCAATAAATATTCAACCAAAAACTGCAAAATATACCATAACAGATAAACAAAGTTTTAGGCTTATTATACCTTATGCCAAGTTGCAAATTAAGATTGAGAACCATAGAAGCCACCACCACCGTCTTCAGTCAGTACTCAGCAGCAACTCATCTCTTCTCTCTTCTCTGAGAACCATAGAAGCCACCACCACCAATCGAGCAGCCCACCGCCACCGCATCCTGCAGCCACCGCGTCCCACAGCCACCGCGTCCTGCAGCCACAGCAGCGACGGGTTTGACCACCGCAGCCACCACCACTGTTAGTCTTCTTTCCCTCTCCCTTTCCCATTCATTTTCCAGGTTTTCAGTTCTGGACTCGGAGTCTTTGTTTTATTGTGTACATCCACTTTATAAATTGTGTTCTCAATATCATCTTTCTAAGCAAATTCTAGGGTATCGAATGCAATACTACTCTGTGTATGCTATGCACCTGTTCTAAGCAAATTCTAGGTTCCTAATATGCGGTATCTATTTTCAATTATTAGACATTTGATGCATACGTCGTTGGCAAAGAAGATGCTCCTGGAATTGTTGTTCTTTAGAAGTGGTGGGGCGTGGATTTTGAAATCAAGAATCATGCTGTCAAGATTTCTCAGCTAGGTCCCGGATTTAAAGCTCTTATTCCAGAGTAAGATAACGGTGCTTTCATAAGATTTGCTGATCTGAATTCTTCATCCGTTATATGATATTATAATCTTCAATTGGATAACTGATGAAAATTGAAATTGCTTCCATTGTTCTTTTTCTTTTTTTTTTTTCAGAAAATTGCTTCCATTGTTCCAGTCTGTATAGAGGAAAGGTTGGTTTTGATGTCGCGGAAGCCCAACATTTGATGGATGGGCTCGATTGGCAAGGCGCTGTAAAGGATATAGAGGCCTCGGTTAACTGGCTTAAAGCAAATGGTTCAAAGAAGGTTTGTTACCGTTAATTTGTTTTGAAGATGATATGATGGATATGTTAATTTCTTCACTAGTTTTTTAATTTTGTAATTTTATGATCATTCCCTAGTT
The DNA here is from genome assembly GCF_000817695.3 of Arachis duranensis. Classification (NCBI taxonomy): domain Eukaryota; kingdom Viridiplantae; phylum Streptophyta; class Magnoliopsida; order Fabales; family Fabaceae; genus Arachis; species Arachis duranensis. The sequence continues at coordinate 99,190,275 of NC_029775.3, read as the reverse complement.
GACTTGAACCTACAAAAGCATAAATTAGCTTTAGTTTTATGATTTGAAGTAAATTAGTTTGAAATTTTTGGTGGTACTTATGAAGATAGTGGCTTTGGATTATCTGTCTATGATGGAGATATTAAAACCATGATTGTAAAAATTGGACCAGATTGATCGGTTGAACCGGTTCAACTAGGAACTGGCAATAAAAATGATTCAATCCGCTACTTATAATCGCTAGAGATAGAACTGCTTGAAAATTGTCGAACCGGTCAAGAATTGGTCGGTTGGACCGAATCGGTAACCGGCCGATTCGAATGAAACGACACTGTTTTGTTTATTTGTTTTAAGAAATAAAAAAGGAAAAGCCAAAACCATGCGGGAACCAATACACCCCCCCTCCCTTCCCCAAATCATTCGTGCACTCCCTGGAGACCTCTGAAGCAAAGCAAAACCCTAGCCCTTCATTGCCGCCGTCGTGCCCGAGGTCCTCAGCGCCGCCGCCGTCCCCAGGTCCTCAGCGCCGCCGCTTCTTCCTCTTCCCCGTGTCCGGAACTCAAGTAGCTCGTCACGTCGTCTTCATCTTCGCTGGCTTCTCTGTTCGTGGCTTGGAGCAGCTCGCCGTCGTCTCGCCTATCGCCTCGTCTCGCCGATTGCCGTCCCTTCCTCCATCGAAGGTTAGTGGCTTCGCCTCCGCTTCTTCCTTTTAATTTCTGAATGTTCGGCCTTCGTCTTCGTCTGAAGTTCTGAGATTGTTGTTCAATTTTTGTTCCATTTTTCTTGTAATGTTTTGTAATTGCCTGTTGTCGATGGATCTGTCTTGTATTTGCTGGTTGGTGATGGCTGTAAATTTTTTTTTTCAAATTTACTGATGGCTCGATGGTTCTATTAGTCTATTTTAGTGTTTTACTGTTTTGTAATATCTGGGTAGTGATGGCTCTGAAATTTTTGTTCAAATTTACTGATGGCTCTGTTTTGTAATTACTAATTGCTGATGGCTCTTAGGTTTTTTGTTCAAATTCACTGATTGCTTTTTTTGTAATTGTTGGTTTTGCTGGGTGAAGGTTTAGTGTTTTGTGATTATTGCATTGGTTAATGTTTTGGTTTGTTTTATAATTGTTGTTAGCTGGTTGCTTGTTGCTGGCTCTGTTTTGTAATTTTGCTCTGGTTACTTGATTAAGTTAGTTTGTGTTTGAAATAATAACCTGTAATACAAAAATTTATGACATAGCTCTTGAAAATGGGTTTTCCCCCTAAAATCTCTTAGGGTGTTCAAACTAAGCTAGTGTATATATGATTGTAGATGATCTCATAATAACTGTTGAACCAATTTAATCATAGTCTCAGTGAAACCACTACTGGAGACCCTGCTTATGCTGTGTTGACTTTTAGTTTAAAGGAGATGGTAATTCATTGGTAGGGTTTGTCCATTTTGGCCTTAAGCTTAATTTGGTGCTGAAGTGATGGCTTTCTTTGTGTTTGTTGTCTCCTTCGATTTATTGCAGGTATCAATGGATAAAATGAAAGGAAAAACCTGCTCCATGGGAAATTACTCCAATAATTGTATCTAATCATGTATCTTGTATTGAACCTATTTTCTACTTTTATGAATTATTTTCCACCATTGTGGCATCTGAGTCTCATGACTCCATACCTTGTATTGAACCTATAAGCAAAATTTCAATGTGCTGACTGCAATCATTTTGTGTCAATACTAAGATGCTTATGGTGTTAAATGTTTGATAATTTTAATAGTGCCTTTTACTCTCAACATGAACAATTATGAATGTAAATGGGAACTATGCCAAAATCAAATTACAATATTTCTCGCTTGGGCCAATTAATGATTACTATTCTATATTGGGAAGTTTGTGTTGTAGAGTGTTGACCTGTTTGAAAGTTCACTTTATTTTTCCGATTCAATTCAGGAATTCAGCTGGTAATGTAGCAACAGTGGCTGCTAGTGTTCCACAACATCAGATCCCTTTACATTCCATTGTTACTAATCTTATTTTAAGATTTATATTAGACTATAATTATATTTTAGGATGTTTATTTATAATTTATTTATTATTCTATTCTAAAACGGTTTTTCCGGTTGAACCACCGGTTGGACCAGTTGGACTAGTGAACCAATAAATCAGTGACTAGAGCGGTTTGATGACCGGTCCGGTTCTCAGAACTTGATTGAAACACTTAAAGACTTAATAATGATTATGATTTGTGATGAGTTGCACCTTTGATTAGTTGAGAACTTGTTATTAATCGTTTCTTTTGATAGTAAAACATTATGTGTTTATCATTATGTGCGTTATGTTGTTTTTAGTTATGAACTTTGAAGTTGTTTGTGAACTTCTAATGTTAAATTATGGATAATTTATTACGTGAAATTTTAAATTTTATTAAGTTAGAAATTATTTAATTTATATATTTAATATTTAATTAAACCGGTTAAGCTCTGGTCAAACCATTAAACTATTAAACCAGTGTCCTCACCGATTTATTGACCGGTCCGATTCTCGCAACCTTGCCAAAAACCTAACACATGAAAAAAATATTTTTTCTTCTATTTTCTTTCTACTTATCTCTTTTTCTCTCATATTCTTTTGTTCCATCGGGCATCAGCTATCCAAACAGAGTGAAACCTCCAATTTTACCCTTATTCCCTTAAGTCTATCCGCGAACACTCCTGTCTGCCCAGCCCCAGATCTCCTCAGTCCTCACTCCTCAGACACAACCCCTCGTCCTTCAATCTCCTCCGTCATCCGCCGGACAGCAGCAGCCGCGGAGGCCCTATCCCCTTTCCCTCCACCCTCCTCAACTCTCTGTCAGCCCTATCCTCTCCCGCTCCCTTCGTCGTAGTCGCGCTCCCTCTCCGTCGCCCTCCACGCAGCAGCAGCCTCTGTGTCGTCCTCCACGCAGCAGTATCCCGTGTTGTCCTCCATGCATCGCAGCGCACTCCAGCTGGCAGCCACTTCCGTGTCTTCGTCCTCTCCTTCCTGCACTCTGCCACATCATCAGCATCATCAAGAATGGAGCCTTTGACTCAGGTTGGTTCTTATTTTTTGTCTGATTTTTCCCTGCTTATATTTTTTTCTGTTCTTGATTTGATTCTGGTCTGTTCTTAAATTTTTCAGTTCTTGATTTTTGTTCTTGATTTTTGTTATGATTTTTAATTTGTTCTTGATTCTTGGTTGAGATATTTTCTGAAGTTCTCAGTGTTTTCTTGGTTGCTGTTCTTGGTTCTTGTTTTTTGGTTATGATTTTCGACTGCTGTTTTTTTTTCTGTTCTGTTTTTGAGCTGATTCTGTTCTTGATTTTTGTTAAGTTCTGTCTGCATCTATTTTTCACTGCCAGTTTCTGTTCTGTTCTTGATTCTTAGATTTTTGTTATGATTTGAATTTGTTTTCTAACTTTTGTGGTTGTTTTTTAATTATTTGATTTTAACTTGTAGTTTGGTGTTCTAATTTCAATTTTGGTTTAGTGTTCTCTGTTCTTATTTTATTTTATTGTTTTTGATATTACTGCAGTTTGATAACAGTACAAGTGACAACATTGGTGAAAAAGGAAGACCGAAAAACCAAATCAAATCAATCCAATTACAATTGGTTTAGTTTGGTTTGGTTAGCCTTAGATAAAAAACCAACCGAATATTTGTTCAATGTATTGGATGGCCTTTCCTCTAACAACCGAACTATACTGCACTGTGAACACCGGTACATAATATTGCTTGTACCTGCTTTATTTAATTTATTGATTTATTTCACATGCTTGCACCTCCAGCTAGGATTAGCCATACCTTTCTGTATCTTTTCTTTTCTTTTAATCATCTACAGTTTCGGCCTTTACTAAAACTCGGGTTTGGGCTCCACATGATATGTTATTGTTGTTGAAGCCCAACTCATTCTCACAAGGTTCTGAAATTCAAACACTTGGAAGTGTCTCACTATATATTCTGTATCTGGAAGTGTAAACTGTGAAGAGGAGAAATCATGTGTCATAGTTACAAAGCTCTGGTTCTAATTCAAAAAATGGTGAAAGTGCCTCCAACAAAAGCACTTTCTTTGTTCAATTCTTTAAACCATCACCACACCCCTCAATCTATTTCCTTCATTCTTAACCATCTTCTCTCCTCTGCCATGCTCTCCCATGCCCATTCACTTCTCCTCCGCCTCATCTCCGGCAGAATTTCCTCTCCTTTCTTCTCTCCATCATCACTCATGCACCAACTCACACACACCCAGTTCATTCATAATTCAACACATACTCTTCTCTACGAGGCAATCATTAATGCCTATGTTCATTCTCACTTACCTGATCAAGCTCTCTGTTTCCTCAACCACATGGTTCGTAATGCCCATTTTCCAACATCAAACACCTTTAATAACCTTTTGATCTTGCTCCTTAGATCTAATTGTTTTGGTAAAGCATGGCTGCTTTTCAATGAAATGAAGGGTAAGGTTGCTATGGATGTCTACAGTTTCGGGATTATGATCAAGGGTTGCTGTGAAGTTGGTGACTTGATCAAGAGTTTTCGGCTTTTGGCTTTGTTGATTCGCATGGGTTTCTCTCCAAATGTTGTCTTATACACTACCTTGATTGATGGTTGTTGCAAGATTGGTTATGTTCATTTGGCAAAGAAGGTGTTTTGTAAGATGGAGGGGTTGGGCTTAGTTCCCAATCAGCACACTTATAGTGTATTGATAAACGGGTTCTTCAAGCATGGCCTTCAAAAGGAAGCATTTCTAATGTATGAAAATATGAAGCAGAGAGGAACGGTGCCCAATGTTTATGCTTACAATTGTATCATCAAAGAATATTGTAAGGATGGGAATGTAGATAAGGCTTTTAAGGTGTTCGATGAAATGCGTGAGAAAGGTGTGGCATATGGTATTGTAACGTATAATATTTTGATTGATGGGTTGTGCAGATTGAAGAAGCTTCAGGAAGCAGTAAAGTTGGTTGATAAAGTGTATCTTGTTGGCTTAACTCCTAATTTAGTTACATACAATACACTAATCAATGGTTTTTGTGGCATTGGAAAGATGGACACTGCTGTTAGATTATTTAATCAATCAAAGGCAATTGGACTATCGCCATCATTGGTGACCTACAATACTTTGATTGCAGGGTATTGTAATATTGGAAATTTTGATAGAGCTCTTAACATGGTCAAGGAAATGGAGGAGAGAAGCATTGCTCCTTCCGAAGTGACTTATACAATCCTTATTGATGCTTTTGTACAATTAAATCATATGGACAAAGCATTTGAAATAAAGTCTTTAATGGAGAAGTCTGGTTTGAATTTAGATGTTTTTACATGTAGTATCCTTTTGCATGGGTTTTGTATGAACGGTCATATGAAAGAAGCATCAAAGCTCTTCAAATCATTGGGTGAGCTGCGCTTGGAACCAAACAGTGTCATTTATAATATCATGATTCATGGTTATTGCAAAGAAGAAAGCTCTTACAGGGCTCTTAGATTACTCAAAGAAATGATTGACAATGGAATGGTTCCAAATTTGGCTAGCTTTTGTTCAACCATAGGGCTTCTTTGCAAGGAAGGAAAGTGGAAGGAAGCGGAGTTTCTCATACAGAAGATGATAAATTCAGGATTGGAGCCCTCAGTTTCTTTGTACAATATGATTTACCGAGCCAAAAGTGAAGTTCTGGTACAATAGCCATGAAAATAATATAACAGATTCATAGCTTTACTTTATCTTCCATTCTGCTTCATATCATAGTATAAATTATGATAATTAATCAAGCTCATTTAAGAATATTTTTTAATTTATTTGTTGCTCAATTTGATTACGATAGAATATCTTGAGTGCATATTTCTGCATTTTGGCATACAATGGGAAGGTAAGAAATTGAATCTTAGAATGTTTACAATCATTCTTATTTGTGATAAACCGAGACAAATCAACTATTCTACTAGCCACCTACTTGAATGTAGTTAAAGTGGTGCAACAACCTTGGAGCTTTGCTGGCGTGAATGAGCAAATTACATTAGACAAGTTTGATGGAGGTGGTCATAACAACAACATTTGATGGAGCTGCCAAAACTATTTATAGAATTGGCGCAACTTACTTTGCTGTATTTACTAATGAGCACATCCCTTGCCCGCATCTGAATTCTGAAGATGTGGTCCTGGTCGACATTCGCCGATGGTTGGCGGCTTAGCTGCTACCGGAAATCCCCTTAACGCATGGATCAAGGTTGGTTCATCCCTTAAACTCGTTCTCTCTCTTTCTATTTTTTTTATCCCCTTAATGCACCAGTACAGAAATCAGAGGTGTGCGTACGCACAACCATCCATGTGTACGCACAAGTGGCAAAACATCAAGTGTGCGTACGCACACATCTGTGCATACGCAGAGGTCTCTACGCGTGACTTTATTAATGAAGCACGTGGCTTGTGTTTTTGGGGTTCTCTTGGCCTAATTTTTGGAGAGCTGAAGCCTTTTGGAAGTGATATATCAACAGGAAACGAAGACATATGAAGGCATTAGGTTTTATTAGGTTTTCATTAGTTTAGATTAGTTAAAAATATGCATTAGGAGTAGGAGTACGGTAGAGTAGAAAATTCTCTCTTAGGGTTTACTAAATTTTCATTTGTAGCATTTTATAGTTTCAAATTTTCATTTTGGATTTTGATCAACTCTTTTGTAAGTACTATTTAATTTCTCTTTAATTACATCACATGTATCCTCATTTTTCTTTGGTTCAAGTGCTTTGTTAATATTTGCAAATTTTAAGTTTTTGAAATTTTGATTGATGAATTTAATATTCTATGATTTATATATGTTTGATTGAATGTTTATAGTTGATATTATGAATAGTTGGTTATAGTTTTCTATTTTCCCTTGCAATTTTTTATGTTTTGGTTTTATGCTTAGAAGGTGTTTGTGAAAATGCCAACTTTAAATTTTGAGTAGATTTTCACACCTCGATTTGGGACATGAGTTCCTAGAATACTAGAGTCATAATGTCTGACATTTAGTGGTAATTCTTGGGTAGTTAGTTGACTCTTGTTTCTATTGACACTAGCTTCTTACTAAGCAATTAATAAGTCAGCTAGGACTTATGGATTAAGGTCAATTATGCTTGCTTGACTTATTCCTCGATGTTAGGGGGTTGACGAAGCGAGATTGACTCATCATAGTTGTCATAGTTGTAGTTATGACAATGATAGAATTTCTTAATTTTCATTCCCAAGTTAAGGCTCTTTATACATTATAGCATTTTCACTAGTTTTGACCTTATTTCCTTTTAATTGCATTAATTCCAATTTTGATCATCTCTTAGTTCTTTTATTTCATAAATTCTTTCAATCTTTTGTTCTTTACTTTCAAAACCCCGTATCCTCACAACCAAGAGTGTGACACCCTTATTTGCATTGTCCAGGGGTTTAATTACTCTTGGTATTATTTTTAATTGGAAAATATCAAACTTTGATTGAGAGGATTGAATTGTCGGTTTGGACTATATTCACAATGGAATTATTTTATCTAATTTCCGAGCCGGCATAAATCTCATCACCAAGTTTTTGGTGCCATTACCGGAGATGATGCAATCGATGTTATGTTTTTCGTTGTTGTGAATATGTTAATAGTGTAAATAACACTTTTTGGTTGTTTGTTTGGCTTTGTTAGCTTTGTTTATACTTTCTCTATGACTTATCCACACCATTACCACAATTCACCCCCAATCGACCCAAACTTACCTTTCTAGTCACTAATTCTATACACCACCACCTTACTATATACAAAACCAAAGTCCTTACTCTCATGAGCATAATTGTCAACCTTCGTCACCTCAAATTTCATCTTCATATATGGATCAAGTCACACAAGAAGTACTCCAAGTGCTTATTCAAGAACAAACGGAGTTCCGAAAGAAGTAAGAGCAAGTCATGTTTACCTTAGCGAAAACCTTGGATCGGTTAGCTTCTTTGCTTCAAGCCACAACCAAGAAATTCTTGTGGATGAATGTGTGGAATCAAGCGAAGAGTGTGGAATGGAGGAAAGATTGCAAAATCAAGTAGAAGATGTCAAATCACAACATGAAGCACGAGAAGATGAATAAAGAGTTGATGAAAATTGATCAAGTGGATTCCATCATTAGTGATTTTTTGTCCAACTTAGTCAATCCCTTCAATGATCTTCATGAGCCCCCTTGATTGAATTTGAAGGAGATGTTGATGTGGACTTTACACAACCTCCAATTTTTTACTTGAGTGATGATGAGGAAGATTTAACGGAGGTTGAGGAAGATTTTAGCTACCAAGAAGTGAAGATACATTTACAAGAGCAAATTGAGTGGGTGAAAATTGTACCAACAAGCTTCTTAGGCCCATATCAATATGCTATCTTGGAGACGGATTATCAACTTCAAATTCTTCTTGGAGTAGTGGATGGTGGAGAGAAGAATGTTAATTGGCAAGGAAATAGAAAGTTCATCAAGGAAGCCAATTCAACATTTGGAGTTCAACTATTGTGCACGAGTCAATTGAGTGGATTCTGGGAAATGTATGTGTCAATGATGATTCAAGAGGTCGTTCATCCAAATGCAAAAATGAAGATCAACAAGAAGATGAACAAGAAACTAGAGTATGGGATCCGGGCATTGGTTTCAACACTTAACACTTATGGATCCTAGTTGCTAGCTTGGAATTTCTCAAGAGTTTGATGTATTTCATTTGGGATCCGGCAGGTCAAATCAAGAACAAACTTGGGTGGAGATTCAAAGAGGAGTGGAAACATAAGCCGCCCTAATAAGAATTTCCTCAAAAAGTCTAACTTAAGAACTTTAAACCAAAGTGTTAGGTGGGAAACATCCCACCATGGCAAAATCCTTCTAACCCTTTCTCTCTTTTAGCTTTTATTTCTTGAATAATTGGTTATGTTGCTTAGTTTAATTTAGTTGCATTTTAGTGTTGGCTAGGTAATTTAGCAAAATAATATGTTTTTGGAGTCTTATAGTGTTTTGAAGCTTGAAAATCTGTTTTGGATGTCATATTTGGTGCGTTAGAGGCATTAAAATTTTTGCAGAAACAGAGCTTTGTGCGCACACACGTACTTGTGTGCGCGCACACTTCCCTTATTTTTCGCCATCTGGGTGCACAGACAGCCCTTTACCACCCAGTCTGTTCAGGGCACTCGCACCAGCTGTGCGTGAGCACTCTATCTCTTTTTCCTTCCGTGCGTTCGCACCCTCGGTTGTGCGCGCGCACACTCACCCTTTTTATCCTAAAAAAAGAGCTATTTGTGCGCACGCACAACCCTCGACACACTTTCTGCTCGTAGCTTTCCCTTGTTTGTGCACGCACAACCTTTTGTGTGCGCTCACAGACCTTGATACCTCTTCTGTTCGGAGCGCTCGCACGCTGCTATGCGTGCGCATAACCCTTCTTTTCCCTTTTGTGCGTACGCACAAGTCCCTTTTTGAACGTTAATTCGAAAAAAGGGAACTATATCGCGCTTCGCCCCAAATTCTTTTTCTTCTTTTCTTCTTCTCTAAAGCATATCCAAAGCCACCCTCAACCCAGACCACACCACCCAACCACCTCCATCCGTCCCGCGACCATAGCACTGGCGACCACCGTCGCCCACCCTCTCTCCCTTCCCTCTTCTCTTTCCCATTTTTTCCATTCCCTCTTCTCTGTGCATGCTAACCCTATTCTTTGTGCCAACAGCTCTGCTCCGCATTCTTCTAGTTCCGGCGAGCACCACTAGCGGTAGCGAAACTATGCCGCTGCGACACCACCTCCACTCCTTACCCTATCTTCTTCTTCCTCTCGTCAACGTAGGTTCGCTTCCCCTGCATCCCTGTTCTTTTCTTTTATTTCTTTTACTTACTTTTTAATTCTGATTTCTATGTTTTGTTTAGGTTTAGCTTAGTTCACTTGTGTTTCTAGACTGAATATTCGTTGGCTGGTTGATTTTTCAGGTTGATGAATGCCTTTATTGAATTGAAAATCTCTATTTGAAAGTGATGCACACCATATGTTTGATAGATTGTCGGAGTGACAATTTTTGTTCAATTCCTATGTTTGGCCAACATCTGTTCTGGACTCTATTTTCTTTAGGCAATATCATGGAAGCTTGTGCAATTTTATGTCCTTTTGATGATGTTTGAGATCAAATTTCGTTATGCACTTGGTGGATATTCTTGTTAAACGCCAAATTGAACTGAAATTTTAACTTTAATTACTTGTTTGGTGTTATATGTTAAGTGCGTACAATGCTGCATTAGTGAAATGACTGAGTTGCTTATTCATGTGTTTTTTAACATAAATGATCATATACAACAACTTGTTCTCTGAATTCCTTTTTGGGCAATTCAATTTGATTTTAATCAAGTTTATTGCTTTTCGAACAAGGGTTATGGGTGTGTGATCATTTTTCACTTTTTGCCATGAATAAGTAGGTTCTTTAAATATTGAATTGTTTATTGCCGTTGTGCCAAATTTTTGTAAAACTTATACTTTCATTGCACAATTGCAATAACCAATTTTTTATTTAATCCACTTCCATTGCTTTACCTAAGTTGTCTATGCTTTAATTATCATTCATGCCTTTGTTTATCACTTAGGTTTCTTGATTGTGGAAAATTTCATTTTCTTTTGAGCATATCACATTCTTTGAACATGTTTTTCTCAATTAAGTGTCTGTTTATCTTATTAGCTCTAATTTACATTCTTTGATTAATCACATTCTTTGCTTTACCTAAGTGTCTGTTTATCTTATTGGCTCTAATTTACCAATTGTCTGTTTCTCCTGAGCTATATTCTGTTTTTCTTCCTTTTCAGGATGCATTGTAAGGGTAAGGAGAAAGCCACTCCATTGGCTCCCATCCCTGTCCGTCCGAGCACTTAGTCGGACATTTTCATTAATGAGGAGGCCGAAGAAAGGATGCTGAATGTGCCGGAGAAACATGCTGAAGCCATCCACAAGCGACTAGAGTATTATAGATGGAAATTCATAGAGTTTGACGCTGTGGAAATCAATGAGCAACTAGTTAAAGAATTCTATGCAAATCTGTTGAAGGGAGACGCCGAGACCGTTTTTCTTAGAGGGGTGCAGTTAGACACCTCCCCACATGCTTTAGAGGCTCTCTTTCAGATTCCTCATATTCCACCAAGTCGAGAATAAGTAATGATGGAAATTAGATAAAATAATTCTGTTGTGAGTATAGTCCAAACCGGCAATTCAATCCTTTCAATCAAAGTTTGATATTTTTCAATTAAAAATAATACCGAGAGTAATTAAACCTTGGGTCGTCTCCCTCGAACAATGCAAATAAGGGTGTCATGCTCTTGGTTGTGAGGATACAAGGTTTTGAAATCAAAGAACGAAAGATTGAAAGAACTTAAGAAATAAAAGAACTAAGAGATGATCAAAGTTGGAATTAATGCAATTAAAAGAAAACAAGGTCAAAACTAGTGAAAATGCTATAAATGCATAAAGAGCCTTGACTTGGGAATGAGAATTAAGGAATCCTATCATCATCATAACTACAACTATGGAAACTATGATGAGTCAATCTCGCTTCGTCAAGCCCTAATATCGAGGAGTAAGTCAAGAAAGCACAATTGACCTTAATCCATAAGTCCTAGCTGATTTAGTAATTGCTTAGTAAGAAGCTAGCGTCAATGGAAACAAGAGTTAACTAACTACCCAAGAATTACCACTAAATGTCAAACATTATGACTCTAGTATTCTAGGAACTCATGTCCCAAGCCAAGGTGTGAAAATCTACTCAAAATCCGAAGTTGGCATTTTCACAAACACCTTGTGGGCATAAAACCAAAACATGAGAAATTGTAAGGGAGAATAGAAAACTATAACCAACTATTCACGATATCAACTATAAACATTCAATCAAACATATATAAATCATAGAACATTAAATTCATCAATAAAAAATTGAAGAACTTAAAATTTGCAAATATTAACAAAGCACTTGAACCTAAGGAAAATGAGGGTAAATGTGATGTAATTAAAGAGAAATTAAAGAGTACTTACAAAAGAGTTTATCAAAATCCAAGATGAAAACTTGAAACTATAAAATGCTACAAATAGAAAGTTAGTAAAAACCCTAAGAGAGAATTTTCCACTCTACACTACTCTTACTCCTAATGCATATTTTTAACTAATCTAAACTAATGAAAACCTAATGCCTTTATATGTCTTCATTCCCCTTGATATATCACTTCCAAAAGGCTTCAGCACTCCAAAAATTGGGCCAAGAGAGCCCCAAAATCGCAAGCCACGTGCTTCATTAATGAAGTCATGCGAAGGTACGCACACTTGCTGTTTCGCCACTTGTGTGTACGCACGGATGGTTGTGCGTACGCACACCTCCGATTTCTGTACTACACTTCAGTGTTGCTTCTCCTTTGCTTTTTTCATGTGTTCTCCCATTTTGCATGCTTCCTTCCACTTTCTACCAACCCATTCTTGCCTAATTGAACTGAAATCACTGACAAAACATATCACGGCATCGAATGGCATAAAGGTAGAATTAAATTGCTCAATTTAAGCACAAAAATGCATGTTTTCACATTTAGGTTCAATTTAGGGATAAAACACAAAAATATGCTATTTTGGTGATTAAGTGCGAGTTTATGTGATGAAATTCGTACAAATTGAGTAAAAAATTATCATCAAATATGGACTCATCAATTTCTCCACACTTAAACAATAGCATGTCCTCATGCTAAACACAAACAAAGAAGAATCATCAAAGGGTAACAACTTATTAAATGCAACTATCTATATGCATACAAATACGCTATATGCTATCTATATCTATCTATCTATCTAAAATTTCCTATTGAGTTGGTGAAAACAAACAATCAAATTCCCAAGTAAGAGTATAGACATATATGTAACACCCTAATATTCAAATCCTTATGCTCGAGTCATAAGTCAATGATATTACGGTGGTACGACTCTCAGGTGGATTTTTAATACATAAATATAGGTAATTTTGAAAGGAGTATTAATCGAGAAGCCTGAAAAGAGTAGAAATAAAATCGCGAAGACGTATTACTCACGTTTCGACAACGAAAAGAATAGTACATCCTAATCTCTCCCAAAGGAAACATAAGAGCCTCTATAGGCAAGTTCCAAAAGAGTTCAACACATAATATAATCTTTTCAAAACAAAGGTGGAGATTCTAAGCAAAACATAAAGTAGAGAAAATAAATATATTCGCCGTCTCTCAGACGAACCGCAGCTCACTTCTGAGCACCTGAACCTGTATCTGAAAAACAAGAGATATATACGGAATGAGAACCCCGGGCCCATGGGTTCCCAGTACGGTAAAAGTGCCAAATAAATACAATGCACTGCAATAAAAATCACTAAGCATCCTAAACTCCTTTTCACCAAGTATCCAGCCTAGATTCTCACTAATCCATAAATAGGCATCTGTCGTACGGGGATACTAAATCTAGTTCATGTTTCACATGTTTTCCAACTCGCTGATTCTTCCACGAATCAGACTCAGAATCATAAGTAAAACCATCATCAGTTGTTCTGCCTTAGCAACTCTATATCAATACATCATACCCTCGCATGGAGCTAGTGAAATCACATCACTGCGTCTACCCAGGGGGCTCAAATTATCTCATTCAATA
>NC_029775.3:99171767-99176544 GCF_000817695.3 Arachis duranensis | reverse complement strand
CTCTCAGTTGTACAAACACAAGCAATACAGACAAGTAATACACAAATAAGGTACAAGTAGAACAAGTAGCACGTAATCAGGTAACATAGCATATATGATATAGAAATCCAAAACAAATAGGCAAACCCAAACAATTCAAACATATGTAAATGATGTATGCCTGTCCTATGGCTGATGATATCATCTGTCGGTTATATAGCCAACCCGACATGTCCTGGTAGCTAACCATTAGACAGAAACACCCCTTGCGGAGCAAGTAGGTTTGAGCTACAACCCCCTTGCTACTACCCGCTCAACCCAGAGCTAGTGGAACAACCACTACTGCAGCTACTACCCAGGCGGGTGTTTAAAAGCTCAACCTGGAGCGAGTGGATTCACCACTACTGCCGCTACTACCCAGGCGTCGCAATCTTTGACCTGGAGCAAGTGGGATGAACCACAACCCTTGCTACTGCCCAGGTATCTTAAGCATTAATCCGGAGCAAGCGGGATGAACCACAACCCTTGCTACTGCCCAGGTATCTCAAACATATATTCATTCAATCTCAATTCATATTATCAATCCTCATTGTTATCAAATCTCAAACATTAACCTGGAGCAAATGGGACGAACCCCAACCCTTACTACTACCCAGGTATCAGAGTTACATTCATTCAAAACTCCATAATTAACTCATTTATCATAAACATCCTTTTCCGTCTCATACCTGGAGCAAGTGGACAATGCCACTGCCTACTACCCGGGGTTACACATCACATTTCAAGATTTTTCATTATTATCCATTTAACACATTCATTCATTAATCATATATGCATTTATACTCAGCCATAATCAATAATGGCTTTGCCGTGACCTGGCAATAACTCAGCCATCTAGCTCATGGTTCAATCAAGAACCAACCATTTATCAATAAATATAGCCCTTCGGCTCATGGCATACACGGTACTTCTACCGTCATTCTCCATATCTCATATAATCATCGTTGATCATCATTGATCATAACTTTTTCCCTTGCTTCACTCGCAAGTTACCACATCCCCTAACTCCTTTCTCATTACTAGGCATATCATAATGATTTAATACATAATGGGTGAGATCGGAGGCTTAGAAGTATGAGATTTGGCTTTTAAAACTCAAAAATTAACTTTGGGATGAAAAAAGGGCCACGCGTACGCGCACTCCTCTCGCACGCGTGGATGGCCACAAAACTCATCGACGCGTATGCGTCATGCACGCTAACGCGTGGATTGAAAAATACACAAGCGACGCGCACGCATCCACCACACGAACGCGTGGGTGCTCTCGTGGCCAGGCACAAAACAGGCACAGTTCAGGCACAACCCTCTGGAAAATAGCTGGGCATTGGGTGCAGCACATCAGCGTGCCCGCGCACAACACGCGCACGCGTGGATGGCGTTTTCTAAAAGAACGGCGCGTACGCGCCAAGTGCGCCTACGCGCGAGGGGCCATTCTACTAAAAATTTTTCTAAGTTAAAAGCTACATAATTCACAGATTCAACCCCCAATCTTCCAACGGACATACTTTCTCATTTTAAATCGTTTTTCACCCGTTCTTCGAACGGCATGGACATCCCGGATCCAATTTCATTTCTAAATAGATTTGTCACAAAACAGAGATCCGTAGTCCAAGTTATGTCTCGTCAAAGTATGCCCAAAAACCATATTTTTCATACAAAACCACAAAGTGCCATTTTCAAAACAAGCCATTTTCAGCTCTTTTCAAAATCAACCAAAACATGCCAATTTCAACCCTTTTTGAAACCAATCAAAATATACCAAAATCAACATCAAGCCTCCTCAACTCATACATTAACACTTTACCACGATTCACAAAATCACCATATAACCATTTTTACCCATTTCAAACAAATGGCTAAATTACAAACATATCAACATGTCATACATCCTTCCTCATCCCAATTTCCAACAATATTATTTCCAATCAACCATCATTATACATAACCAATATCATACTCACTATCACGTGGTTTCACCCCCAAATCAACCTTAATCATTCCTCAAGCATATATCACAACATACATATCTCTCATGCATTATCATACCATCAAGGCATCAATAATCATACTCACATATATGACCACATAATATATATCAACCAAAATCAAACATACTTCATCTATACAATTTCACCCAAAATTACCAATTTCCACACTTCAACTCCTCAAACCTCATTATTCAATAACCAACCCAATCATTCATATATTCATTATCTGAAATTCATCCAATCACTTGTGTCATCATACAATGCACACATCAACTTACCTTCCTTACCTCTTTCCGGCCTCCGGCCCAATTTCACAATTTAAATGCATAAACCACAAATTAATACTTATTACCCAATACATCAAATTTTTAATACACCAAGCATACAAGGCCACACAATTCTCAACCCAATCATCAATTCACATTACATACCAACTATGCATATTAGCACCAACCATTTACACAATCCAAACTTAATTCTAGGGGCATCTAGCCTAGGAATTCTCATCACACCACACGGTACTTAAATGAAACTTAAACTGTACCTCTTGTAGCCAAATCAATCGAGCCTCTTCTTTGGAAGTCTCCACCAACCTTAGCCCCAAGCCTCACCAAAGCTCCTCAAGCAATACCAATCTCCCAATCGTGCACCAAAACCATCAAATGCACTAACATAACCAATATTACATACATACATCAACCTAGGGCTCATAAAAATGACAATTCACAAGGGTTGGAGGGTTTCTTACCTTTACCCACTGAAGTTTGTGATGAATATCACCCATGGCTCATACTAGAGCACTCCTAAACAATCAAAATCACAAGGTTTCCTCAAAACCCAAACCAAATTCGAATTTGAAGAGGAAAATAAAAACTGGGCAAAGGACAGTAGATTAATCACCACAAAACTTAGATATGATTGTAGAGGATGAGAAGAGCGACGCGTGGCCACAAACGGCTCGTCAATCGGAGCTCCGTAGCTCAAGTTATGGTGATTTGAAGATCAAAGAGAGTTAGGTTTTCTCTCTTCTCTTCTCTCTTCTTTATTTCAGCGCCCCAACCTCTCTTTTAGGGTAAAATGAGCTGAAATGCTCATAACTAATGTTTATATATGTTGGGTCTTGGGCCCACTTAGGCCCAGTTCACTTATTTTTGTCCGTTGGCCCAATTTTGGGTCAAAACCTTTAAGATTAGCGCTCTAAATTGCACTTCAAATATTTCTACCTCCCCTAATTATAATTCCTCATTTCTTAATCTTATTTACTCATAATCAATTTTCTCAGCTGTAGTACCAGACAGGTCTCAGCCGGTACTGCCGATCAAAATTTCACTGCGCGCTTTTACGCAGAAAACTGTCTTCCGACTCGGAAAAATTCACTGAATCCAAATATCATATTTAAATCATCAAATTCCAATTGCCAAATCTTCCAACCATATTCGCTCCTACTTAACTCATTATTTAATTAATTTCGGTTAGACCGGGTATTACATTCTACACCCCTAACAGAAATTTTCGCCCTCGAAAATTCCATCCATCCCTACGAGTACGCGAGCATAGTATGCCTTTATATCAAACGCATAACAGTTCCAAGGTCCTTTTACTCTGAGCGCTTTCGTTGCCGCGCTCTGATTTCTCTATTCTTGAGGGTCTCGATCGTTCATTCAACGCTGACCAACAGCCTCGTTCCTTACTTTTACCGTCTCATCAACCCACACCCTATTAAATCTCAAATCATGTCATCAATAATATTTCCATCTTAGTTAATCATAGCCATCATCCCACATCACTATAATCAATCAAAGCTTTCTTCGTGTTTAGAATTCAATGAGTTTGGACTAACAAGCTGACAAACTCTTAAGAATACGCTTTCCTTTACTAATCTATAAAAGCTTTTGAGACACATCTCTTTTGTTGAAGTTACTCAGATCAAAAATCATTTTCAAAAATATAACTAACACTCCTTCAAATTCTTGAAAAAAAATTCAACAGCACCTCCCCAAAAATTGGAGTTTACCACCCGTCACGGGTTCCCTCAAATCAATCTCAGTACCGCATCAGCATTGCAATTTAAAGGTTTCCAAACTATTCCTCTGAAACCGATCATTACAAATCTTGATCTAAATCCAAGGTCACCATGACCAAACATCATAGCACTCATCTCTCGAACACGACAACTTGCACTCAATCATCATCTAAATCCGACTACGCATCAATGATAATTTCCTCATCCGTTTCAGAACCATTAAGGCTCACAGCCGCAATTAATTCCAATTATCGAGAATCAGTATCTGTATAAGCTCACTAAACTTTTAAGTACTCAAAGCATAAAGCATTTCTAATCATACCCCACTTTTCCTTATTATTACCATACTATGCTAACGCTTTTAGCAAGCTTCCGCTATGCCACTTTGATTTCTCGTCAAGTATTAGCTCCATCACTTATTTCCTCAAGTACCCAACCACAACTTAGCATGACTGGCATTTCAAATCAACATTTCCAAATCCATCATTTAGGACCATTCCTTATCTATTTAAATCAAAGGAACTAAAAGTCACAGGTTCAATCCGTTTTACCAAAAATCTAGAAATCATGTAACACCCTACCATACAGAGACTTATGCTTAAGTCATAATTCAGAGATGGCAAGGTATTACGACCTCTAAAAATAAAAATTTAGTACGTATAGTAGTATGAATGATTGATTATAACTAGGAGCCTTTGTAGAAAAAGGGGTAAACAAAAAATCGCAA
>NC_029775.3:99166492-99168617 GCF_000817695.3 Arachis duranensis | reverse complement strand
ACCTGAGAATAAATGCGGATAATCCGTTCGCATCTCCGACTCAAGTTCCCAAGTGTGTTCCTCAACACCGCCTCGACTCCAAGCTACTTTGACTAATGAAACCTCTTTTCCACGCAACCGTTTGATACTAGTATCATCGATTCTGACCGGAGCCACTGGAAGCGTCAAATCTTCCCTCAACTGAACCGACTCAGGTTCCAACACATGGCTAGCGTCAAGAGTGTACTTCCGAAGCTGCGACACGTGAAACACGTCGTGCAGGTTTGAAAGATGAGGTGGTAAGGCCATCCGATACGCCATCTGAAATGGACCAATGCATCGAGGATTCAACTTCTTTGCCTTAATCGCCCTACCTACTCCTGTAGTCAGAGTAACCTTAAGGAAAACATAATCTCCTTCCTCAAATTCTAAGGGCTTTCACCTCTGATCGGCGTAACTCTTTTGACGACTCTGCGCCGTAAGCATCCTATCACGGATTTTCTTGACTTGTTCAGTAGTCTCAGCTATCATTTCCGGCCCTAACAAGCTTTTCTCTCCAGCTTCATACCAACATAGTGGAGATTGACATTTCCTCCCATACAAGGCCTCATACGGAGCCATGCCAATGCTCGCATGATAACTATTATTGTATGCAAACTCCACTAATGGCATATACCGATCCCAACTCATCGGTTGGTCCAAAACACAAGCTCTCAACATATCCTCTAATGTTTGGATTGTCCTCTCAGATTGACCATCTGTTTGAGGATGGTAAGCCGTGCTCAAGCTTAATCGGGTTCCAAAAGATTTCTGAAATGCATCCCAAAACCTTAAAGTGAAACGAGGATCTCTATCAGAGATTATAGTGGCAGGTACACCATGAAGTCTCACAATCTCCTTTATGTATAACCGTGCTAGCTCCTCAAGGGTGTAAGTCATACGAATGGGTAAAAAGTGAGCTGACTTCGTCAGTCGGTCCACAATCACCCAAATAGCATCACAACCAGCCCTAGTCCTTGGCAATCCAGACAAAAGGTCCATTGCAATACTTTCCCACTTCCATTGTGGAATCTCTAAAGGTTGCAACATCCCGGAAGGTCTTTGATGTTCAATCTTTACCTTTTGACAAGTTAAGCACTTTGATACATATTCCGCCACATCATTCTTCATACCCGGCCACCAAAACATCGCCTTTAAATCATGGTACATCTTAGTACTTCCCGGGTGAATGGAGAATCCGCTTTTGTGTGCCTCCTTTAGAATATCTTGTCTCAAAGTGCCAACATCCGGCACAATGATCCTACCTTTGAATCTCCATAACCCATCTTTTTCTTCTGACACTCTCCATTGTTTTCCTTGCTCAATAGCCGGTAACACCTTCCATAATGCTTCATCATTTTGATGAGCCTTTAGGAGTTCGGACTTAAAATCACTTGAGATCTCTAATCGGCTCAAACACAAAGTTCCGGATACTTCTCGAGCGCCAATTTTTAGACTCTCAAATCCCTTGAGCAACTTCTCCTCTTGAAGCATCATCCAAGCCGTATATAACGACTTCCGACTTAACGCATCCGCCACTACGTTCGCCTTTCCCGGATGGTAATGCAACTCAAAGGCGTAGTCCTTCAACAATTCCATCCACCTTCTCTGTCTCATATTAAGCTCTTTCTGATCAAAGAGGTACTTCAAGCTCTTATGATCAGAGAAAACTTGGAACTTAACCCCATAGAGGTAATGCCTCCACACCTTCAAGGCAAACACAACCGCAGCGAGTTCCAAATCGTGCGTAGGGTAACTCACTTCATGAGGTCTCAACTGTCGTGAGGCATACACCACCACATTATGATGCTGCATCAGCACGCACCCTAAACCCTTCAATGAGGCCTCACAATACACCTCAAATGGCTCATTCGGCTCGAGTAACACTAACACAGGCGCGGTGGTCAACCTTTTCTTCAATGTCTGAAAGCTCTCCTCGCACTCAGGAGTCCAAACAAACAGAGTGTCTTTCCGGGTTAACTTTGTCATTGGCAAAGCTATCTGTGAGAAGCCCTTGATAAACCTTCGGTAATAGCCAGCTAAACCCAGAAAACTCCTTATATCTGTTACGGTGGTTGGTTGCTTCCAATCCATCACAGCCTCCACC
>NC_029775.3:99164455-99166239 GCF_000817695.3 Arachis duranensis | reverse complement strand
AGTTGCCTGTAATCCACATAGAGCCGCATACTCCCATCCTTCTTCTTCACCAGTAACACTGGAGCACCCCACGGAGAGACATTTGGTCGTATAAAATTCTTTCCCAACAAATCCTCTAACTGAGACTTTAGCTCGTTCATCTCTAATGGTGACATCCTATAAGGAGCACTTGAGATTGGTCCCGCCCCGGGCACCAATTCAATAGCAAACTCAACCTCTTGATTAGGTGGAAACTCATCAATATCATCAGGAAATACTTCCGGAAACTCACACACAACTGGAATCTGTTCCAACCTTTGATCATCACCCGAAACACCCGCGGTTAACAACAGGATACCCTGACATTCGGTTCCAGAACAGTTCACCATCATCGAATTCAAGTAATAATTATTCACCACGACCGGTCCTTCAGTATCTTCCGGCATAAAGTACACCGACTTTGTAGAACAATCTAGCAGAACATGATTCTTAGATAACCAGTCCAATCCCAAGATAAGATCAAGACCGATCATCGGTAGGCAAATAAAATTATGAACAAAATCACGCTGCTTGAACCTAAAGGAAACTTCCGGGCATCCTAGCCTAGTTACCATGGCTTCATGGGTAGCATTGTACACTCTTAGATCATAACCTAAAGTTACAATCCTCAATCCTAACTCATGGGCTTTCTCAAATGCAATGAATGAATGCGATGCTCCCGAATCAAATAAAGCATTTAAAGTTTGACCAGCCATTTCACAGTTACCTCGAATGACTGTCTCAGATCCCTCAGCACCTATAGCTGAAGTGGTGAACACCCGACCAGTCTGTTGTGCTTTCCTAGCACCTTGTTTCTGTTTCTTCAGACAACTTGCGGCTTTATGCCCCGCCTTTCCACAATTGTAGCACAAACCCCATCTGGCCTTGCATGGTGCTCCCGGATGGTGACTCCCACATCTAGTACAAGCTTGATCATTTTGAGGCTGCTTCCCAAACTTCCTTCCTTGGGAGTTGTTGTTGTTGTTGGGCCTCCTAAAGGAGCTTCCTTTCTTGAAAGACGGACCTCTAGGTGCAAAGCTCTTCCCTCGGTTCTGTGGGAATGATCCCCTTTGACTCCCTTTCTCAGCGGTTGCCCTTTTCACACACTCTTCAGCAACCCTACACTTGGTTACCAACTCGGAGAAAGTCCTAATCTCCATTGGTCCCACTGAACTGAAAATATCACTCCGGAGTCCTCCTTCATACTTAACACACTTCCATTCCTCCTATTCCACCGGAGTCCCTTGGCACATACGAGAGAACCTGAACAGCTCCTCAAACTTGTCAGTATACTCTGATATGGACATAGTACCCTGCTTCAGCTGTAACAATTCAAGTTCCTTAGCCGTCCTAGCAGAAGTCGGAAAGTACTTCTTATAGAACTCCTCTTGGAAAACAGTCTAAGTGATATAGTCATCACCCTGCTGCAGAAGACGTCGGATGCCTTGCCACCAATGCGACGCTTCACCGACAAGCATATAGGTAGCAAACTCGACACTCTGTCCTTCAGGCACTACCTGTGCTTGCAGCGCTCGCTCTATAGCCTGAAACAATGTATCAGCCTCAGTCGGACTAGTAGTTCCCTTGAACTTAGGCGGATTAACCTTCAAAAAGTTTGCTAGTGTCATTGGGCCCTGAACTCCACCTCCATCATTACCATGGTTGTTCATCTGTTGACCAAGAGCCTCAGCAGTGGCTTGCATAGCAGCAGCCATGTTCTCCAACGCAGTCATAAAGTTCACCGGGTCATTAGGGTTATTCTCCGA
>NC_029775.3:99163295-99163983 GCF_000817695.3 Arachis duranensis | reverse complement strand
AATTCTCCCATAAGAGGAGTCATCACAGTTTGTATTATTTAATGGAGATAAAAGTATCTAAGCGAAACATATAAACCAAAATATAGCCCCGAGAACAAAGGATTTTCGCAAATCTAGAAGTCTCCAGCATGCCTCAACGGGAAACCACACGTCCTGCATCTGAAAACCACAAAATCCGCAGGGGTGAGAACCAGAGGTCCCCAGCATGGTAACAACTTCCACATATATAATACATAATAATGGAGGAAAGCCGAAGGCAATCCTAGAACTTCCTCCAGATCATTCAAAGCTTATAAACAAGCTAAACCATATAAGGATATCTGACTAAAGATTCTTCGGTCTAACTAATACTTCCCTTTCCAATTCCTTCTCACCTCCCAACCACCAGTAGGAGTATAATGTAGCAAACACAGTTATATCAAACAAGGAATATACAAATAGGAACAATTAAGGCATTTAGACAAATAGCAAGTAATATGCAGTCAAATAGGCAATCTCAAACAATTCACATAATATGCATATGATGAATGCCTGCCCCTAGTGGCTAATGATATCATCTTGTCGGTTATAGAGCCAACCCGACAAGTCCTGGTCGCTAACCATTGGACTGTCCCTCTGCCACGCATCCCCAACTCGAGTTATACTCGTTATAAACTTGATCATAATCATGATCTATATCCATCACCCT
>NC_029775.3:99162828-99163073 GCF_000817695.3 Arachis duranensis | reverse complement strand
ACATGCATGAATTCTCATCCATGGATCAACATCCATATCAGCCATTCCGGCTCACGGTTAAATCCATAACCAGCCAATATTCTTAGCATACACAGCTATTTCGGCTCACGGTTCAATCCAGAACCAGCCAATATTCATAGCATACACAGCTATTCCGGCTCACGGTTCAATCCAGAACCAGCCAATATATGAACAATTATGGCCCTTCGGCCAATGGCATAACCAGCACTTCCACCACCATCCTT
>NC_029775.3:99114969-99160506 GCF_000817695.3 Arachis duranensis | reverse complement strand
CTTAATGCATTTCCATTCCTCGAAGTCTCCCAGAGCTCCCTGACACATGCGGGAAAACCTGAATAGCTCCTCAAATTTGTCTGTATACTAAGATACAGACATAGCACCTTGCTTCAACTGTAGTAACTCCAATTCCTTGGCTGTCCTGGTGAAATTCGGAAAGTACTTCTTATAGAATTCCACCTGGAAGGCATCCCAAGTGATAGGATCATTCCCCTGTTGCAGGAGACGTCGAGCCCCTTGCCACCAATGCGATGCTTCCCCCATGAGCAGATAGGTAGCAAATTCAACACGCTGCTCTTCAGGCACCAACTGCGCTTGCAATGCTCGCTCCATGGCCTGAAACCAAGTATCAGCTTCAGTCGGATTGGTGGTTCCCTTGAACTTAGGTGGATTAACCTTTAAGAAGGTTGCCAATGTCATCGGGCCCTGAGCCTCTGCAGTGGCCTGCATAGTAGCAGCCATGTTCTCCAAAGCTGCCATAAAATTTACCAGGTTATTTGGGTTGGTAATCGGTCCCTAAGTACTAGTATGACCTCTTCCATGGCCTTGACTGTGTCCACGAGTTGCCATCTGGTTCCTATACACACCAAACAATCGATATCAAGTTGATCAGTCTCAATATCGGAAGTATAGTGCTTCAAAGTACCAAAGGTACACTCATGGACTTCATGCTAGATGTATCAGTTAGATACCCTAACTAGCACAGGCACAAACTCAGAGTATGCATTGAAGCATAAGCAGTTCCATCCCTCAGGCTCACGAGGACGAACTGCTCTGATACCATAATGTAACACCCTAATATTCAAATCCTTATGCTCGAGTCATAAGTTAATGATATTATGGTGGTACGACTCTCAGGTGGATTTTTTTAATATATAAACATAGGTAATTTCGAAAGGAGTATTAATCGAGAAGCCTGAAAAGAGTAGAAATAAAATCGCGAAGACGTATCACTCACGTTTTGACAACGAAAAGTTAACTATGAAGCCGAAAGCGATATACGGACAAGGCATAAAGGAGATTAAGAGATAGATAACAGATGGATATATATATATATATATAACATAAGTAAATAGCCACTAGTCGCGACCCGCGAAGTTTAGGCCGGCTAGGGTACAGTATGAAAGTAACTGGCAACAGTACATCCTAATCTCTCCCAAAGAAAACATAAGAGCCTCTATAGGCAAGTTCCAAAAGAGTTCAACACATAATATAATCTTTTCAAAACAAAGGGGGAGAGATTCTAAGCAAAACACAAGGTAGAGAAAATAAATATCTTCGCCGTCTCTCAGACGAACCGCAGCTCACTTATGAGCACTTGATCTCAGACGAACCGCAGCTCACTTCTGAGCACCTGAACCTGTATCTGAAAAACAAGAGATATATACGGAATGAGAACCCCGGGTCCATGGGTTCCCAGTACGGTAAAAGTGCCAAATAAATACAATGCACGGCAATAAAAACTCACTAAGCATCCTAAACTCCTTTTCACCAAGTATCCAGCCTAGATTCTCACTAATCCATAAATAGGCATCTGTCGTAAGGGGATACTAAATCTAGTTCATGTTTCACATGTTTTCCAACTCCCTGATTCTTCCACGAATCAGACTCAGAATCATAAGCAAAATCACCATCAGTTGTTCTGCCTCAGCAACACTATATCAATACATCATACCCTCGTCTAGAGCTAGTGAAATCACATCACTGCGTCTACCCAGGGGGCTCAAATTATCTCATTCAATAATCATCATCATCATCATGCAATCGCATCATCAATTCATCTCATCAAGAACAGCCCCCAACATCCACCGACACCAACATGAGGGATCTCAAAGTTGTACAAACACAAGCAATACAGACAAGTAATACACAAATAAGGTACAAGTAGAACAAGTAGCATGTAATCAGGTAACATAGCATATATGATATAGAAATCCAAAACAAATAGGCAAACCCAAACAATTCAAACATATACAAATGATGTATGCCTGCCCTATGGCTGATGATATCATCTGTCAGTTATATAGCCAACCCGACATGTCCTGGTAGCTAACCATTGGACAGAAACACTCCTTGCGGAGCAAGTAGGTTTGAGCTACAACCCCCTTGCTACTACCCGCTCAACCCAGAGCCAGTGAAACAACCACTACTGCGGCTACTACCCAGGCGGGTGCTTAAAAGCTCAACCTGGAGCGAGTGGATTCACCACTACTGCTGCTACTACCCAGGCATCACAATCTCTGACCTGGAGCAAGTGGGACGAACCACAACTCTTGCTACTGCCCAGGTATCTTAAGCATTAACCCGGAGCAAGCGGGATGAACCACAACCCTTGCTACTGCCCAGGTATCTCAGACATATATTCATTCAATCTCAATTCATATTATCAATCCTCATTGTTATTAAATCTCAAACATTAACCTGGAGCAAGTGGGACGAACCCCAACCCTTACTACTACCCAGGTATCAGAGTTACATTTATTCAAAACTCCATAATTAACTCATTTATCATAAACATCATTTTCCGTCTCATACCTGGAGCAAGTGGACAACGCCATTGCCTACTACCCGGGGTTACACATCACATTTCAAGATTTTCCATTATTATCCATTTAACACATTCATTCATTAATCATATATGCATTTATACTCAGCCATAATCAATAATGGCTTTGCCGTGACCCGGCAATAACTCAGCCATCTGGCTCATGGTTCAATCAAGAACCAGCCATTTATCAATAAATATAGCCCTTCGGCTCATGGCATACACGGTACTTCTACCGTCATCCTCCATATCTCATATAATCATCGTTGATCATCATTGATCATAACTTTTTCCCTTGCTTCACTCGCAAGTTGCCACATCCCCTAGCTCCTTTCTCATTACTAGGCATATCATAATGATTTAATACATAAGGGGTGAGATCGGAGGCTTAGAAGTATGAGATTTGGCTTTTAAAACTCAAAAATTAACTTTGGGATGAAAACAGAGCCACGCGTACGCGCACTCCTCTCGCACGCGTGGATGGCCACAAAACTCATCGACGCGTATGCGTCATGCACGCTAACGCGTGGATTGAAAAATACACAAGCGACGCGCACGCGTCCACCACGCGAACGCGTGGGTGCTCTCGTGCCCCAGGCACAAAACAGGAACAGTTCAGGCCAACCCTCTGGAAAATAGCTGGGCATTGGGTGCAGCACATCGGCGTGCCCGCGCACACCACGCGCATGCGTGGATGGCGTTTTCTAAAAGAACGGCGCGTACGCGCCAAGTGCGCCTACGCGCGAGGGGCCATTATACTAAAAAATTTTCTAAGTTAAAAGCTACATAATTCACAGATTCAACCCCCAATCTTCCAATGGACATAACTTTCTCATTTTAAATCGTTTTTCACCCGTTCTTCGAACGGCATGGTCATCCCGGATCCAATTTCATTTCTAAATAGATTTGTCACAAAACAGAGATCCGTAGTCCAAGTTATGTCTCGTCAAAGTATGCCCAAAAATCCATGTTTTCACAAAGTGCCATTTTCAAAACAAGTCATTTTCAACTCTTTTCAAGATCAATCAAAACATGCCAATTTCATCCCTTTTCTTTGAAATCAATCAGAATATATCAAATTCAATATCGAGCCTCCTCAACTCATACATTAACACTTTACCACGATTCACAAAACCACCATATAACCATTTTTACCCATTTCAAACAAATGGCTAAATTACAAACATGTCAACATGTCATACATCCTTCCTCATCCCAATTTCCAACAATACTATTTCCAATCAACCATCATTATACATAACCAATATCATACTCACTATCACGTGGTTTCACCCCTAAATCAACCTTAATCATTCCTCAAGCATATATCACAACATACATATCTCTTATGCATTATCATACCATCAAGGAATCAATAATCATACTCACATATATGACCACATAATATATATCAACCAAAATCAAGCATAAACCACAAATTAATACTCATTACCCAATACATCAAATTTTCAATACACCAAGCATACAAGGCCACACAATTCTCAACCCAATCATCAATTCACATTACATACCAACTATGCATATTAGCACCAACCATTTACACAATCCAAACTTAATTCTAGGGGCATCTAGCCTAGGAATTCTCATCACACCACACGGTACTTAAATGAAACCTAAACCGTACCTCTTGTAGCCAAATCAATCGAGCCTCTTCTTTGGAAGTCTCCACCAACCTTAGCCCCAAGCCTCACCAAAGCTCCTCAAGCAATACCAATCTCCCAATTTGTGCACCAAAATCATCAAATGCACTAACATAACCAATATCACATACATACATCAATCTAGGGCTCATAAAAATGACAATTCACAAGGGTTGGAGGGTTTCTTACCTTAACCCACTGAAATTTGTGATGAATATCACCCATGGCTCATACTAGAGCACTCCTAAACAATCAAAATCACAAGGTTTCCTCAAAACCCAAACCAAATTCGAATTTGAAGAGGAAAATAAAAACTGGGCAAAGGACAGTAGATTAATCACCACAAAACTTAGATATGATTGTAGAGGATGAGAAGAGTGACGCGTGGCCACAAACGGCTCGTCAATCGGAGCTCCGTAGCTCAAGTTATGGTGATTTGAAGATCAAAGAGAGTTAGGTTTTCTCTCTTCTCTTCTCTCTTCTTTATTTCAGCGCCCCAACCTCTCTTTTAGAGTAAAATGAGCTGAAATGCTCATAACTAATGTTTATATATGTTGGGTCTTGGGCCCACTTAGGCCCAGTTCACTTATTTTTGTCCGTTGGCCCAATTTTGGGTCAAAACCTTTAAGATTAGCGCTCTAAATCGCACTTCAAATATTTCTACCTCCCCTAATTATAATTCCTCATTTCTTAATCTTATTTACTCATAATCAATTTTCTCAGCTGTAGTACCAGACAGGTCTCAGCCGGTATTGCCGATCAAAATTTCACTGTGCGCTTTTACGCAGAAAACTATGTCTTCCGACTCGGAAAAATTCACTGAATCCAAATATCATATTTAAATCATCAAATTCCAATTGCCAAATCTTCCAACCATATTCGCTCCTACTTAACTCATTATTTAATTAATTTTGGTTAGACCGGGTATTATAATATAGGTCTAAGTAAAGAAATAATTCAGTGCAATCAAAATCTAAAGAATTGATTTTACTCATCAAAATGAAGCAACTTGCAAGAATACATGATAAGAGAGGTGGAGACATAGAATTGAGTGATCGAACCCACACTAGGTGTGTATATACTCTCATCACTCGGTGCTTAGAGTTTAATCACTCAAGTCTCCTCTAATCATGCTTTTAAGGATTTGCTTTTCATATAACAATCAACAAGTATATGATGCATGAATGCAATTATCATGAGGACTTATTAGGGTTGTAATGGGATTATGGTTAAGGTGGGGTAAATATGGTCAAGTGGACTAATATATTAGATCTTTGATTAGCTCAAGTATTTCACTCAACCTATATCAACCAAATCGCAAGAATGTGCAACTCATTCCCATAATCACACTTTTTATACACATTCATGCATCTTTTTCATCCAAATCCACATATGCATTTCTTATTCATTTTTTTCTTTTTCTTTGGGATAACTTTTGTCCCATCTTATTATTTTTTCATTTCAAAATTTTTTCCTATTTTTTTTCTTTTTCTATGACAAATGCATATGGTTAAAGCAAATTGATACATGAATGTACATCCATTTTCCAAAATTTTCAACGAATATCCAAAATAAAATTTTTCTCTACCAATGCTTCCCGAAATTTCTCCACACTTCAGTGACACACACATCTCAATCTAAGCTAATCAAAGATGCAATTCATGGTAATTCCATGGTTTTATGCTTGAAGTTTTGATATGGTTACAATTAGAATAAAAGGGGATTAAAAAGCTCAAAATTGGCTTACAAAGGTAGATATAAGGGTTAGGCTATATGGGTGAGTAAGCTTAGCTTTAAAAATGGCCTCAATCATTCTAAATGCATTCAAGACATCAAACATCGGAAATAAAGAATCAAGCAAAATCAAGATCACAATCATAGAAGCAGTATAGCACACAATGAACAAAAATAGTAGTTAAAATGTGCAACCACACAATATGGCTCAACAACTCACAAGGTTGTTAGTTCTATCTCTCTTCTATGTTCCATAAAAATCATTCAAACAAGTTTAAAAATAATTTTCCAAATTAATTCAATAGAATGCCTTAAAAACAAAATTCTTGAAAATCTTTGTTGTTTTTCACCAAAATTATTTCCTATATATAAGTATGATGTGATGGATGCAATTTTTAAAAATTTTCTAGTTCTATTCCTAATTTTCAACATTCAAAAACTAACATGAACAATTAGGATCAAAATTGAGCTAGGCACTGTGCTATTCACATTATCCAATCACAACTAATATCTATAATATGTACCAAGTAATATAAAGCACAATATATATATATATATATATATATATTAAAATGAAAATGCAACGCTAGAAATAACTAGAAGCAACTATCATATATACAAACGACAAAAATAATAGTATGTAGCATAAGAGAAAATACTAGAAATATCCACAAAAAGCATAACAAAAACTAAAAATAAACTAGATGATAAATGTTCAGGAGAGAATATTTTGGTTTGATTGAAAGTAGGAATTAAACTTAGGATTTTTGACCTTTTTCCATCCAATCACCTTATATATACATATATAGAATAAATGTTGGTCAATTTAATGAAATTTTCAAGAAACTTATTTTTTATTTAGAGCATTGAAATTCAAATTGAATTGAGTTGAAATTTTTCATTGAAACTTGTATGATTTATACATTGTGGAATATGTTTTTTAGTTAAAGAACATACAACTTGTGAATTTTTTAGCCTTATTGTGTGGTTACCATTTAACCACTTATTTCATTCTTGTGTGTTTCTCTTCTCTATGATTGCAATCTTTGGTTTGTTTAAGTCTATATATCAATTGTTTAATGTGTATTTATACAATTATGTGATTGAGGCCATTACTTCATTATTAGCTCACTTAACCCAAAAAGTCTACCATTTTATTTACCTTTTGTTTGTCACTTTGAGCCTATGAATGCCCCTTTTTTGTTCTTTATTTTGCCACATCATTAATCTTAAGCAGAAAAATAATGAATGTCCCTAATTTGAATCTTTGAATAGCTTAAGTTAATGAGAGCATGTAATGTTTAAGTGTAGGAAAAATTTGAAAACATTGGAAGATAAAAATGTGTTTTATTCTTTGTTGAGAAATATTGAGAATTAAGGTACATGCTCATGTAATATTATAGAAACCATATGCATTGATATGTTGATATAAAAAAGAAAAAAAAGAAAAAAAGAAAGAAAAGAAATAATAAAATGGGGACAAAATTACCCCCAATGAAAAAAAATTCAATAATAATCAATGCATATGTGATTGAATTTGATGCATGAGTGTGTGTATATGTAAAAGTGAGATTTTAGATAGCTAAATTTGGCATTAGAATTGTATAGTAATTAAAGATTCAATTTATAAGCTCACTTAACCATATATATATATATATATCCTTACCTTTAACCTTAACCCCATTACAACCTTGAAAAGACCTCATGATATTTGCATATGTATATTAAATGTTTGTTGATTAGTTAGATGAAGAACAAACTTTAGAAAGCATGATTAGAGGAGAATTGAGTGGATTGACCCTAAACACTTTAGCAACTAGAGTGTATATACACATCTGGTAAGGGTTCAATTACTTAGCTCCATATTTTCACCTATGATCATTGTTATCTTGCAAGTTTGTTAAATTGTTTTATATGGATAAATTCAATTAAGAATGTGATTTGGATATGATTGTCTTAGCCCTTGATTGATATAGATGCTTTCTTGGAACTTGATTTACTTGGACTAAGTATATACATATAGGTAAATAGTATAAAGTAGAATAGTTACATACATATAGATAGATTGCATATACTTATACGCTAGTGGCAAGGGTTTCAAGGCAAGAACACTTACTGTAATCAGAGAAAGGCCAGAGAGTAGAGTAACAGACAATAGTTCTAACAGCCTTTTCGATGACCTCCTCCTACAGCGGTGGCAACTATTGTGGCGGCGAGCAGGGTAGCAAAGCAGGACCATGGCAGACTAGGGAGGAAATGGTTGTAGCAGCCATAGAGGGTTTGAGCTCGGCAGACACCTCATTCGGCCACAGCGGCAACAACAATTACCACCCACCACCGTCACTTCTCCTTCCTAGTGACGAGCTCTAGTGACGACGGGGAGGATCCAGATCAGCGACAACGACAGAGCACGACAGCGATGACTCCTCTTCCCTTGGTGAGCGCTGACTCGTGGTCTTCTATCCCTCGCATCGTGTTCTCCATCTCCGCGACAAGATGGTGACACTGGAAGCTCCTACGATAGCGATGCGTGGGATAGCGGTAGCAGTGATGGAGGCACAGCGGCGTCCCTTCCTTGCGCAGCTTTCCCTCTCACTCAACGTCTCCTCCTCCCTGACGGCGACACGACGGTGGCAGTAACGCCTACCCGTGTCGTCTCCCCTTTCCCCCTCTCTTTCTCCTTCCTCGCGCTTTCTTTTCTCTCTTCCCTTTCTTTTTGCTGCGTGTTTTTTTTTTTTGGAAGAGGGTGGCGGCTGTTAGTGTTAGAGGGAGCTACGATTAGGGTTTTATTTGGATAAAGTTAGGGTTATAGTAAAATTAGGTCTAAAGGTAATTTTGTAATTTTTATAATAAAATTAGGGGATATAGTATTAATTTGAAACCTAATTTAGTCCTTAAAATTACTTTAAGAAAACTATTATTTATCAATTTACTAATTGGCTTTCAATCAAGTACTCTAATTTTAAAACTAGAGATAATATAATTAATTTTTCTTATTTGTAAAAATTTAAGTATTATATTCTAAAATCTCAAATATTTAAATCAAATCATATAAAATT
Organism: Arachis duranensis; assembly: GCF_000817695.3. Lineage (NCBI taxonomy): Eukaryota > Viridiplantae > Streptophyta > Magnoliopsida > Fabales > Fabaceae > Arachis > Arachis duranensis. The sequence goes on along the minus strand of NC_029775.3, from coordinate 99,151,504 downwards.
TTTATTATTTTACAACTATTAAACTTTACAATTTAAATATAAAAAATTATCATCTAATTATAAAATTAGATAAAAATTCTAATTTAATCATCAAAACTTGTTTAATTATCTTTAATAAAATAATTTCTAAAACTAAAGTCTTTAATGAATAAATAAATTGAAATTGACTCATAATAAGATTTTGAAAAAGTTCTGGGTCTTACAATTTATCCACTTTATAAAAATTTTCGTCCTTGAAAATTGATACAAAATAAAAAAGATTTCATATTACTTCACTTTTGAACACATTTAAGGAAAAGCAAAAAGGTCCCAGCATACATGTATATATACAGTTTCAAATATCAGGATTATCATATTCTCGTATAGCATAAAGATATAAGGGTATAAGTGTGATGCGAAGTAGAAGCTACAAGATAGGCTTGATGCAAAAGATTATATGGTTCAAACATGCGATGAAAGTGTAGTGTGGCGAAAGGTTACAAAACAAGTTGGCATTAAAATGACGGGTACAACATTCGTACACTGATCTCATACCAACTTTAGATATTCAACTTCTCAAATTTCAACAAAACTCATTTTCACAACCTCATCAATCACTGCAAACCCACTACTAGTCACAGCCTAACATCTCCAAAGTCCAAACTCTTTCGCGAGAAACAAAGCTCCACAACATCCTATGACGCTGCATACTTACAAGTTTCACTTTTCACATCCACCAAACATGTCCTAAAGAACTAAGGTATTGCTTGCTATGTCTAACAGTCGCACGTGACACCAAAATAAATTATGAGTCACCCAAAAATATACAAGGCCTTAGAGAAAGGACAAGTAACAAGGACAAGGTTCACAAAAATTTCAACGATTCACTTTGATGCATCAAACAAGTCCAAAGTTACATCAAAGATACATAAGTCAAAAAGAGGATTTTAAACAACACAAGGCAAATATCCAAGGAATTTAAGCAGACATATGCAGTTAAGATCAATGAGAATGCATATGAATAAAAGAATAGGGTTGGAAAAGATTCAAATCACTTCCTAAGAAAGAAATCTCAAACAAGACCATAGTCCACCGATGGGAGTGTCGCATACTAAGCACCGGGACAGACATCTGTGCTGTATGAGGTGCTAGGCCTCGGTGACATGTACGGTACTCAAACTGAGATAGATGCGGGAGTAGACGAATGATGATAAACCTATTCGAATGCTCCTTGCCCGTGCGAACTGATATACGATACACTGCATCTTTTGTTAATCAGTGGTATGAATATGGAATGCCTCGTTGAACTGGATCTTATCAACCATGGAGGCCTCCTTATGACTACTCGATGCCCCGAGATCCACACAGATAGGTGGAGAAGTATCCCAATCATCCCGGTGGTAGTGGAGGTGGGGCTGGAGGTGGTGAGTCATTGTAGCCGGCTAGTATATCAATGTGCTCATCTTGTCGGTGATATTCAGCCTCCTCCTCAAACTCCACATCCAACCGCTCCTTGCGAGGCCTGATCCTATCCCTCCGGGGTCCTGCAGCTCCTTCGCGCTCCCTAGCACCCATTTCTCTCCTGGTCGGCCTCCAGGTGTCCGCTCGAACCTCCCTAACAGGCCAACGATGATAAATCCAATAGTCTGTGGTTATCAAGCACTTCCTGGCCTGACAGATATCTAACATACCAAGCATGTTAGAACCAAGCCTAGTATTCCTACGTAGGCCAGTAGTCTATGAATGGTTGAATAAATATCCGATGGCCATCCTGAAATCGAACCCTCCAGCCATCATACCACTGCTCATGACGAGTAGGCCACCAAATATCCTCGCACAGTCCTGTGGTGGTTAGGAACCTGTCGACATTGACCGGAGCCCCAGGCACTAGCCGATCGCCACCAAACTAACATTTCACCGGATCAACGTGGTGAAACTCTACAATATGAAAACAGACGAGGGGAACAACAGACATTCATGTCTCCCATTCTACCTCCTCATTCAGCCAATCCGAGCACATGGCATGTAGTGCAAGATCGTCGTATGACATCCACAGGAACTACAACATAAAATGTAACATAATCATCAACAATAGTTACTTACATCGGATATGTAATTTACCTAGTTGTAACTAAATAAAGAATTTTGCTTACCTTATATAATTGTAACCGATCCAACGCTAGCCGCTATTGGAGGACTTTTTGTTCGTGTTGGTCCCTACTCTGTTGGGTCATACCTATCAACCTGCGGACATATGCAAGAATAAAAGTGTATCAATTTATGCAAGAGGATCTTCAGTTACATAAATGAAGAAGAACAAAAACATAAGTACTAATAGTTACCTCGCAGCCATGGGATACATCAGAACCTGTCTCTCAGGTGGACACCATTAAGTAAATATATGGTATATCAAAAAGACTACAAGTGGAGTACATCTAGCAATGTCAGTGGTGTCTCAATGTGCTGTAGAGCATAGGGAGTGATATGTCCATGCAAGCACAGCGGATCCTAAGATAGACTGCGACACCTCTGGAAGTCATCCAATAGTGGCAACACCAGAGATGGACCTGATTGTTTGACTTGTCAGTTATCAGGTAACTGCCAATCAGCAACAGTATGTAACACCTCGTGTACTATCAGAGGGTGGCTGGATCAATGACATTGGGCATATGCCGGACCCAGTCCCAAAGCCATGTCAGCTTGATAGAGAAAGACTCATTCCTCTGTGCACCTTGCTATTGACCATGAGGAGGCCTGACACCAAGTAGCTGCTCCATCCAATCCCAAGTTGAGTGCCAGTACCATATCTGAAAATCACAGAAGCACCCACCTACTGGCTTTTCATGTGTGCGTAGCCCGAGGTGGTATGCAATATCCTATAGGGTGATGGTGCACTCACCACATGACAGGTGAAAAATGTGGGTCTCCAGACACTAGTGCTCTACAAATGTCGTAATCAGGGAATTGTCAAATACGAAGTTCCTGAGCAACACCATATCGCCAAAACCAACCTCCATCAAGTAAAGGACAATGACTTCTGGTGGTGCAAGCATGTGACTCACTCGCCTAGGGAGAAGTAGGCGAGGTCTCTGATAAAAAATAAAAAACTGGAATAAAAAATCTATTTCAAAAGTAAACATTTAAATGTCGAAATAAAAAGGAAAAAAATATAAGACAAGTATTCCACATTTCATAACTCAGTTGAAAACAGAATAATTAATTTTTAAAAGTCAACCGTTCGAAAAAAAATATATCAAACAATTGTAAGTCCCATTAAAAAATTGAATAATAGGTAAAAGATGTTATCTACAAGCTATCAAAATTAAAATTAAAAGTATAGAAATCAAATTAAATAAAAACAAAATAAAATAAACATTTAGTTAATAAATTAATTTAACTAATAACTAAAATCATACTTATTCATTAACATTGACTAAAAAAAGATACAGACCTGCTACACATACAAGCCTTTTTGTCTTACAAGTCCTACAAGTTTGCCCAACCCTAACAAAAATGATGCGCACCACACTCCCCACACTCGAACGTAAAAACCACACGCCTTAATCAACCGTTTTGTTTTTCCAAAGCGCGCTAATAATGAAAGACTCTTCCTCTTCTTCCTCAATCAATACCCAAACCCTCGAGATTCAAGCCACATTCAAAACAAAATAAAGCTCTGAAGAAATCATCCAACTCTTCGCGAAAAGTAGAAGAAATCAAGAAAGAAACATTCAAATCTCCATCAAAAAACACCAAAAAGAACGAACAAACATTATTCAAGGTACTGCTTCATGTTTCTTCTAGGTTTTTCATATTTTTGTTTCTTATTTGTAAATCGAAGCACTATATCGTCGTATTTCTCTCTTTGTTTCACTGTTCTTGGTATAGATCCCATATTACTGTTCTGATGAAACTCTTCAAGTCATTTATGCTATTTTACTTTCTTCTAGTGAAATGATTTTTGAGTGTATACATATAAACTCTGTTTTGTGAATTTTTGGATGTTTTTTTAAGTAGGTTTGTATACATATAAACTCTGTATGGCGCATTTCTGGGAGTATATGTTAGTGTTGAATGTAACCGGTGCTTCTAGTGGCATTTTGAACTTAAATATCATTCTGAACTCGTTTAATTTATGATTTTGCTTGTTTGGTTGAGTTGAATATGATTTTGAACTCATTTAATTTCGTTTAATTGAAAAAACAAAATGTTTATAGGACTGGATTTGGGTGTATATGGCAAGTATTTGGGTGCACGTGACTAGTTTTTGGATTTATATCTCTGGTATTTGGGTGCATTTTTTATCTGTTGATAGTATTATATATATATATATTAGAACAAGTCAATTTTTCCTAATACAAATATAGGTTATTTAAATGACTCTAATTTTAATTTGTTTACAGCAAACCAAAGACTTGAAGTTTGCCACCAGACTACTGAGCGAAAAATTTGAAAAGATTAGCGATCCAAAGAAAGAGATCGTTCATGAATTAGGTTTTGGTGGACTCATTCACATCCCACCAATGAATATGCCTCACAAACTGTTAAAGGAGTTGGCTAACTCCTTTAAATTGGTCAGAAACACACTGAAAGCCAGCTATGGTTCCTTTAAGGTTAAACCCAAAAAAATAGGGACTGCCTTTGGCCTCAATGCATCAGGTAACTGATTACAAAAAACCCATTCCCTGTAATATATTCTTCATAATATCTTATTCTGATCTCTTGTAATCAAGTAATAAAGTTGGGTGCATATGAGTGATATTTGGGTGCACATAAGTGATATTTGGGTGCATATGAATCATATTTGGGTGCATTTCAAGTAATAAATTATTTTCTTTTTTTGTAGGAGATCTATTTCTTGAAAAAGTGAGTTATAAAGATCTTTCTAAAGAGAACAAACTCATTTTTAGAAGGTTCCAAGGCAACACTCTAAAGAATCTAACCGATGAGATGACGAGTATCAGTGTTGAAAGTGAACAAGATCGGCTGATGTTTAAAAGGATTTTCATCCTCTATATTCAGATTGCGTTCTTATTGCTAAGTACAATAACTAAAGTATCTCCCGTGCACATAGCTCCAATTTTTGAGATGAAGAAAATAATAGAGGAAAACTGGGGAGCCCATGTGCTGAATTTCATCATTAAAGGCATAACAAATTATCGTCAGAAAAAGAAAAAATTAATCGACGGGTGCCTCTATGCCTTGATGATAATCTATTTCCATCTCGCAAAAAAAAGGACAAGAAAAGAGAGGAAAAACCTGGAGTGCCCTGGGTTAGCAGCTGGAACAGAGAGCAGCTGGTTGCAAGAATTAGAGCAGAGATAGATGGCCATATGGTAAGCAAACAAAAAATCTTCTCTAATTTGTGTGTGTTGAATTTATGTTGATGCTATAAACTAACATTTCTACTATTTCAGGGCATCATCAAGATGGCGAAAACAAAAAAAAATTGAAAGAAATGAAAGAAAAAGAAAAGAAAGAAGAAAAGAAAAAAAAACAAAAAAACGAAACCAAGTTCTTCGTCTGAGAGTGATTCATCAGAGAGTGATATTGATTTTTCCTCTAAGTCTGAGTCGGAAGAACACTCAGAGGAACCTAGAAAGAAACAACCCAAAAGGGCGGCCAAAAAGTAAGTAATATTTTTTGTGCATTTTGTCAGTTTTATGGTGTTTTTTCCTAATAATTGTTTGCTTTCCAGAATGGAATCCAGAAAGAGGAAGCAGATTTTAGAGGATTCTAGTTCAAAAAGCAAAAGTGAATCCACTGATGAGTAGGATTCCAAAATTATCATCACTTTCTTTCCTGTTTCTATCAAAATTTAATGTATTAATAGAGGGTTTCTCATTTAATTTCAGGAGTGAAGAATTCTTGCCAGTTAAAAAACAAAAATCAAACAAACAAATTCACACTGCCTTCAAAAAGTATGCACTGCCTTCGAGAGTATCTCATAATCAATATTGTTGTATTTGTCTGATTCATAATTTTTTTATTTTCAGGATGCAATCCAAAAAAAGAAAGTACATAATTTAGGATTCATCTTCAGAAGAAGAAATTCATTCTTATGATGGATAAGATACTTTCTAAACCTATCTTACACTCTATAATCAAAACTATATTTTGTTAACGTGTACTTTTGAATGTACTATCAGAACTGAAATTAGAACAGGAACAATAGAAGAATTTTTAAGACAACATCAGCAAGGGTATGTTGAATTTGGGTGCATATTACCTTTTTTAAGGTGTTTTAGTTGATGATTATTATTCTTCCTTTAATTGATAGAATTTTGATATTCTGGTTTAACTAAATAGTATTATTTACTAAATGATATTTATTCTATACTTAGAATGCCGGAAGTGAGCTTAGCAACCGAGACTGATTCTTTGTTTCAAAGACAAACGGAGCAAAGCAGTGTAAACAAACCTTCGGATTTCATGTAATTTCTTTTTCTTATACCATTTTCTTAATTCTTTTTTTACCATATTCTTCTAATTCTGTATATATTTTTTTAGAACAAAGAGCCCTTTAATGTTTTATTCAAGAAAAAAAGGCAGGAAAAAAACAAAAATTTGCAACTACGTAAGTTCTAAAAAAAGAGCCTTATTTGGGTGTATTTGGTTATTATTTGGGTGCATTGTTATCTTATTTGGGTGTATTTCAGGTTCGGTCGAGAAGAAGAATCGTTGAGTGACCCAGCTCAATAACAGATCATCATTTTTCGACCGTCCTCTCAACCGCTTAATATGTAAGTTTTATAACTAAATTTCAACCTTCTAATCATCTATTTTAAAAGGGCTTTCTTAACATTTTATTTTTGTCTTGTTTAGAGTTCTAATTCAACTATGCATGCTACCTTCATCCCAGACAACATCAGCAACCCCTGTGCTACCATTTGAACCATCTCCCCAACAGAGAGGTGAGCGAAAATATTCGGATGCATTTCGTTATTGTTTGGGTATATTGTTATCTTATTTGGGTATATATCCTGAAAATTGAGCTGTAATGGATTTTTTTTATAATCTGATTTATTTTCTCTAACCCTGCAGCACTCCAGAACCCCAAAAAGTTGATGAAAGGACACCAACAATGCCACCAGCTCCATCTAAAATGTAAGTTCATTACAATAGAAATTGATTTTTGATATCATTCATTTATTCTATTTATTCTTATAGTACGATATATGTCAATACGCAGTGATCCAGCCCCTGAAGCCATTGTTGCTGCACTATTGATGATGGCCCAGACAGCGTCCTATGTATCTAGAGAATTTTCATTGTCATCATTCAGCCTTGGCTTGACTGATTCAAGCCAAGAAGAAACACAAACCCAAGAGGGGATGGGACAACCAGAAGCCCAGGTGGAAAAAAGTCCGGAAACCACAATACTAATAGAAGAATTAGATGTGCTAGTGGAAAAGATTGCAAAAAGTGGAGAAAAGACAACACCAGATTTTCCAGAAGGTAAAAGTCTGCCAATAGAAAAGCAGACCGTAGGCTAGATTTTTAACAAATTTGAAACTCCTGCAAGGAGAAATTTAATGTCGGCCGAAATGAAAGAAAAATGCTACCTCTGGGCCACACGTATCAGGACATACGCGGATGATAGTACTGATGAGTATGATGCACTTTGCACACTGAATGTCCAACAACCGTTGGTGTTGTCAAGAGTCTACTTTGCATCTTTAAAAGCTACTTCACATATTAAAGCTGACGTAAGATTAGAATAAGATTAATGATTATGTTAGGACATGTGACTGTAATATTGATTGATGTAATTAATTTGACTATTTTGTTTTTCTAGATTGTCACTGCCATGTGTCTGATCCTCAACCAACAAAATATTAAAAGATTCCAGGAAGAAATTTACTGTCTCCCACCTAATATTGTGGTAAGGTGTAATGTATTAAAATTTGGGTGCATTTTGTTATCTTTTGGGTGCATTAGGAGATTTCTTTTGGTGTTTCACAAATGCTGCAGAACATGGCCATTGAAAATCATCCAGATGGGGAGTTCTTATAGCTGAAATCCAAGAAACCATTTAATGTCGAAGACTACCCAATGTTTATACTCTTTTTGAACCGGAAAAAATTAGCATCACATCCATATGTAAGTTTTCATTTCTAAAACTTCTTATCACAATTCTTTGGTTATCTATGAATTAAACTAAAACACTGTTCAATGTGGAGATGTTTCAGATTTTTGCAGCTGTTTGCTATTCAGAGCATTGGTGGATGTCAGGATGTGGGTGGCTGATGTAAAAAAGAAAAAATTTTATATACTTGACCTTTATCACAAGACGTGTCCCTCCAAAACCAGAATGAAGCTAAATAAACTTATTGTAAGTTTATTATGTTTTCTGCGTTTTGAAAATTGGGTGCATTTCAATTCAAAGTAAGGTGTATATTGTGATCCTTTGGGTGTATTGATTTATTAGACTTATTCCTTCTTATATTTGGCTTTGTTTTTTGTTTTTTAGGGGTATGTGATTTCAAGAATTAGGGTATATGCCGAGGGGCATCTCTCAAGAGAAAAGATCGTAAAATTGTACATTGACATTTCAGGCCAAAAAAATACCATACAGATCTTTCACTCTGAAAAATTGTGTTTTTAATTGCTGTCCTATTTTAATTTGCTAAATTATTTTTTATTTTTCAGCTATGGTTGTGTTGTTTATGTCATGAAATGGCTTGAAATAATCGAGTCTCAAAACGTTAAAAAGGGGAAGTATGAGTGGGACAATTGGACTTAGGTAATTATATTTAAAACTAAATAACTCTCTATTACTTTTCTAAATTAACAGATTTAATTCAAATAATATTCTTTCAAAGTGTAGGTGAAGGTCGACCACTTCAGAGTTGAATTTGCTTCCCGAATTCTTTTTCATGACATGAATCGTGACAGAGATGCACTGATCAAGGGAAGTGAAAGAATGAGATTGTCGAAGCCATCTGCAGCTTTGTTAAGTCCATATTGTCAAGTAGACTCTTATGATATTGACAGTGACAGTGATTGACTTCAGTTTTATGTAGTATTGAAATAGTTTGAACACTTGTAAATTTTGTGAATATTTAATTCATTTGTATTATAAAATTTGTTTGCATAAATAAACTATCTGTGCTGTATTCAAAAGCTGTAAATTACATGTACATAGAAAATAAAGGAAAACAACACCAAACCAACTAATACCCCCAATTACTTTAATTATGCACCCAAATATAACCCGTATGCACCCTAAACCACTAAACCCTTAAACCCCCCTAAACCCATAAACCCTAAACTCCTAAACCCTAAACCCTAAACCTAAACCCCTAAACCCCTAACAATAAAACCTAAAACTCTGACCCCTAAACCCCTAAAACCTAAACCCTAAACCCTAAACCCCTAAACAGTAAACCCTAAAACCCTAAACCCTAATTATGCACCCAAATATAACTCGTATACACCCAAATATATACCCCAAACCCCTAATTCCATAAACCCTAAACCTGTAAACCCCTAAACCCTAAACCATAAAGCCCTAAACAATAAACCCTAAAACCCTAAACCCAAAACCCTAAATCCTAAACAATAAACCATAAAACCCTAAACCCTAATTATGCACCCAAATATAACTCGTATACACCCAAATATATACCCCAAACCCATAAACCATAAACCCCCTAAATTCCTAAACCCTAAACCCTTAAACCCCTAAACCCCTAAACCCTAAATCTTAAAACCCTAAACCCTAAAAACTAAAAAGAACACTAATTTCTAACATAAACAACAACATCTGAAAAATATAAATTTAAAATGTCAAACACAATAATATTCACAAATGCACCTAAAAAGCTTAGCGTTACACCAATATCCTATAACTATACACCCAAAAACCTATCCGATGCTGCTGGATCACTAAACTGATAATTCATAACATGTCTGTGATATTGGCTGGAATTTGGTTGCACCACTGATGCAGCATAAAAAAGGTTTAACTGGAAATAATAAACTCATATATTAGCAAAACTATTAATAAAATAATTAAACTCAATTACCACCTATTTAAAGAACATCACTTTTATCTCGTTGGGAGCTTTCGTTTTCTTCTTCTTTGAGGTATTTACAATCTGTTTGTCCAATTTTGAACCTAGTCTATTTTTGTGATGTCATCTTGTTCGAACCCTTGGAGGGATTTGAAGCTCGTTAACGGATTCCAAGTTGGCATCTTCATGAGATAATGAACATGTCCCCTTCCTTTTGGCTCTCAGTTGTTCCATCTAAACCATGACGTTATCGTACGCATGGTGCAGAATGGCAGCAAGCTCCTCGAATTCTGATGCAGATTCACATATATCTTGCGCACGAAACACCAATTTGTCAAACATCTTGCTTCTTGGCTCCAACAGTGGCTCGTCGTGGTTGCTCTTGATGTGAGTGTGTCACCTCTTTACCTTCTTGCTCCATCATTTCAATATGTATCTCGGTGACACTTGGGTTACTCTTTTAAAGCTTAACACACTTAGGGCGTGACGGTACAATATCCCTCTTGACTCAAATAATAAGCATTGGCATTTCACTTGGGCTGCTACAGAGTTGTAAGTAACCGCAAACTTGTTGAATATTAAGCTGGAAACTTGTTCTCCAACTTCATATACTGAATAGACTAGAGCGGAATTCATTAATCTTGTGATGCAATTCGCCTTCCCTCTGAATTATGCTTGGACTTCCCTAAACTTTTGGTGAGTGTACACATGTTAAAACTGATCTTCAATGGAGGATTTTGTTGCACACGGTATGACCGTGTGAAAATCTACAACATCTGATTCTCTCTGTTTGCTCCCTGCTTCCGAGGCAATTATCATATTGTTTGACAAATTGGATAAGCGAGTTATTCCAAGTAATGAACTTGTTAAAAAATGAATGCATGCTCTCGCTCCTTTGTGTGCTTTTCATCCCGGTCCAGAAAGTGCTGATCCAGATAAATTGGAACCCATATATGACGGTCTTTATAAAGATCTGCAAAATACACCCAAATCAGACTATAATGCACCCAAAAACATGCAATTTGCACCTCTGCTGCAGATTTTAAACGTCATTACCTGAAAACCACTTGTTGTCCACAAGACCATACTTCAATAGAAAATCATCCAAATTCTTATCAAATGATTCTTTGGTATGAGAGTTCAAAACAACTTGACTCATTTCTTGTTGGATTTCTGTGTGTCCCTTGTATCCATTTAATTTGCTTGGAATCTTCTTCGTGATGTGCCAAATACACCAATGGTGAATTGTTGTAGGCATACAAGCCTCGATAGCCCTTTGCATCGATGCACATTGATCGGTGAGTATCCCTTTTGGAGCATTTCCTCCCATGCAACGAAGCCAACATTGAAATAACCATTTGAATGATTCAATATCTTCGTTTTTCATCAAAGTGCATCCAAGAAATGTTGACTGACCGTGATGATTTACCCTAATAAAAGAACCACAAATCAGATTATACCTGAAACAGATTACCACAAAACAGAATTAAAATCAACAAAATGCACCCAAAAACTGCCAATATACACCTCTGCAGCAGATTCATAAAACAACATAAATTCAGCATCATAAACCAGAACACCATGTTACCTGTTTGTATTGTAGGTGGTTTCAAATGAAATAACATCTCCAAAATACTCACAGGCAGCTCTGCTCCTTGCATCTGCCCAAAAAGTAAGCTTAATGGACTGATCATCCTCGAGTTCGAGCTTGAAAAAGAAATTCTGAGTATTCTCTTTCATTCTTAATAAGTATTTCCCGAATTCTTTTGCATCCTCTTATTTTGAAACATTCCGCACTTCTCTAGTGATGTAATTTCTTACGTCTTTTTCGATAAAATTTAACTCGCGGTGACCCCCGGCTGCTGCAATAAATGATTGAAAAGTTTTGCTAGGTCTGATACTGGCTTCATCGTTATTCTCTATTGTACGACGCATGGACATGCTTAGTTCCCTGTGCTGTTTAAGCATATGTGCTTGATCTGGACAGCAAGGATGTGAATGATGCAACACGACCTTCGAAATGATCCAAATATCAACATCCTTCAATACGTGTATATAAATTCTTGCAAGACAATTTAAACCAGCTGAGAGATTTATCTTCTCGGTCAGAGATATTTTCGATTTTCATTTTCCCTCTCTGCTACATGTAATCAATTAATTCTTAATTTCGTTTCCCTTCTTATTTGTGCGCCGAACTCTTGTAGAAAAACCTGTAACCTTTGAATAATCCTTGTAGAATTTTGCAACATCTTCAAGGGTGTTAAAAGTCATCCCAACCTTGGGGACAAACTGGGCATCAACACCACAAAAGATCTGCAAAAAAAAAAAATACTCAAAATACACTATATTAAAACAGAAACTAAAACAATTCAACTAAAATAGTAAGACAATTCACTTTGCGTTAGATGAAAAGTAATAAATTGTAAATGCCCCCAAACTTTTCTTAAATGCACCCAAACTTTCTTTAAATGTACCCAATTATTACTGATCTATACCCGAATGTCTAATATAAAATGGACAAAATTATTTTAATTCTAATGAGAACAAGTGCATTAGATTCAATTCAAATAAGGAAGAACAAACAGCAAATATCATGGATTATTCAGCTACACAATCAAAAACTACTAATCGGATTCAAATTCAAATTCAATTACTAACTAAAACTAAATCACACCTCAAGAACTTGATTGGATTCAGTTTTAAAATCCACTTCGCTCTGGTTCAACTGAGAATCTGAAATTGAATCATCATTATCTTCAAAAATGATCTTATATCTTGATGTCAAAAAATAATGAATAAACGCAAAATAAAACGAAAAATCTGAAGCACGTAAATGAAGAAGAAGAAGGTAGAGAGAAACGAACGTAAAACACGAAGAAGAAGGCAGAGAGAAACGCTCGAAAGAGATCGAAGAGAGAAGGCAAGAAAACATAGAAGAAATTCGAAAAAGGAAACGAAATCCTTTTAAAAAAGGAAGTTATATATTCGCGCGTTGAGTGATTGAAAAATCTGTTAAGGAGGCGTGTGAAACATACGTGCCATAAGAAGCGCGTTTTAGGTATAAGAAATGTTGAGAACTTGTAAGACTTATATAGTTAAAAGACTTGTATATAGAGATTTTTCGAAAAAGATATCTACCAAATTATCAAAATTAAAATTAAAAATACAGAAATAAAATTAAATAAATAACAAAATACAATAAACATTTACTTAATAAAATAATTTGCCTAATAAGTTAAACCAAACCCTATTCATTAACACTTACTAATAATACATTCTATTACCTAATATATACTATATCTATAGAAGTACCTTAACCATTACTATAATATATGCTTATTTAAGTTAAACATGAAAATAACAATATTAACATAGAAGTTGATTGCTTTAGTAATATGGTATGTCACGTTCAGACGATTGATGTCATCTTCTCGTGAATTTGCGTGCCCCTTAATCTCTGAGTACTTCGATAATATGATTAAAAAAGACTAAAAGTAGGAGAAAAATAGAAAAAATAGATGAAAAATGACTTCAAAAGGCACGGTTACGAGTTCAATATATAAGTGCGCTTCTTACTTAAAATAAGATCATGTATCTCTTATTTACATTATAAACGAGATACCACATTACACACTACATGTGCAAATGTCATACTACTGTGTCGTATCATGTCTTATCTTTTTTATAGTACAAAGCATAAACGAGATAAATAATATAAAATGCAAATCGGTAAAAAAAAACCTACAAATTACATATTTAATATTTTCCTAAATAATAGATTTTTATATTTATTTAAAAAAATCCTTACCATTACCGTTCCCCTAGTCGCGAGACCCAGCAACAAAGAAAAGAGTGCCGCCACTGTTTTATGGTATTGCTTCCCCTAACACAACCCCACAGCACCACCTTCATCATCACCATCCCAACCATCATCATCGTCATCTTAATCATCGTCTTCTTCTTTTTCTTTTTCATATTCTTTTTATTATTTCTATTCAGCTCAAAAACCCTAGGGTTTGTTTGTTCCTTTATTCCCCTCTTCGGATCCCTTCATTTTCACACTGAAACGAAATGAATGATCGCTTCTGAGCTCTCTCGAGATTTGGATGGCATTGGGAGATTCAATGGCCTCTCGCTTTTCCCAATCCCCCGTCCTACTCCTCCCCAACCACCTCGCGGACGATTGCGCCGCCTCCTCTTCATCCGTCGCCGCCGCTGCCGCATACGAAGACACCGATTTCGCTTCTCAGCGTAGGGATTCCGAGTCGGGAACTGTTACTGCCACCACGAGCACCAGTGCCAGCTACGGCGGTAACGCCGCTGCCACTAGCTTGGCGTACTTGCCGCAGACTATCGTCCTCTGCGAGCTCCGGCATGAGGCCTTTGAGGCTGCCGTCCCCGTTGGACCGTCGGAGAGTGGTCTTGTGTCGAAATGGCGGCCCAAAGACAGAGTAAGCTTGCATTTTCTTTAATTTTAAATTTGGAGTTCAGTATGCAGTGGTTGCAAATTGCAATTTGTTGTTGTTCCTTTGATTTGTGTTCTTTTTCCGTTGTTTTCTGCGTTATGCTGTGGTGGATTGGCGATTTAACAATTTGACAATGATAATTTGGATATGAATGAAAGTAGTGTTAATTTAGGGTCACGTGCAATATGTATTAGAAAGTTCGAAGTTTTTTCCTTTCTTAGGCGGATGGTATTTGTATGGATGTAATAGACTTTGTGAATCTATGCGATTTTTGTCAAAGAAGTGTTTGGATCATCTAAGGTGCAAAAAGTGAAGTTCAAAGTGGCATATATAAATAGAGCTCTAGAGCTTTGTACCTTTTTGTTTTTAAAATTTAAATATATGAATGGTTATCAACTTCTTGTTTTATTCTCTAGAGTGTGTGATAGTTTGGTGGATTTCGAATTAAAATGACCTGGGAATGATGATAATACTAAGAACGCAATATGTGTATTGACGAAGCTTCACTAACTAACTCTGAATGAACATCGTAGTGGCACTTCTGGTGTTCCTATTTTACCGAACCTAGATTTGGTAAATCTGTCTGGAATTGCATGATTGAAGCAATTTTTCTCAGCCGAGGCAATGGGAAAATGGTTTCCTTTTATTTCTTTAGGATCATAATTCTTTCTCTGGCAATGAGAAAATGAGAAAATGACTGAATGCCAGTATCTGGATTATTTCTCTGGAGCACAATTCACACACTTTTAATGATAGAATTTCAGGGGGGTTTGTTGTATTGGATAGAATTTGTCATCATGCATCTATATGGTGTAAAGCATATGGTCTCTTCAGAGGACTTGCCCTCTCAGACATGTTGAGAGATTGGAAAGGCACAGTTCACTAATTTGGCTTTCTTTGTTTCCTTTTGGTTCGGAGGAAGTCTTTGCCTCCAATTCTTCGTATCTTCTCTTTCTTATCTTAATGAAATTCTTATATTTTTTAAAATAAGAAAACACAAAAAAGAAAGTAGTAGTCAACATTTCAACAGAAGTTTCTTTTTCTTGGTCTTGTTTTATCCTTGGTTTCTGCACTGATATTTAACTTCTCTCTCCTTGTAATTAGAATAAAGTTTCTTCTAGAGTGTCTCCTTGCTTCTGAATGATGTTGACATGTCATATTTTTATGTTTCAATGTGAGGCATGCTTTTGATTTAAGTCCTAATTTTGTGGTGCAGATGAAGACTGGATGTGTAGCTCTAGTATTATGTTTAAACATTAGTGTTGATCCACCAGATGTAATAAAGATATCTCCGTGTGCCAGAATGGAGTGCTGGATAGGTCTCTGTCTTGTTACCTCCTCTTTGATCCCATTTGCTACAAAAAATTGTCTTCCAGGGTTTGCAAACTTTTGTGCTCTAAATAACTTCCTGCTTTTGATATTTTTGGCTTTTTTTATTTTTATTTTTGTAATTTTATTTTCAGTTGACGTTGGGAAGTAGCTGTTAGTCCCTTCAAAGTAATGTTATACACTTATGTTATGTCCTGAAATGTTACTTATTTCTTAAAGTTCAAAATTTCTAATTGCTGATACGTCCAAATTCCAAACCAATGTAAATGCAGTTTGGGTGATAAAGCAGATTCTTATTTACTCTGCACTTATTTCCTATGGATTGACTCTATAATTCATATTTGTAACTATTTTATTCAACTTCTGGTATCACACTTTCTGATTCCCAGCATAAAAATTGAGTTAGTTGCAGCTCTCTTAACGTGACAGATAAATTTCTTAAGCTGGACATTTTCTGAATGTTTACCTTTCTGATTTCAACAGATCCTTTTTCTATGGCACCGCAAAAGGCATTGGAGTCAATTGGAAAAAATTTGAGCAGCCAATATGAAAGATGGCAACCAAAGGTTGAATATCTTAATCTTGTCATCCTCACACTATCTCTTTGGATTTGATTTTTAGTTAACCTTGTGGACATGCTAACAGGCTCGCTACAAGTATCAACTTGATCCTACAGTGGATGAGGTGAAGAAGCTTTGCACTTCATGTCGTAGATATGCAAAGTCAGAAAGAGTTTTATTTCATTATAATGGGCATGGTGTGCCAAAGCCAACTGCTAACGGTGAAATTTGGGTCTTCAATAAGGTGATCTCCCATTTAGTTCTTAAAGTCAGCTATTCATGTGATAAATCAAATATAATTGGTTTATATATAGAAATAATCTACGATAAGGTATTAGGTTACATTTGATCTATGTAGCCAACACCACATGGTAGGACAAGGCTTAGTTGTTGGTATTATTATTGTGGGCTTTAGATAGAAGAGAAAGAAGAGGAAGAAGAGAGAATAGAAAGGATGTGACTAATATGAATTGTATTAATATGATATTACATGGTTTTGTTATAATAGGCAAGATGCTAATCCTAATCAAATAAGGAATTAATCATGAAATAAAGGTAAATATGAAAATCTATTTTATGAGATCATCGCTAATATTCTTTGATAATTTCTAGCACTCCTCAAACTAAAGTTCATTAAGCTTTAAGATTGTTACAATTTGACCCTTAATGATATAAAATACGATGGAGAATAGGCTAGAGTTGTTGAAGATGAAATGAGGCTAGTTGGGACTGCCAAAAGACAATATGTTGATGAGAGATTGCTGGAGTGATGACATGAAAACTTTAAGGACCAATAGGACTAACAATATAGTTAGCCGAAAACAATCAAGAGGCTTAATCATCAAACATCTTTGGAAGTGCAGAACTAGTCACAAACAAATAAAGAACCACTGGTCTTTGAAAACAGGGTTGACAATGGTAACATGAAAACCAATCATTGGAGCAGCATCCAGATTGAAGATACATCTAGGAGACCGAGGCTCGTTCAACGATGCAAGCGTTGTTCTAAGATTATGCAGGATGTGCTGCCATGGTTGGCCGAAGCAGCGCAGTTGGAGAACATGACGGAATGCTTGTAACACTGTGTAATGTGTAGAGACCAAACAAAAGATATGATTTTCCTGGAAAAGGGTCGTGCAAGAGGTGGTTTTGTTGGTGAGATTGGTCGTTGGAAACAATGTCGTAGAAGTTAGCCAATGATTGTGAAAGTGGCTGATGGAGAAAAGTTGGTAGTGAATAGTAGTTCTTTATAATAGAAGGAATAACAATACTCCATATATTGGTAAAGAAAAGTAATGTCGCATGTCCTAGAGGATGGTATTGGTATACTGCCTTGATGCCATATTTGATCATGCTATGTTTAAGGTGAAACTTGCCTTGTCTTAGAAAGCCTATTATAGCCATAGCTCTCGGCAGGATGTATTCAAGCCCATGACTAGACATTTAGAGCATGAATTTTGTAGGACTAGATATCTATAGATGACTCATTAACAACCTTAGGATAGGATTTTATACCATATTAACAGTGTGGATATTAGATAGGAGATAGAAGAGTGAAGATATGGTTTTTTCTTGGTGTGTTATATCCTAGAAGAGGTAAGACATTGTTCCTATCTATAGTAATATGGGAACCCTAATCCTAATCAAATGAGGAAATAATCATAAAATAAAGGTAAATATGAATATCAAATCATAACTGATACTGTTGATATCTACAGATATTATATTTTGTTTGTTTCTAACAAATTTCAATCTCTGTACTAGTTATGCATCTTAGTTTCCTTAGATAATTTGATAAAAAGAACATAACTGTGAGGGGTAGGAAGAGATGTAAGTACTATTGGTGGCAATAATTATCAGCGAGACCAATTTTACTCTGATAATTGGCCCAAACAGGATCTAAATTTTTATTTATCAGAGAATATTGATTAGCTTAACTCCCTGACTGCTATACTATAGGTTTAAAATAGTTAAATTGGTCCCAACAGGATCTAAATTATTATTTGTCAGAGAATATTGATTAGCTTAATTCCCTGACTGCTATATGTAGGTTCAAAATTGTTAAAAAGCCTTTAATATACTATTGAATCATAGTAATGAAAGAACTTCATGACATTCTTATTCTCATTGTTAATAAAAATATTGCAGAGTTATACACAGTATATCCCTTTACCCATCAGTGACCTTGATTCCTGGCTGAAGACCCCATCAATTTATGTTTTTGATTGCTCTGCTGCTGGGTTGATAGTTAATTCCTTCATTGAGGTATTTACATTGCACTTAAAATGATGTTTAATTATGGTATAAAGAAAGTTGCCAATATAAGGAAAATATATGACATTTTGTAATCTGGACTGCTAAATTGTGGATGCTGGACTTCTTGTTTGTTAGCTACATGAATGGAGTGCTTCTAATTCCTCTGGGTCCACAAGGGATTGCATTCTGCTTGCAGCATGTGAATCGCATGAGACTTTGCCTCAAAGTGCAGAGTTCCCAGCTGATGTGTTTACATCTTGCCTTACAACACCTATAAAGATGGCATTACGATGGTGAAGCTTCTCTCATTAATTCCTGCTTAGTTTTTCATCTTTAAATTGTTTGATATTTAAGATATAGTGTATAGTGTATAATATATATGTAAACACATTATGCATGGGCTTTTAAATAATACATTGGTTTGCCTAATTTTTCTAGTTTGTACACCTCCCATATTGATCCCTCCTTCATTCCCAGCTAATGTGTTTACATCTTGCCTTACAACACCTATAAAGATGGCATTACGATGGTGAAGCTTCTCTCATTAATTCCTGCTTAGTTTTTCATCTTTAAATTGTTTGATATTTAAGATATAGTGTATAGTGTATAATATATATGTAAACACATTATGCATGGGCTTTTAAATAATACATTGGTTTGCCTAATCTTTCTAGTTTGTATACCTCCCATATTGATCCCTCCTTCATTCCCTTACTAACCTACCCTGTGCATTTTTATAGTGGCTTTATGGATGTTTCATGGTTGCACAATCATTATTGTCATTTTCTTTAATTAAAAAAGAATACATTGTTATTATTAACTTTTTAAAAAACATGATTGATTACTTGATGGTATTTTTGCGGTTGAACTGATTACCTGATCCGGACTACATGTTTACGGCAGCCATGGTGTTAGAAAGTGACCATTGTGATAAATATGGTTTCCTTATTCCCGGTTGATTTTATGTTTGATTCTGCTTCCTTATAGTAAAAGTCTTTATTTCGTGTTATTCTGAGCAGTGATAAGTGTATATTTCTTAGTAAACTGGCCTTTAGTAATTTCTGTGATGTACCTTGTTTCCAGGTTTTGCACACGTTCATTACTTCGTGGGTCACTTGATTATTCACTTATAGATCAGATCCCTGGCCGTCCCAATGATCGAAAGACACTTTTAGGTGAATTGAACTGGATCTTTACGGCAGTAACTGACACAATTGCCTGGAATGTTCTTTCTCATGGTAGGTTACTGGACTTAAAATTGCTGAGCTGTATCTTTTTGATTCGTTTAGCAAGCAATTTTATTTGGTATCAATTAACTGATGTTTGATTTTATGCTACAGATCTTTTTCAAAGACTGTTCAGACAGGATTTGCTTGTTGCAAGTCTCTTTCGAAATTTTCTACTTGCTGAGAGAATTATGCGATCTGCAAATTGTTCTCCTGTGTCTCACCCAAATTTGCCCCCAACCCATCAACATCATATGTGGTATTGTTGGTGATTATTATTATGATTTTAAAATAGGTGGTAACATCTATCATCAATTGGTTTGTTTTCCTACACTGCAGGGATGCATGGGACATGGCCGCTGAGCTCTGCCTCTCGCAACTTCCCTCGTTAGTTGGCAATCCTAATGCCGAATTCCAGGTATGCAGGTGTTTTCTAATATGGCTAATACGAAGTTTCTTTAAGAAATTGATTATAATAAAGGAATTGGTTCTGGTATTGTTTGAAAATCCTTGTTAATAATACACTGATACTAAAGATTATGTATAAGAGGAACTTACCTGTGAAGCGGGTTGTTGTACTTCTTCAGCCCAGCACATTTTTCAGTGAACAGTTGACAGCATTTGAGGTATGGCTTGACCATGGTTCTGAACATAAGAAACCACCAGAGCAGTTGCCTATAGTTCTTCAGGTGTGTCACATGTCTTGATTTTTGTTACAATTGGAACCATCAGATTGGTTCCTGATACTTTTGTTATGTAGGTTGCATGATTTTTGCAAATCAGCTGTCAGGCCCTGTTCCTTAAGTGGGTTGTGGTGGGTAAGATAGAAAGAGATTATAATTGACTGAAATTATTTAATTTGGTTGACCATCATTATATTCTGATGGAAATTTGGCAAACATATGTACTTGTGAGAATCTAGTTCTTTAGCAAAATTTCCTTACTGATTAAGTGCCTCATCATCATGTTTAAATCCTAGGTTAAACATTAAGCTACTTACTGGTAATTCCAGTGCAAACAACATATGATAATTCTAGGTTTTGATTCAGCCATTGGAAATTCGATGTCAATTGTCAAATATATGTGGATAGAACTTAAGTGCTCTTTGTTGATAGTGTTCAGTGGTCATTCTTTGTCTTTAAGTAGCTATGTTCTGATTTCAGGTTTTACTTAGTCAAAGCCATCGATTTCGTGCTTTAGTACTCCTTGGAAGGTTCCTTGATATGGGGCCATGGGCTGTAGATCTGGTAATGTTTTTCTCAATTCATCAGCTCTTATTGCAGTTGTTCCTATTTCTAAAACAAAAATCATATTCTGACATGATATTAATTTTGTTATATGAAGGCATTGTCTGTTGGAATATTTCCTTATGTTTTAAAGCTGTTACAAACAACAACACCAGAACTACGTCAGATTCTCGTATTCATATGGACAAAGATTCTGGCACTTGACAAGGTACTTTTGGAGGAGATGGTTGTCATCTTCAAGTGAATGCCATTCTTTTAAAATTATTTTTATCATAAAAATATGCACTTGCTCTGTTATGCATGAGTTCGTAGGCGAGTTTCGCTTAGTATGTCACTTCTGTTGAAATTTGGGGCTTTTGACATTTGACCACTTGTACTGTAGTTATTGTGGTATATAAACAATGTTATTTTTATGTACTTATTGCCTTATATATGGCTCTAGACAAAAGTAGAAGATAATGAAAAGAGCAAACAGAGATATGGGAACTATATAGCCTATATTATTTAGTTGTACTATTATTCAATACACTATCGAAAGATCCCTATGTAGGAGAAACCTATTATTCCTATAATTCTCGTTGGGTTCTCGGGTTCCATGGGGGAAAGGGAAAGAAAAAAGAATTTTGGGACAAAAAAAAGGGGGGGTGTTTAGGATGGGAAACTTAATGT
Source organism: Arachis duranensis (assembly GCF_000817695.3). Classification (NCBI taxonomy): domain Eukaryota; kingdom Viridiplantae; phylum Streptophyta; class Magnoliopsida; order Fabales; family Fabaceae; genus Arachis; species Arachis duranensis. The sequence continues at coordinate 99,129,753 of NC_029775.3, read as the reverse complement.
TCTGAGGTTATTTAGAAATTCCAATCTTGTTAATATTACAAATCTTCTTGTACATAAACAATTCTTAAATATTCAAAAATACCTTATTTTGACCAAAACGAAAAAAGTACCTGGTAATTGTTAACATTACAAATCTATCTGTTTTGTTCTGAAATTCTAGTATGTCTCTTGTTTTCAACCTCAATTTGCTGTTAGAGCTCTAGTTGTCGCATGTCTATAATTTAGGGATAATGATCTATTGTTGGGTTGCAGTCATGCCAGGTTGATTTAGTAAAGGATGGAGGTCATAACTATTTTATTAAGTTTCTTGATAGCATTGAGGCATATCCAGAGCAACGTGCGATGGCTGCTTTTGTTTTGGCTGTTATTGTGGACGGTCATCGACGAGGTCAAGAAGCTTGTATTGAAGCTGGCTTGATCCATGTCTGCTTAGAGCATCTTCAGAGTACTTCATCTCCCAATGATTCACAAACTGAACCCCTTCTCCTTCAGTGGCTTTGCCTGTGTTTGGGGAAACTGTGGGAAGACTTTACGGAGGCACAGACCATGGGTTTGCTGCATGGTGCTACTATTGTATTTGCTCCTCTACTGTCTGAACCCCAGCCAGAGGTCTACTACCGTAACTGTTAGCTCTGTTTCTATTTATGGGATGACTATATCTTTGTATATTTTAATTAAATAACCAAGTCATGGTTTTCTCTTGTTCCTCAGGTTAGGGCATCTGCTGTTTTTGCACTTGGCACCCTTCTCAATGTGGGATTTGATTCATGTAGGGGTGTTGTAGGAGATGGAGAATGTGATGATGATGACAAATTTAGGGCTGAAGTTAGTATAGTGAAGAGTCTGTTGAGTGTTGCATCAGATGGGAGTCCATTGGTGAGGGCAGAGGTAGCTGCGGGTAGGTGAATAAACATCTGAATTCACGTTGATATTTCAAACAAAATCCTGGAATTTCATCTCCCCCAACCCCAAACACGCACACAAAAAAGGGGGAAAAAATAAAAGAAATCAATATATATAGTTGGGTCAGTCAAGATATCTAACTTTTTGTTTTTTTGCTCTCTCAACTGTCAGCATTAGCTCGCTTCGCATTTGGCCATAACAAGCACCTGAAATCTATTGCTGCTGCATACTGGAAACCACAGACTAATTCTTTCCTGAATTCGATACCTTCATTGGCCAACATAAAAGATTCAATTGGTGGATATCCTACCCAGAACCAACATATGCCTCGTGGAAGTATTGTTTCATCTCAAATTGGTCCTTTGAGGGTTGGAAATGATAATTCTTCGGTGGTTCGAGATGGGCGTGGCTCTTCTAGCAGTCCTCTCGCTGGTTCTGGAATAATGCATGGGTCCCCATTGTCTGATGATTCATCTCATCATTCTGATTCAGGAATACTGAATGATGGTTTTAGCAATGGAGTTGTTAACCATGGTAGCCAAAAACCCTTGGACAATGCATTGTATTCACAATGTGTTCATGCTATGTGTACCTTAGCAAAAGATCCATCTCCGCGGATTGCAAACCTTGGTCGACGGGTACTTTCCATAATAGGTATTGAACAAGTGGTAGCAAAGCCATTTAAGTCTACTGGTGAAGCTACAGGATTGGCTCGTTCCTCTTCTTGGTTTGATATGAATGGAGGTAATCTTCCTTTCTGTTTAATTTGATTATTAATGTTAATCATGTAGGTTAATTGTAAAAGCAGTTCAGTAATGTTCACCAATTTGAATTTTGTGATAATTCCCACTAAAGTATGTTTCGACTTGTTTGTTTATTATTGAATGCATCTGTGGCAGGTCACTCCCCTCTAACCTTCAGAACTCCTCCAGTTAGTCCACCTCGTCTAAATTACTTATCAGGAATCCGTAGAGTATGTTCATTGGAATTTAGGCCCCATCTGATGAATTCTCCAGACTCAGGTTTAGCTGATCCTCTTTTGGGTTCTGGTGGGGCTACTGGTACATCGGATCGCAGCTTTCTTCCACAGTCAATTATATATAATTGGAGTTGTGGGCACTTCTCCAAACCGCTGTTAATGGCTGGAGATGACAGTGAAGCCATAATAGCTGGAAGAGAAGAGAGAGAAAAATTTGCATTGGAGCACATCACAAAATGCCAGCACTCTGGTTTGTTCTCTTTCTTCCGATTATTTATTTCTTTTATTATGATTTTCTTTTGGTACACGTTCTTCATATATTCTGGTTAAGAACTTTGTGCCATTTTATGTTGTCAGCTGTTAGCAGGCTAACAAATCCAATAGCTAAATGGGACACAAGAGGCACACAAACGGTGTTGATGCAACCTTTTTCTCCTGTTGTGATAGCTGCTGATGAGAATGAACGAATTAGGTATGCAGAGTGTATTAGTACCGTTATTAGTTATATGGAGAGTAATAAGAGTATTAAGAAGCTGGGGATGACTTTAGATGGGCAAGATGGATTTTTCTGCATAGGAAATGTTGGGAGTTAGGTTAATTGATTTACAGAACTAAGGATTGTAGCAGTAGGGAGTTGGTAAGAGTAAATATTTCCAGATGTCTGTTTAGCTTTATGGCGAGTAGACCACATAAAGACCAACTGACGTTTATAAATAGAGACTTGGGCAACTAAACAATAAAAAGTGTTGACATTATTTTACAGGCATTAAGAGTGTTTTAGTTTGTTTGTCAGCACTCAGGACAATATTTATGTGGTTTTCATGATTTTTTTGTTAGTCATCATATTATGAAAATTTGAATTTTATTTTCGACTTTCTTTTCTTGTTTTTGGTTTATTTCACAGAATATGGAACCATGAAGAGGCAACACTACTAAACAGTTTCGACAACCATGACTTTCCAGACAAGGGAATCTCTAAGCTCTGCCTAATGAATGAGCTGGATGATAGCTTACTTCTTGCTGCTTCATGTAATTTTCTCTACAGTTTGCCACGATACCTTCTTTCTCAAATTATTGGCAGAATATTAAATTTTAGGTAAATATCATGACAGCTGATGGAAACATTCGGATCTGGAAGGATTATACTCTGAAAGGGAAACAGAAACTTGTAACTGCATTCTCTTCAATTCATGGTCATAAACCTGGTGTCAGGAGTGTCAATGCAGTTGTTGATTGGCAACAACAGAGTGGTTATCTGGTATATTCTTTGATCATCACTGTCCTGAAATAATACTTCCAAGTTGTTTTATCTTGTGATGTCAGTTATATTCATTGATGTACATTTTTACCAGTATGCATCGGGTGAGATATCATCTATTATGGCCTGGGATCTTGATAAAGAACAGCTTGTTCATCCTATACCTTCATCATCGGATTGCAGTATCTCAGCATTGGTAAGCCTCATTCAGTGCATAGTCTAGTTTGCCTTGGTAACTATTTAGTTGTCAAGTTAATTTTGACATGCCAACTAAGCCGATGGATTATCCTGTTAAGGAATTACCAAGTGTTATTCTGGGGTAAAATTTTCTATTATGTTGGGAATGGCAATTATATGTTTTGAACTCTGCTCATTATTTATTTATTTTTTTTCCTGGTAACAACGATCCAATATATGTACTGCTGTTATTCCAAAAAATATTAAGCTTTTTTTTTTAAAAAACTAGGCCTTATTCAAATTACCTTTATGCAGTTGACCTCATGTTTACTGTCTCTATAGTTGAATTCTCCCTCCCAATCTCTGATGTCATACTTTTGTCTTTGCATGCATGTCTAACTGGCTATTATGGGTGACAGTTACGAACTGATTGTCTCAGGGTGATCATTTTTTCATTAAACATTTCTGACTTTTGGGAGTGGATTTCATGGTATGTTTAATGATGATGGTCTATGAAAAACTAATAACCTTGGAATTTTTGTTGTATGCTCTCACAGTTTATTAATTATTATATATTTTTCATTCTCTAGCTGTTTATGGTTTTAGAGGTGGCTTAGAAAGATCTGAGTTGAATGCTTATATATAAATTGCTCGGTTGGCTCTGCGCCTGGTTCTTTGAACTTTTTGATGGGGTTTGCCTTCCCGATTGTATTTGTTTTATCCATTCTATTGATAGAGATGATGTAGATATGAGCTCCTTAAAAATGATTTTCTCCCCTGATATATGTATTATTACTTATATTTCAGGCTGCATCTCAAGTTCATGGGGGACAGTTGGCGGCTGGTTTTGTAGATGGTTCTGTTAGACTTTATGACATCAGGACACCTGAAATGTATGCATCTCCGGTGAATTTCTCCCAAGTTTTGATCTGCTTAGTTGATGAAATTGAATTGAGCAACATTGTCGTTTATCAGCTATATAATCACTGCAATCTTGCATAAATCTGACTATGGTTACTGTTTTTCTAACTATGGCTACTGACAATGTTGCTTCTTAGGCTTATCTGTGGATTACGGCCACATACACAGAGAGTAGAAAAGGTGGTGGGGATTGGCTTTCAACCTGGACTAGACCCAGGAAAGGTAAGATGATCTTTACTAAATTTTGCTTTCTTTTTCATATAATGTTGTCCGTCTTGGTAGGAATTCAATAACAATCTATGGATTTGATATGAAAAGGATGATGAAATTATGTTGTATTTGTGTTCCTCTTTAGATTGTTAGTGCTTCTCAGGCTGGAGATATTCAATTCCTTGATATAAGAAATCATAGTAGCGCCTATCTTACCATTGAAGCTCACCGGGGCTCACTCACAGCTTTAGCTGTACATAGACACGCTCCAATCATTGCCAGTGGCTCAGCCAAGCAACTTATTAAAGTTTTCAGCCTTGAAGGAGATCAACTAGGCACTATTCGATACTATCCTACCCTTATGGCTCAGAAAATTGGGTCTGTCAGCTGCCGGTTGTCTCCAGCTCAGAAGAGTGCATGATACATGTCTAAGGAAAGCCATGCTTATTTCTTGCTGTTGGATGATCATGCAATGCCTCAGCCAATGAGACAGTTTGGTTGTTGGGTAATTAAATCCTGTTACTACGCTTCATTGCCGCTGTGAATAAATCTGAAACATACTGGTAAGGTGCATTTCTGCTGAATTGCTGATAGTGTATGCAACTCATTCATTAGCCTCCATGTTAGAAGGGCTGCACCTGACTGGGAGTAATCATGCGTATTCATTGGAGGCTTTGTCAAATAATGTGATCTTCGTAAATGTGTGTAAATAATTTTCTTTATTATTATTTTCCATTCCTATGTTGTGTGTTATATCCCAATCCCCCTTTAATTTGTAAATTTGTTAGCAGAATATGTAATTTAGTTTGCTGACAGATGTGGGTGGTGTGACTGCTGAGAACTGAGGCATATTCACTCAAATATAATCTTTGAATTGGGGGAAACCTTGTAGCCATGGTGTAATTTTATTTAAGTTTGAGCCAGTGTGCTGTTTTAGTACGAGACTAAAATTTCAGAATTTTTTATCTCCTGTGTTGGAATCCTCTAGTGCCCAAAATCTCACTGTTTACACTGCGTAAAGAATCGACACACTATTCTAATTTTCATCTGGTAACGGAATGACTATAAGTAAACTAATAGTGAGTCATTACACATAATAGATTATAGATTTTTGTTATTGTTTTGTAACCAAATCAGCTTACCAACCAATGAGTCAAATGTGTCAAATTTCAATTCAGTTTAAGCTTTTAAAGATCAACTTATTGAGGTGCTAACGATCGAGTTTGAATTGATACAATAGCAGAGTTAGCCTTCACTTGGTTGCTGTTGTTAATTGGTTCATGGTGACCTACCATTGACGTTCTGGTGTCTTTATTTGTGTACATCGGCCCGTTATTGGAACTACCTGGGTCTGTGTTAGCTGACAGACGATACATGACGTGGACTTGCACAATGGCAAGTCGCAACTCGTCAGGGGTAGCCTCTGCCTCTAAATAAGTAACCTTAGCTGAAGTGGTGAGCTTGACATAGCAATGGTGACTTGGTGAGCTTCATGAACTCGGGCAGTGTATCAGGACGGCACCGTTGAATGATTTGTTGCTTATTCAAAATGTTGCGTAGCAATTCTAACGAAAGTCAGAAAAATAAACACGTACAACAGTTTGCTTTGTGTATAGAATGAATGTTATACGCACGTAATCAGTGCCTGTTCAAAACACCCTCAAAAGAATCCAACACATTTGAGATTGTAATTAAGGTGAATGCTCTCAATATGCACAGACGTTAAAAATTGGTGCGTACTCCAATAAAGATTTTGTAATTGCCTTCATATGAAAATTCTTCTTTTTGATCTTTGAATAATAAATTGTAGGGTTAGATTTTGAAATATTATAAAAATATTGCTTTTATTTAAAGTATGGCTAAATAAATAAATCACAATTTTTACAAAAACATCTTTATAAAAAGATCTTTTTGACATTTTTATTTGAGTAGGTCCCTTCAAAATTTCCGTGCCAATTATAGTGGTCAAAGATCAATAAATCTTAAAAATGAAACCACTACCAAAAAGCAATCTTATATCAAAGAATGCTCTGGAGTCTATCGTCTTAGGGAACACTCAACCTATGAAGCACAGACACGGACACGGGATACGACACGTGACACGGCGACATGCAAATTCTAAAATGTTGTCGGACACAGGGACACACATATATTAATAATATAATATATTTATTAAATAGAGATATGTTTTAATAGAGATATTTTCAAAAACAACCATATGATATGCATTTCTTCCTTGTATAGGTATTCAAAAGATAAAATTGTAAACTCTTATATCTTAATAGAGATAGTAAGAATTTTGTACATCACATGATATATGGTTGATATCTTCATCATTAGAAAAAGTTACTCTTTCCAACTCCGGTTCATCAAGAGAAAGGTGAGCAACTTCAAGAACACTATTTTCTTCATCAATTGGTGAAAAAGCATCTCCAGCAATATCACACATCATAGTTTCTCCTTTATTGTATTGTGGAATTTTTCTAGAAAGAAGACGAAGATTAGTGTGGACAAACACTAAATTTTCTGCACGTTTAGGCTTTAACTTGTTTCTTTCTAGGGAATGGATAAAAGAATATGTGCTCCAATTCCTTTCACGACAAGAAGATGAAGACCGCCTAAGAGCAATTGGTCGAAGAAATTTTGCTTTACCACCATGAATTAGCCACCAAGACTTTGCATCAACTATGCCTCTGTCATTCAAAGAATCATAATCATTAGAGACATCTCTACCATCAGAAAAGCTTGCAAATTCAATGTTTACTTTTTTCCTCTCTTCTTCATTAGGAAAATACCTCTTCAAGCATTTAACTCTCTCATTAGTGATCTCAATATCTTAATGAGGAGAAACTCATGTAGGATCTTCTCTCAACCACTGGTGGCTATAATACCTATATAATTAGTGTTTAAGCATAAATTAATAATAATTCAATGTATTAAATTCATTGAAAATAGATAACCTCATGATGATTAACGATGAAATTTTTTATAAAAGAAGCATCTTCAGCAATTTGAGTAATCCATGAGCATTCTTGATAAATAAAATTATTCTTCTCTGTATTCACAAATGTCCTTTAAAGCAAGGTTGAGAGTATGAACAACACAAGAAGTCCAATAAATAGATGGAAATTCAGCTTCAATCAATAAATCAGCCGCTTTACAAATTGGCGCATTATCAGTCACAATCTGCATTACATTTGAGAGACTGACTTCTCTTATCACATCTCTTATTTGCTTTGTAACATAATTCTTGTCTTTGATCTCATCTGAACAATCTACAGCTTTTAAAAACAAAGGCCCACTTTCAGTTACAACCATAAAATTAAGAAGAGACCTCCTTTGGAGATCACTCCATCCATCACTTACAATGCTCACTCTTTTTCCACTCCATGAATTCTTAGTAGGTTCTAACATTCTCTCCACATGTTGCTTCTCTTTCTCAAACAAAGTTGTCCTCAATTTATTATATCCAAGAGGAAAATAACCATCAATATAATTATTGGCAACATAAGAAAAAGCTTTGACAAAATACGGATTTTTTGCTAGATGAAAAGGTAATCCTGATGAAAAAAATATTCTAGCAATATGTAAATCTAGATTCTCCTTTGCATTCACATTAAAAGCTTTCTCTAAAGGTTCAGTAGTTCTTCTTTTTCTTACACTCGGCTGATTTTTTTGTTTTTTTGGACAGGGCACGTTTGGACACGAAAAACACGCGTGTCGGACGAGTGTCTCCGTGCGTCGTGTCCAAAATGTGTCTGACACGCCGACACAGCAATTAAACAAAGTGTCCATGCTTTATAGTCAAAAATAGGAAACCGTGTATAAACCATATTAACATTGCATGCTTTTTAGTTTTTACAATAATAGAACAATCCCCAATTCTAGGTACACAATACACTCACACACTCCTCACATTTTTTTCCCTCAAATACATTCTCTAGAATTTGAACTCTAGATCTTAATGGTAGGAAGGAGGTGAAACACCACGTAAGCTAAGGCTCTTTGACGTGTTTCCAAAAAACATTCAAATCTTCAAATTATCTGTAAGATGGAATAAAGGGCCGTTGTCTGCTGCCTGTACTGCCTGGGCTCCTTTGACTTTTGATAGTTGGGATAACCCGGTATTGAGGCCAATGGCGGTGGAGGGTAACTTGACTAACTTCCCGGTTTGGCGTGTAATATGTGGTACCTTAACGCACATTGGTCGAACTTCAAAAATCTTTGAGAGACCATTTATATGAAAACAAAATGTATAAGAATAACTTTTTAGAGTTTGTCAGTAAGATGATAATAAATGAATAATTTTATAAAATAATATTTTAAAATAGTATTCTTCGAATTCTAAACGGTTAAAAATATTTAATGATTAAATTAAAATTAAATATCTTTTAATTAGAATGATAAATATAAAAGATAATATTTAGTAAACATTGGCTATATTTTTTTAAAAATAATTTAATTAAAAAACTAACAAAGCAAAAAAATACCAAGATAATTAGAGATAAGAGAATTATTCAATTTCTTAAAAATAATATAAAAAAATATAATTACTTAGAACTTAGTTTGAAAAATAAAAAATTTATAAGTTGTAACTTATACAAATTTTTAGTCTACACTAATAAAATCACATCAATAGTTAAAGAAAATTTTAATATTTTGTGTAAAAAAATAAAACCAATAAGAAAAAATAGCATTAAAAAAATAAATGAATTATTATAATGATTATGAGGATGAGTTTTATTGTATTTGTTTTGAGAGTTACCTGAAACGTTGATTTGGGCTTGAACATGAGGTCTAGGTTTCTTTTTGTAGCAGCATCCGACCTGTTGATATCGAGGTGTCGCCTGTCTGAGTTCCTCGTGAGGAGGTAGGGGGTGGTACCTGCAAGAGATTCTAATGTTTAAGTTAGCAAGGGTTTTAAGTAGTTTTTAGTAGATTAGAACGTGAGTTATACCTGTGCCAGTGTATTTATAGTAGAGTTTGATGACCTCCCTGGTGGCGGTAGTTCCATCTTATCTTATCTCATATCTTAGGAGTTTGTTGGAGTCTATCTTTTGCAGAAGATAGAATTGGGCTCTATCTTTTGGAGAAGATAAAATTCGAGGCTTCTAAATGCAGCGACCTGCCGTGTGGAGCTAAGCCCCTTAGACGGTGTCCGACGTCTTCAGAGAGGTTGGGTAGGGGATAAAGGCCACCTTCCAGGGTTGGACCTTTTATCCTTATTGGACCTGGCTTCATGTTTGGGTCAGGTATGAATAGTGCCCCTGCTTGAGTCTTGAGCTTTTCGTAGGTCGGGCTCAAGCATCTCGAGGCTCCTGTTTGGAAGTCAGGTGCCCTACCTTTCCGGAAGTCGAGTACTTGACGTGTTTCAAAATTTTGAATGTTACCCCCTTTAAATGAGGGCCTAGGTCGGCGTGGCAGTTTTCTTGATTTGTGCACACGTTTTAATAGAGGAGTTATTAGGCCCGTTACCCTTTGTTCCTTATAAAAGTATTGTGGCCTTTCTTTTTCTCCCTTTCTTTTTTTTTTGTAATAGTTGGTAGTCCTTTGAGCACTTTTACCTTTTGTTTTAGTTGTTTCCACAATCTTTAACAGTGATGTTTAAAGTTATTCTTTTTATTTTCTAGAGAACTTTTCTACCTTTGAAATGGAGCTATGTTTTTTTGTAGTCAACTTTTTTATTTGTCTGTTTTGTGACTTTAGGACGCTGAGTTTCTTTTATAGGTCCGACTTCGAGTAATCGGCCTTTATCAAGTTACTTTTACTACCTGTTTTTTATTCGATCTCATTGAGATCGCTTTATACGAGCTGTTTATGTAACCTCTTATATTAACTTGGACGTCGTCACTTCATCTTGCAGACCTTGTTTAGGTCAAACAATGATTTTTGCGGTTTGTTGAACTTAAGTTAATGCGTTCTCAGACGGAAAACTTCTTAGGTTACATGCATGCCAAGACCTCGGGAGCTCCCACCCTTGGAGGTCGGACACTTTGTAGTAGCCTTTGCCTAGGACCTCTATTATCTTGTAAGGTCCTTTCCAATTAGCGAACAACTTCCCTTCTCCTAATTTTTGTACCCCGATGTCATTCCGGATCAGGATGAAGTCATTGGCACTAAAGTTCCTTTTGACCACCTTTTGGTTGTATCTTAGAGCCATCCTTTGTTTTATAGCTTCCTCCCTAATCCGAGCTCTTTCTCAGACTTCTAAGAGGAGGTCGAGCTCTTCTTTTTATGCTTGGGTGTTGGATCTTTCATTGTAGAATACTACTCTAGGTGATTCTTCGGTAACTTCTATTGGAATCATGACCTCCATTCCGTAAGCAAGTCGGAAGGGTGATTCCCCTGTTGTGGAGTGTGGGGTAGTCCTGTATGCCCATAAGACTTGAGGGAGCTCGTCAGCCCAAGTTCCTTTCGTGCCTTGTAGTCGACACTTTAACCCGGCCAATACAATTTTGTTGGCTACTTCAGCCTGTCCATTGGCCTGTGAGTGTTCTACTGAAGTAAACTAGTGTTTGATCTTTAAGTCGACCACCAAGTTTCGGAAGGTGGAGTCAATGAATTGGGTCCCGTTATCCCTGGTGATAGAGTGGAAAACTCCGAACCTTGTAACAATATTCTTGTATAAAAATTTCTGACTTCTTTGGGCAGTGATGATTGCTAAGGATTCTGCCTCGATCTACTTAGTGAAGTAGTCAATCCCTACTCTGAGGTATATGACTTACCCTGGAGCTTGTGGGAGTGGCCCGAGCAGATCGAGACTCCATTTTGCGAACGACCATGGTGAGGTTACGCTGATTAGCTCCTCGGGTGGAGCGACGTGAAAGTTCGCATGTTTCTGATACGGCGGACACTTTTTAACGAACTCAACTGCTTTTTTCTATAAGTTCGGACAAAAGAAACTGGCCCAAATCACCTTTTTGGCTAATCACCGGGCTCCTAGGTGGTTGTCATAGATGCCACTGTGTACCTCCTCCAGGACTTCTTTTGTGTTTAAAGTCGGTACACACTTAAAAAGGGGTGTTGAAATCCCTCTTTTGTATAGAACATTGTGGACTAGTGTGTAGTTTTGCGCCTCTTTGATAAGCCTTCTAGCTTCCTTTTCATTCTCGAAAAGTTTGTCAAATTTGAGGTAGTTGACTATGGGAGTCATCCATCCTAAGTTCTGGCTGGATATGGCTAACACTTCTGGTTTCAAATTGTCCTCCTCTCTTGAAATTGATGGTATTTGTAGGGTTTCTTAGATAAGACTTCTATTATTGCCCCCTGGCTTGGTGCTGACTAACTTTGAGAGAGCGTAAGCTTGGCCATTGAATCCCCGAGTTATATGTCGGATGTCGCTCTTTACGAAATGTGCCAGTTGTTCTCGGGTTTCCTTAAATTATTTCTTTATAATGGGGCTTTGGCTTGATACGTTCCGTTAATTTGCGAAGTTATTACCTGTGAATCACTGAACATTACCAGCTTCTCAGCTCCCACTTCTTTGGCCAGCTTCAGGCCAGCAAGTAAGGCTTCGTACTCTACTTGGTTGTTAGAGGCAGGAAATTTGAATCCCAAAGACTGCTCTATCCGAGTTTTTTTTTGTCACTTTCTAGAATGACCCCGACCCCACTTCCTGCTTTATTCGATGACCCGTCTACGTATAGGCTCCATGTGGTCGGATCTCTTGGGCTTTCGGTGCATTCAGCGACAAAGTCGGCAAGATATTGTGACTTGATTGCTGTCCAAGTTTTGTACTTTAGATCAAACTCGGATAGTTCCACTGCCCATTGTAGCATCCAACCTGCAAAGTCCGTCTTTTACAGGATATGTTTCATTGGCTGGTTAGTGTGGACTTTGATGGTGTAATCCTGGGAGTAGGGTTGGAGTCTCCAAGATGTAAGGATAAGGTCATAGGCAAACTTCCCTATCTTTTGATAATTCGGCTCTGCCCTCTTTAAGTTTTTGCTGATGAAATAGATAGGTTATTGTCCCTTCTCTTTTTCCTGTACCAGGGGGTTATTTTTCCGATCTGTCTAGTTGGTTTGGCTTCGGAGATTGCTTTCCAACTTTTGGAGCTTGACGTTAGGATTTTTTGCTGGTAAGAAATTTTACAAAAATAATTGCGTTGTAGATATAGTTCCTAAACCAACAGAAATCCTTTCGTGCAAACGTTTTGGTTGTCACAAGTAACAAACCCCTTTTAAATTGATAATCGAGTAATCTCGGGTCGTCTTCTCAAGGAATTGCAGGGAGGTGTTCTTATTATTAGTTATGAGTCTTGTAAATTGGGGTTTTGAAAGTAAGGAAGAAGTATGTTAAATGATAAGAAAAATTAAAATAGTAATAATAAAATAAACTTTTGGCAAGGTATTAGAACTGGAAGTCCTATCCTTATCAATTGTGATGAGAATTGGATTTTAATCCCACTTAGTTAACCTTTGCTAAAGCAAAGGAAAGTCAAGTGGAATGATTAGTTTGATCCTTAAGTCCTAGTCAATCTCTATGGGAAGACTAGTTTTAGAGCGATCTACCAATTTCAACCACTGCTTTATTTGATAACTTAAGCATCACCAATTACTTAACCAGAGCCAAAAGGGAAGATTCTAAATTAAATTGAAGACATCATAAATAGAATAAAGCAAGCATAAATCTGAAATACCTCAATTGCATTAATAAAAGCAGTCAAATCTAACATGAAAAAGTTCATAAGCTAATTGGGCAACATAAATCAAATACAAATAAAAGCATTAGAGTATCTAAAAGTGGAAGAGAAATATAAAGTAAAAGGAATATTGAACCTGTGATGAAGAAGAAATAAATCATAATTTCTAAAAATTCTAATCCTAAATCCTAAGAGAGAGGAGAGAGCCTCTCTCTCTAAAAACTACATCTAAATTATGAAAAGTGTGACTTCTGAATGTATGATGATGAATTAATGGATTCCCCCCACTTTATAGCTCTAATCTGTGTTTTCTGAGGCGAGAACTGGGTCAGAAACAGCCCAGAAATCACTGATTGTGAAATTTTGTTCGTACAGGTCGCGGCAAAGTGACGCGGAGGCGTCATCCACGCGTTTGCGTGGAGTGAGATTCGCAGATGCGACATGGGCGCGTCATCCACGCGTTCACGTCACCTAACTTCAAGGCAGCTATGGCAAATTATATATCTTTGTAAAGCCCTGGATGTTAGCTTTCCAACTCAACTAGAACCGCGTCATTTGGACCTCTGTAACTCAAGTTATGAACGTTTGAGTGCGAAGAGGTCAGGCTAGACAGCTTAGCAATTTCTTCAACTTCTTGTATTCCTTCCACTTTTGCATGCTTCCTTTTCATCCTCTGAGCCATTCTTACCCTGTAATCTCTGAAATCACTTAACACACATATCAAGGCATCGAATGGTAATAAGAGAGGATTAAACATAGCAAAATTAAAGCCCAAAGAAGCATGTTTTCAATCATAGCACAAAATTAGGAAGAAAAATGTAAAACATGCAAATCATATGAATAAGTGGGTAAAGAGTTGATAAAAACCACTCAATTGAGCACAAGATAAACCATAAAATAGTGGTTTATCAAAGCTTTTCCTCTAACTCCCTCCGCCGTCTTACTTATCTTCGTAGCTCTCGTTCTGCTTTCCGCTGTCTTTCTGCCTAGTACTCGAGTTACTTTAGCCAATCTCGCTGACTTTGGATGAGTTCCAGTATTTCAGTTGTTTGGGGTGGTTCTTCCTCGCGGTGATGAACTTATGAACGGATCCACCTTGGTCGAGGGTTAGCTGCTGGTCCTTCTTCCTATGGACCTTGTAGCTGGGGTGATGGTGGTAGTATAATGGCGATGCCCTCAAGTTTGGGCTCACCTTCATATTCGGATGCCGTATGGCCATCTTCTTTCTGGTTTTCTGCCATTGTTGTGGGATGAATTCCAGGTCCCCAACATAGGCGCTAATGTTTCGAGGGTTACCTGAAATATTGATTTGGGCCTGAATGTGAGGTCCAAGTCCTTTTTTGTGGCAGCATCCGATCTGTTGATGTCGATGTGCCACCTGTCCGAGTTTCTTGTGAGGAGGTGGGAGATGGTACCTGCAAGAGATTCCGATGCTTAAGTTAGCAAGGATTTTAAGCAGATTTTTAGTATATTAGAACAGGAGTTATACCTGGGGGTGCCAGTATATTTATTGTAGGTTTGATGACCTCCCTGGTGGCGGTAGTTCCATTTTATCTTATCTTATATCTTGGGAGTTTGTTGGAGTCTATCTTTTTAAGAAGATAGAATTGGGGTCTATTTTTTGAGAAGATAGAATTTGAGGCTTCTAGAAGCAGCGACCTGCCGTGTGGAGCTGAGCCCCTTAGATGGTGT
>NC_029775.3:99072710-99114937 GCF_000817695.3 Arachis duranensis | reverse complement strand
GGGATAAAGGCCACCTTCCAGGATTGGACCTTTTATCCTTATTGGGTCTGGCTTCATGTTTGAATCAGGATATGAACAGTATCAATTACTTTATAAAAGGTCATTTTAGTTAGTTCATTAGTCTCGATCAATTTGAATAAAAATAGTAAGATAGTCCATTAATCTACCAATTTCAAAAAAGAATAGATAGCCATGAATCTACAAATTTGAAGAAAAAAATAGTAGAAATGGAAGAGTTTAAGACTTAAGCACATGACATTTAATATAATGTTTTGTCAACTGAATTCTAATCATATTCTATGTAATTTTATTGCTAAAGACTTTATAAAAACTTGGGGCCATGGCCCCACCATCTACATTAAGCTCCATCATTGCATGTATATCATGTAGCATGACAACTATTAAAATCAATAGATTTATAGTAAGATAACAAATTAAATAAAGTAAATTAAAACGTAGTTACATAGTAATGAAGGAATTTGCATTACTCTGCATGTAATCAATGTATATTCTGTAAGTTGGGTGACATCATAGTTTAAAATACGATGTTAGTTTTCACAAATATATTGTTTTAATAAAAAAAATAATGATGATGTTCCATAAATTTTGGTAATGCACCTGCTTCATCTTCTTTTTCAACTGTTTCATCTGCTCGAAGGTTTTGACTTGGTATTTATATGCAACGGATAAATTTTCCTCATGCGCTTGAAGTAGATTATTTATTTTCACATTAATATAAAATAAAAAATAATGATAATTTTTGCCAATAATATGTGGTACCTTAACCCACAGTGGCGGATTTTCAAAATTTTTTTTGAAGAAGCCAAAATTGTAACATAGAAAATACATAATAATATTTATATAAAAACAAAATTGATAAAAATAACTTTTTAGAATTTGTCACTAAGATGATAATAAATGAATAACTTTATAAAAAATATTTTAAAATAGTACTCTTCGAGTCTTGAATGATTTTTAAATTATTCAATAATTAAATCATAACTAAATTTCTTTTAGTTAAAACCAAAAATATTAAAAATTATAATATTTATTGAATATTGAATATTTTTTTAAAAATAATTTAATTAAAAAACTAAAAAAGTATAAGATAATATCAAATTAATTAGAGATAAAAGAATTATTTAATTTTTTAAAGCTAATATGAAAAAATATAATTATTTAAAATTTAGTTTGAAAGACTAAAACTTTAAAAGGTGTAACTTACAAGAATTATCTATTAGTCTATACTAATAAAATAAGGCCAATACTTTAAAAATATTTTAATATTTGGTGTAAAAAGATAAAATAAAACCAGTTAGACATAAAATATCATTAAAAAAATTAATTAATTATTATAATGATTATAATGATGAGTTTTATTGTATCAATTTCTTTATAAAAATGCCATTTTTGTTATTACATTAGTCTAACTAATTTGAAGAAAAATAATAAAATAGCCCATTATTTTACTAACTTGAAAAAAAATAGATAACTCATTAATCTACAAATTTAAAGAAAAAATAGTAAAAATAAAAGAGTTTAAAACTTGAATACAGGATACTTAATATGGTGTATAAAATTTTTGCCAACTGAATTTTAATCATATTCTATATAATTTTATTACTAAAGACTTTATAAAAATTTTGAGGACCTATGGCCCCATTGTTTACACTAAACTCTGTCATTGTATATATATCATGTAGCATGACAACTATCTGAATCAATAGATATATAATAAGACAACAAATCAAATAAACTAACAAGTAGTTATAGAATAATAAAGAAACTTGCATTACTCTACATCTAATCCATGTATATTCTGTAAATTGGATGACTTCATAATTTAAAATATTAGTTTCCACAAATACATTTTTTTGTTTTAATACAAAAAATAATAATGTTGTTCCATAAACTTTATTAACGCACTTGTTTCATCTTCTTCCTCAATTGTTTTATCTGCCTAAAGGTTTTGACTTAGTATTTATATACGACGGATAAACTTCTCTCGTGCATTTGTTGTAATTTTTAAGAAGCCAATTATTTGTTTTTATGTTAATATAAAATAAAAACTAATGATAATTTTCATAGATAATATGTGGTACCTTAATGCATAGTGGTAGAAGTTAAAAAATATATTTGAAGAGACCAAAACTTTAAGATAAAAAATAGATAATAATATTTATATGAAAACAAAATGTATAAGAATAACTTTTTAGAGTTTGTCACTAAGATGATAATAAATGAATAATTTTATAAAAAATATTTTAAAATAGTATTCTTTAAGCCTTGAATGGTTTAAAATATTCAATAATTAAATTAGAGCTAATTTTTTTTACGTAGAATGATAAATATTAAAAAATTATAATATTTATTAAACATTGACTATATTTTTTTAGAAACAATTTAATTAAAAAACTAACAAACCATAAAATAATACCAAATTAATTAAAGATAAAATAATTATTCAATTTGTTAAAGATGATATGAAAAAATATAATTACTTAGAACTTAGTTTGAAAGATTAAAAATTTAAAAGTTGTAACTTATAAAAATTTTCTATTAGTCAACATTAATAAAATGACACCAATAGATAAAGAATATTTTATTATTTTATTTAAAAATAAAATTAAACCAATAAGACATAAAATAGTATTAAAAAAATAAACTAATTATTATAATAATTATGATGATGAATTTTATTGTATCAATTACTTTATAAAAAGTCTTTTTAGTTAGTGCATTTGTCTGACCAAATTAAAAAAAAAATAGTAAGATAGTCCATTAATGTACCAACTTGAAGAAAAAATAGATAGTCCAATAATTTACGAATTTGTAAAAAGGAATAGTAAAACTAGAAGAGTTTAAAACTTGAACATAGAACACTTAATATAGTGTATAAAACTTTTTCCAATTGAACTCTATTCATATTCTATATAATTTTAATACTAAAGATTTTATAAAAACTTTGGGGCAATAGTCCTCTATTGTCTACACTAAACTCCAAATGTAATTACAATCGTTTGTTGAATATTTTTAATAATGAAGCATACATTAAAAAATGTTGTGATATTCATTATAACTAATTGCAAAATCAAGTAATTGTAACTTGCTAAGAAACAACAAATATGTTAGTTGAAAAATTTAATTTGAATCGAATAATTTACACCATCACACAATTTTGGCTTTATAATACACTATTTTTTTTTATTACTTCCTTCTTAATAATTTAATTTAAGTTATTGTATATTTTGTTCAGGCTAGCATAATATTAGAAATGCATTTAATACTCTCTCTTAAATTTTATAATCTACTATTCATCTTTACCACTCTTAACCGCAGCTAACGCACTTACACCTTATGAAATAGAGTTTCATTAGAATATTAAATATACACAGAAAGACTTAAGTTACAGAGTATTGTATTTAAACTTAATAACATTATAATTACATAAATATTGGAAAACACTAATGTCTTTGTGTCATTATCTGGATTTGTGAGTTAAGTAAGATCTTGTCACGGCACTTTACATAGAAATTGCTACATTTAATAATACATTTGACATTGTATTATCTAACACATATAGCTTGAAAGCACAAGTGATCACACTGGAAAGAATCCTTGTGAATAAAGGTGGGTTGATATAAGTTGTACATGTCCTACATAGAATGGAGCCTTGAGTACCTTTTTATGCGGACTTAATAGGTCAAATCTTAAAAACATGAATTGGGATATATCTGGACAGTCTAGAAATACATTCCTCTTTCTGTGGATTTTCTTTAACAAAATAAGTTCTTGTTTAAGAATCAAACAGAATTTTTTAGAATTCCTATGCTAATGAATGTGAAAATATTTTTTCATGCATAGTAAATTCTATTTTTACGAATTTTAAACATATTTGTTTCATATCCATCAGGAGTATTTCTTTTCGAAACGATACAAAGAGAATCTTGATATACCATGAGCCGATGATCATGTGAAACTACATAATATTGTATTGGTATAGTAAAAAAACTCTTGTCTGTAATGGAAAATGCAACAATATAGGAAGGATATGTTGAGTCATGCATAAACCAACTCAACCAAAAGGCAACTCCATCATTGGTGACACAATTCAGATCTAAGTTCCTTACATACTTTGGACAAGGAATAACATATTACTAATTAGAATTTTTTGCAGAAAATATGGTTAGCCAAGAATCCTGATCGCCTAAATTCCTTTTAAATATATAAATTATTGCATATTTAGGAGACCTACGATAGTATAGAAAGGCATATGAAAATGTTCACATAGTACAAAAGTGTTGAGTAGTATCATGTAATGTATGAGTAGCAAGATTTCATATTAATATTTGAGGTGCTTTATCTATAGAGGAGAAACACATACACACATTGCCATTTATAATGCCAATTATTCAAAACCAACCCCAAGAATGATAGTTACAAGCAATGCAAGCTGCATGGCTTTTCCTGTTGTAGCATCTATCTTCATGTAATGTATGAGCAGCAGGATTTTATATTAATATTTGAGGTGCTTTACCTATAGAGGAGAAACGCATACTCACATTGCCATTTGCAATGTCGATTATTCAAAACTAACCCCCAGGAATGATAGTTACAAGCAATGCAAGCTGCATGGCTTTCCCTGTTGTAGCATCTATCTTCATGATCCAATTAAGTCTTAGATTGAAGGGCCCAAGAGTGAAATGAAGATAGATAAACTGGTCTATTGCCTTCCACTTTAAGTGTGTCTCCTACAAAAATAGAATTGCATTCAACTTGTCCCTCCAGTAGTGATTTGTAGCTCTGCATGCAATCAATATTTTTGGATCACTCTTGAAAAAAATGTCAAAGAATAATTCTTATGGAAGAGCAGAGGGTAGACTTTTGTGGGAGATATGTGACTCATGCTTCCTTTTAGTTGAATAGATGAGTAGCTTAAAATTTTAAGTTGAGATGAAAAGGTTGTGCATAAAGGCAGTGCAATGGTAATGGCTATTTATTACCAAACATGCAAGCTAATAAAGAAACGATTTTTTTTTGTGGGACAATAATAATGAAATTGCTTAAAGAAGTAACATGACTTATGTAATGAAGCAGGGAACCAAGAATTTAGTATTTACCATAGAATCCATTTGCATACAAATATATTAGATAAATTTTCACTAAGAATATATCACATGGGGTCCAAACAATATGTTAAAGTTGTTGGAATAAATTATTTTATTAACCCAAATTATTCATATTAAATCACCAAAAATATATTATAATGTGGAAGCGTACCTTTACTAATAGAAATTACAAATTAGATAGAAGGATTGTCTCAGTCTTGTGGTTCTTTCGATCTTCCTCAACCAAAGCCTTCTGTATTCATAGGCGGCTGAATTGCAACTCTTTTGATGGGAAAAGAGCAACAAAGGCAGCTTTGGTATATTGGGGACCGAAACCCTGAAGGCACTATTATATTTGAGCATGGCACCCATTAAACCCTAAAACCCAAATAAAATAGTATCTAAAGTCCAAAAGATAATATATCTAAAATCCAAAAGATAATATCTGGTTTTATTCTCATTTAATTCCAAATCAAAAGTCATAATGACTTATTCAATTTAGCATTTATAACAATAAATGAGATCACCATTATATAAGTCATTTAATTTGAAATAGCATAATTTGTGATTATATGTATTGCACACAAACAAATTAGGAAATTAAAATAATTTTCTAACAATCTCCCATTTGGGCTGTACATATATTATTCCTTGACATAATCACATCTTTATGAACTTTATGCGCGCATCTGAATACTATTTCTCTCATTACTTTAATAATCTGGTCCGTCTCATATATTAGATATGGAATTACCACAACTTTTATCACATTAATGTCGTGACTAAACCACGACAATCACCATCCTAACATATTTAACGACATAGATCAAATTTGGATGAGTAATATGGAAATTATATGCCAAGTGATCTCATGCATGTCTATTTCCAGCTGGTCCAACTTTAAAACTTTATTGAGATCAAACACAATATGAATATTGTAAAATGAACATTTCACATAACATGAAATAAGCCATCAACTTAATTCTGCAGAAAAAATAACTCAATATCTGTCATAGGACATATAGTATAAAATAAACTCCCACTAAACCAAGGCATCACAAATATTGACACTCATCCGAGCAGTGTACTCATGAAAGGGATCAATTCCTTGGTTAATGAGTTTGCTAGTATATACTCTGTTCTTATATGTGCTATGAAAATCTGTTTTTTTTTTTTACTTTCTCCTTGACAACTAAGAACTTGATGTCTGTATGCTTCGATTTTGTCAAGCTCTTATTGTTGTTGGAGTATAGTACTATTGATTTATTGTCACAAAATATATTTAATGACCTTTCAATGTCATCTACTATACGAAGCTCAATGACAAAGTTTCGCAACCATATGCCATAAAATCAGAATCAGAGTACCCAATGATCTCCAAATTTTTTTCTAATCTCCGATAAGTAAGCATGTAATTATTTGTTCTCTTTAAATAACACATTATGCATTTAACAGCTATCCAATTATCTATGCCCGGATCGCTCAAGTATCTACCCAACACTCCCACTGTAAATGATATATCAGGATGTGTGTAGACTTGAGCATACATTAAATTTCTTAGTGCTGATGCATAAGGTTTATCATGCATTGCTGTCTTCTCAAGATCATTTTGGGGCATTGTTTGAGACTAAACTTGTCTCTTTTAGCTACGGGTGTGTCCATTGGTCTATAACTTTCCATGACATATCTACTTAAAATCTTTTTTTTTTGATATAGTTCTTTTGTGATAATCCAAGAATACCTTGAAAGTGATCTCTAAGTATCTTGATTCCTAATACAAAAGAGGCACAACCAAGATATTTCATTTTGAATTTGTTCGATAGAAATTTCTGAGTTTCATGTAATAAGCCTATATTATTACTGGCAAGTAGAATGTCATCAACATATAAGACCAAAATACGTATTTACTCCCACTGAACTTGCGGTATACACATTCATCTATAATATTTACCTCAAAACTATATGAGGTAATGACTTGATTAAACTTGTAATACCATCGACGGAAAGCTTGTTTGAGACCATAGATGGATTTTCTCCTTTCTGTGTTGGATCTCCTTAATGACACTTCTTGAGGTTGTTGAGCTTGCTGTATGGGTTGGGGTTGAGGAGGATTCTCATTATTTTGCATGTACTGTAGTAGTATCTTGAGCAACAATGATATTCTCATTGTTCTTTTGTACTGTAATTGAATCTACAGTAGGATTCTCATTGTGCTCTTGTACTATAACTGTATCTTGAACAATAATAGGCACAAAAACTTAATCATTGTCAGTTATAGAATCCTCATCAAAAGCAACATTCCTAATATTTCCTTCCCCCCAAACTCAACATCCTCAAGAAATCTCGCATTTTCCGTTTCAAAAATAGACCTTGATGCAAGATTGTAAAACTTGTACCCTCGTGAACGCTCAACGTAACCAACAAAGTAGCAACTAATTGTCCTTGAGTCCAATTTTCTTTCATGCGGCCTATATGGTCGTGTCTCAGTTGGACATCCCCAAATATGCAAATGCTTTACACTGGGCCTTTTCCTAGTCCAAATTTTGTATGGGGTTTTGTTAACTGTTTTGCTTGGCACCCTATTAAGGATGAACAATGCAGTCTTTAAGACTTCTCCCCAGAGTGATTCAGGAAAAGAAGAATGACTAATCATACTTCTCACCATGTCCTTAAGAGTTCGGTTCCTTCGCTCTGCAACACCATTCATGCTAGGTTTGCTTGGCATGGTGTATTGCGGAACAATACGACACTCCTCTAGGAAAATAGCAAAAGGCCCAGGACGTTGCTCACCTGAACCGTCATATCTTCTGTAGTATTCACCACCACGATTAGATTTGACAGCTTTAATTTTCTTTCCAAGTTGAAGTTCAACTTCAGCTTTGAAAGACTTGAAAACATCCAAGGCTTGGGACTTTTCATGAATTAAATATAGATACCCGTAACTAGGTTAATCATCTATGAACATAATAAAGTACCGTTTTCCATTCCAAGAGACAGTAGGGAATGGGCCACATATATCGGTATGTATAAGTTCTAAGACATCTTTAGCTCTATCGGCACCTAATTTCCTTTTGTTTGTCCTTTTCCCCTTTATGAGCCTCTGAATTCTCTGTTTAGAGATGTGACCTAGGCGTTTGTGCCATAATGATGCCGAATTCTCATTTAGTTTTTGTTTTGTACCCGTTTGTAGTATTTCATTATTATAGAAATTTAAGTCAAGCCTATATAGATTATCCACCAAATGACCAGAGCAAATATTATTCGAATTATAAAAGAGACTGACTTTATTATCTCCGAACGAACAAAAAATAACCTGATTTGTCCAAACGAGAAACAGAAACCAAATTCCGTCTAAAGGACGATACATAAGATGTCTCTAATAAATCCAAGTAAAATCCACTTGTGAAAAATAATCTAAAGGTTCCTATAGCTTCGGCTGCAACTATATTATTGTCTGCCACATAGATATATCTTTCAGCATCACTTGGCGGTCGGCTCCACAAGCAACCTTGCATAGTAACACTTACATGAGTAGTAGCAGCAGAATCTACCCACCAAGTATCAACAGGTGCATAACTTAAACTAGCCTCAGAACAAACGAAAGTAAGAATTATATCCTCCTTTATACGCCATGTGGCATATTTGGTACAATCCTTCTTCATGTGTCCCACCTTCTTATAGAAGAAACAAGTTAAAACTTGATCCTATTTCTTAGCCTTTTTCTGTTGAGAAGGCACATCCGCAATAGTATTACGATTTCTTTTATACAGAGAAAATGAAGCCATGTGAGCACTTTCAGTCTTATCTTGCTGTAGTCTCTCTTCTTCTTGCACACAGTGAGATATAAGCTCATTTAAGGACCAAGTGTCCTTCAGAGTGTTATAACTCACTTTGAATTGCCTAAAGTGTACAGGAAGGAAAATCAAAATGAAATGCACGAGTAAATCTTCAGAAAACTCTAACTTTAGTGCTTTCAATTTTGAAGCAAGATGAGACATTTCCATAATGTACTCCCTTATGTTCCCTTTACCTTTATACCTCATGGAGACAAGTTTGCTCAAAAGACTACTTGCCTCCGCCTTTTCATTCTTAGTAAAAAAATTTTCAACATCTTTTAGGAACTATTTAGCATCTTTATCCTCAGTAATTGAGCCCCGAAACACCTTAGGAATTGAGTGTTTCATGATCATAATGCTCATTCGATTGGATCTCTCCCACTTCTCTATTTTAACCTCATTGAGATTTTTCGGAGTGGAAGTGGGTTTCTCCTCTCGAAGAGCTATATCCAGATCTATACAACCGAGGACAATCTCCACGGTATCCTTCCAAACTTTAAAGTTTGAACCATTCAGCATAGGAATACTGCTAATTTGTGCAGAAATATTGGTAGCTGAAGCCATAATTTCTTTATTATAACAAAAAACAACATGCAGTAAATATTAGTTAAATAATGGAAAAAATTCATATTGAAATATCTAGAACAACATTAATTTTTAATTTTTGGATAGAAAATTAACTGTAAGTGATACTCTCATTGCAGTAATCAAATATTGTCAAAATTCCTGTCACGCATTAAGCCTTTCTTTGGAACGACTGAATGCGCACATGGAAACTTAAACTTCGCAACCTATTTATTACCGCATATATTTTCTATTAATTGGCCAAGCAATAACCTTCCTTTGGGCCGATTATTGACAAAATAATAAATTTTCTTTGGGCCGATTATTGTCCGCATAAATAATAAGCATTACTTTATTCTTAATTAGTTACCCAAACATGTATTTACCATCAATATTTGTATGTAATTCGGCCAAATATAGATCCACCTTTGGGCTGACCAATATTCACATGAATTACATATCACCATATTCCTAATATTTTAAATAAATCAATTTTCACAAAAGAGGCCGTAAGACCTATAAATTTTAGAAAATCTTATTAAGAGCTAATTTTGATTTATTTATTCATTAAGTACTTTAATCTCAGAAATTATTTTATTAAAGATAATTAAAGTAAATTTTGATTAATTGAATTTAAAGTAATTTAAGGTTTTATCTGTTTTTATAATTATCGAATTATTTTTTTAATAAAGTTTAGCAAATATAAAATAATAAGAATTTTATATGATCTAATTTAAATAATTGAGATTTTAGAATTTGATACTTTAATTTTTATAAACAGAAAATAAATTATATTATTTTTAATTTTAAATTAGAATACTTGATTAAAAAACTGATTAGTAAATTGATAATTAACTAATATTTTTAAAATAATTTAAAGAGATTAAATTAGATTTCAAATTTATACAATATACTTTAATTTTATTAAAATTAACTAAATCTAAATTAAACCCCAAAATCCCCAATTCCATACATAAACTCTAACCCTAATTAACACCCGATTATCCCTTTACTGCCAAAGAAACCCTAGCCCCTTTCTCCTTCAGCAAAGAATAAATGACCATTTGTACCCATGAGAGATGAAAACGTTGACATTCGTACCTATGATAGCTCGAAACTAGACTTGTACCCATGAGAGATGCAGTCCGTGTGACAAAAGTGACCCGCCTTGGTTCTGAGCTTGGTTCGTGGCTTTCCGAACCTACGTGGCACTTTCACCCTCCAAAAGCCTTTCTGACGTGGAATTGAACGTTGTTAATCAAAAGGGATAGGAAAAAGAAACGTCAATTCCCGCGAGAATCAGTGGAGCCCTAGCAGAGGTTCATCGTCACTGTTGGTCCATTCGAAGCGGGAGAAGACGACCAGAGTATGCCGAATCGAGTAGGAAGGAGGGGCTTTTACCAGTCCTTTGGTATTCGACATCGAGGTGGTCACTCCCTTTGAAGAATTACACAGGTATGTCGTTTCCCACCAATGAATAATTTGATATGTCGTTGCAAGTGGTTAGACAAACGTTACTGGCTAATGAAACCAAATGAGTTGCTGTATTTCCTTCAGAATTGATAGAGAGTACTTTTAGGGTTTGTGTTAGCATCAGTTACAGAGAATGTGTGTTTATTGGTTTCTTAAATTTGACTTCCAGGGATGGCCACCATCCACATAACTTTGTCAATTCATCATAGAGGAAGGTTTGAGAGAGAGCCAGTTGGTAAGGTTAGCTACATTGGTGGAGAAGTGACGGAGATAGAGAGGGTAAACGTTGATACCCTCAATGGTTTTTTCATCTCTGACTTGCTGAAGGACATTGGTTATACGTCCATTTCTGAGTTTTACTGGCTAGAACCTGGGAAGGAGCTTCATGATGGGTTGAGACTGCTAAGGGTTGATATGGATGTAGTTAGGATGTATGAGGCAGCCATGAAGAATGGAAATAGAATTAATCTGTACACAGAGCATCCTGTGGATCAGCCTGTTGTAGTGGAGGTTAAGGAATTGACTCCATCAAAGGGGAGAAGAAAGATCTGTGTTAAAAGGGTACCAACTCCAAAGAAGACTCCAAGAAGAAGATTAGCAGTAGTGGAAGATGATGATGATGCTGAGATAGTTGGTAATGTCCAAGTTGAAAAGCAGGCCCAAAAAAGTGCTGGCCCACAGCCCATGGTACAGGCCCATCAAGAGAACAGCCCAGCTCCTGTAGCAACTCATGAACCAAATAACATTTCTGAACCTCCTCCAACACCTGTCCAGCCAGATGAACCACCATCAACTCATTCCCAACCTTCACAGCCACCTCTTGAGGTAGAGCAGCAACCATCTGAAACTCATAGGACAAACCCAGTCCCTCCCCATGATTCTAATGTATCTGAAGCTTCACAGCAACCTTGGCAGTATGATGATACAGACCAATTCATTCCCTCTCAGGCTAATGTATCTGACCATATTGCACCAGAGCAGCTCACCCAATACATCCCACATCCTTACACAAATCCACTTTCACAAGAAATCCCTGAGTCAGCCCCACCTTCTGACTCCAACAGGACTCCCCAGAACAATGAAACCAATCCTTCAGATGAGGTTGAGGGTGAGAGAAAAAAGAACAGGAGAAGATCAACAAAGAGGCCCCCTCCTACAGGACAGTCATTCATACCTAATCCTGATCCAGACAAGCCTCCAACCTTCTATGTCCCAGTTGATCAGGAAGATTTTTCTGATGACAACGCTGGGTATCATTGCTATGAGTCTGAGGACTTGCATAGCATACCTAGTGATGAAGATTCTGATGAGACCACAGCCTTTCCTCAGAGTAATGCCGATGCCCCTGTTAGCCAGGTGAGGTTGGAAGTTGGAATGGAATTTGAGACTCTAAATCAATTTAGGAAAGCAGTCCGGAAATTTAATATAAACATCGGAAGAAGCATTTTCTTTGCACGCTGTGACTCTACAAGGTCGAAGGCTATATGCTATGATGAAGATTGTCCTTGGCAGATATACTGTGCCAAGAGGACATTTCCAGCAAGTTATCAGGTTAAGACCTTTGTCAACGAACACACTTGCAGTAGGGACAATCACTGCAAGTCAGCAGATGGTAAATGGGTGATTGATGAGCTAGAAGAAAGAATAAGACTTCAGCCAAACTTGAGTGTGAGAGAGGCTGACCAGTTTTTCAGATCTGAGTATGATATACTTATCAACGAGAGAAAGATTTATAGATCTATGAAGAAGGCGAAGGAGAGGATTGAGGGATCTGAGATTGCACAGTATGCAATTCTTCGCGACTATGCTAATGAGATTCTAAAGACTAACCCTGGGTCTACAGTTAGGATACACACAAATCCCATGCCTGATTCAAATCCCATTTTTCTGAGGATCTATGTATGTTTTGAGGCTTGCAAGAAGGGATTTATAGGTGGTTGTAGACCATTCATAGGGTTGGATGGCACATTCCTTAGAGGGTATTATGGGGGGCAGCTATTAACAGCTATAGGGCAGGATGCGAATAACCACATCTACCCCATTGCATATCCAATTGTTGAATCAGAAAACAAGGACAGCTGGAAGTGGTTTTAGATATTCTTCAGGATGATGTGGGAGACTTTCAGGCAAACGGGATTAACTTCATGTCGGACATGCAGAAGGTATGTATGTTTTAATGCTGCACATGTGTTTTACTTATGCTATGTATAGTTTTTCATGCTCCATTAATCAACTAGATATACATGCTTAGTGTAGAATACTGATTAGTCTGGTTTAGATTTACATGCTTAGATTTACATGCTTCAAATGCCATTATCATGAATGCTGTTTATGGTCGCTGAAGTATGAAAATTGAACTACTGTACAAGGATTGTTATTGAAATATTGTTAATGTCATTATTAAGGTGATAGTTGATTGCTGGTCATATGAATGGTTATATGCAGGGGTTAATTCCTGCAGTCCAAGAAATGTACCCAAATGCCAACCACAGGTTCTGTGCCATGCATATATGGCAAAACTTTCGCAAGAAATGGGGTGACTTGCAGCTGAAGAAGTGTATGTGGTCATGTGCTAAGGCCTCTACGACACAAGACTTCAATGCTGCAATGGATAAGCTGAAAAAGATCAACGTAGGGGCTTGGGAATACTTGGACAAGATCAGTCCAAAACAGTGGAGTAGAGCACATTTTAGCGAGTATCCTAAGATGGACAACTACACCAATAACAACTGCGAGGTGTTTAATGCCAAGGTAAAAAAGATGAGGGGGAAGCCTATCATAACCATGTTGGAAGAAGTAAGGTGCTACGTCATGCGAATCATGGCAAGAAACAAAAAGGTCTTGATTGGATACAGTGGGAGGTTAGCCCCAACCCAACAGAGCAGATTAGAAAGAGAAAAGAGAGAGAGCAACAAATGGAGACCCCTTCTAACCGGAGATGACGCGGGAAATGTTTATGAAGTCCAATGTCTTCCCATGAAGGTCAGTGTGGACTTGGGCAAAGGTACATGTAGTTGTAGACTGTGGCAGTTGACTGGGCTACCTTGTAGACATGCATGTGCTGCTCTAGCTTACCAGAATAGAAGACCTGAAGAGTATGCACATAACTGGCTAACTATGGGTGCTTATAATGCTGCATATCAGACTTCAATGCGCCCAGTTCCAAGCCAAGAGTTCTGGGAGCATATCGACACCCTACCAATTCTGCCACCCAGGTACAAGAAGCCAATCGGAAGACCTTCAATGAAAAGAGACAAAAGAAATGATGCCCCTAAGGATAAGAGTGATCCTCATAGAACTAAGAGGAGGATTGCCACCATCGTGTGCAAATACTGCCTCCAGGTGTGTGCAGTGTACTATAATTCGTTGTTTAAGTTCATGTTTACTATAATTCGTTGTTTAAGTTCATGTGTAGCCTGGTCATAACAAGCGAAGCTGTAAGAAGAGAAAGGAAGCAATTGGTGAAGGGAGTGCTGCCCCACAAGTCCCTGCAAGTGATGAGGATGAAGATATGCTGGCTGAAATGTACTATGAGGAGACA
Organism: Arachis duranensis; assembly: GCF_000817695.3. NCBI lineage: Eukaryota > Viridiplantae > Streptophyta > Magnoliopsida > Fabales > Fabaceae > Arachis > Arachis duranensis. The sequence goes on along the minus strand of NC_029775.3, from coordinate 99,100,415 downwards.
TTAGAAGCTGCTGAGGCTGAAGCAGTAGCAACTGAGGTGGAAAATGGTTCAACAACAGCCCAGACTTCACAGGTTAGTTAGTTACTTGATTCAGTTCGTTAATTACATTTGTTTAACGAGCCATATTGGTAAACTGGTTGTTCTTTCGAATCCAGCCTCCACCTCCGATGCCACAACCAGCAGCCACACAACCCCATGATGCAACAACCACTGGAGCAGCCAAGAAACAACATAAAAGGGGAAGTGTCAAGCGACCACCCCCTTCTGCACATACCACACAAGCTTCTGCACCATCTCCGAAGAATCCAACCACAACCCCTTCCACACACAACTCTCAAACAACCCCAAATCCACTGCAGGGTGCTAGTGCAGGGACAACCACAAGGTTCGTGCAGTTCATGCCTACAATGGATGTGGACGGTATTTCTAGAACTAGAGGCATACATGTTAGAGGCAGGGGTGAAGGAAGAGGTCGAGGCAGGAGAGGTGCATCAAGCGGAGCAAAAAATGGAATTTCCAGCGGGAGCAGTAACTCAACACCAATGTCATAGACTGTGTTGCTTATGTTTTTTTGCTATTCTGATGTAATTGCCATTACTCATATACTAATTTTTGAACCACTGGTTGGTTTATTACACTATGTTGGAGTAGGCAGCATTCATGTTTTGGTTGTTCTGCCTGTGACATGCTACTCTTGCTCTATTTAACTATGTTTTTTGGTTTATATCATGGTCAGTCCACTTTTTGAGCTAGCTTTCATGGTTTTATACTTCATCCCCACAACCATCAGGTCTCTATGTCACATATTGAGCTTAATTCTGATTCTTTAAGTAGAAAATATACTTGCATGTGCATATATATCCAACTGAGTACCAATAACAGTTCTCATATAGAAGTAACAGAGCAGCAACAGAATCAAACTGTCTATGTCAAAAACAGGAAACACATTCATACTCTCATGATTTACAAAGACCCTAATTCCATACAAATTTTACATTTTCAGAAAGAAATACAGCAGAAAGATCAAACAAAATGCAACAGCCAACGCTATCCATACAAGCAACACTCTAATACCCCTAATTTCACCCCTAATTTCAACCCTAAGTTTCTCTATCCCTCTCGCCAGGATTGATGATGCTTGGTGATTTTCCCCACCTTCAGTGACAATGAGCCCATCATCATGCCTTGGATAAGAACTCCCTGACTGTCTTCTGGCCAAACATCTTGCTTGCCCTCCCATCCTTCTTCGATTTCATCAACCCATACAAAGTATTTGCAGTCTCTTGTCTGCCAAAACAACACAAATGCACTGATTCGTCAACTTAAATGCAAACAAAACTTTCTCACCTGGACTCCAACAGCATCTGCCCTTACCGCCCATAGAGAACATCTGATGAACCATCGATTAGGGTTCGTAACGGTGCCAGACTCCATCAACGCAAACTCTCTTCCACAGAAGCATCTGCCATCCAGCTTCTTCACCTTCTTCGAACTTGACGAAGAACTGCCACTGCCATCACTTGGAGCAGGGGTAAATCTGCGGAAAGACATTGAGGGAGGTACGAACCAAGCTTCGATTGAGATTCAACGTCACACTCATTGACATCCAACAAGCTTCAATTCTCTGGATCCTGGTTTGTATTGGGGAGGGGTGAAGCTACCTAGGGTTTTCATTTCGTGAGTTCAGCCTATCCCTTTTGATTAACAACGTTCAATTCCACGTCAGAAAGGCCTTTGGGGGGGTGGAAGTGCCACATAGGTTCGGAAAGCCACGAACCAAGCTCAGAACCAAGGCGGGTCACTTTTGTCACACGGACCGCATCTCTCATGGAGTCATGGGTACAAGTCTAGTTTCGAGCTATCATGGGTACGAATGTCAGCGTTTTCATCTCTCATGGGTACAAATGGTAATTTATTCTTCAGCAAATATACACGCACCTAATAGCAGCTGGAAAGAAAAGAAAAGAAAGAAAGAAAGGGAAAAAGAGGGAACGGGAGAGCAGAGGGGAAGAGAGATCGGTGAGGGAGAAGAGCAGAGGGAGGAGCTACATCGCCACCACCAGCCTTGGGCTCGCCGCCGTTCATACCCTGTCGCGTCACCACCCAGCCGTCTCTAGCCCACCGCAAGTTGCTGTTGTCGTTGCCAACAAGGGAGGAGAGAGAAAGAGGCGAATGTGAGGAGAGAGGGAGGGAGCTCGCAAGGGAGCTGCCGCTGTCGAAGCGGGGTCCGTCGTGGCTGTTGGAGCCCGCATCACCGTCGAACTTGCCGCTGTCGCCTGCCGTCGCCGCCGCATTGCAGGGCTCACCATCGTTCTGCCTGCGCGGCTGCTGCGTTGCCAGAGCTCCTCGCCGCCACTGTTGGCGGCGGAAACCGCCTTCCAAGCCTGTGTCTGTTGGTTATACAGTCACCGCGAGTTTCTCTGCCGCCGTACGACCTTCCACTAGAAGGATCCACCACAGCCTCCTCTGTTCTTGTCTTCAAATCAGCACTGCCCTTTTTCAGTTTCAATCCCAATTCTGCTATTTCTGAATATGTAACTCCTCTATCCTTGCTCTATTGCCATTTTATTCCTCTGCTATGATCTTCTTTTAATTATGACAGCGTATGTCTCTATTTTAGTTTTACCAAGGTATGTTTGAAAAATTAAAATTGGTGCTGCTGCCACCATTTCGGTCACGTTGGAATCACTGTTGCTGCCATGAAATAAAAAGGGAAGGGAGTTACTGTGTTTGACCCATGTGAATTCAGCTAGTCGAGGTAGGCGCGTTTTTATTAAAACTCATTTTTATTCTTAAGAGTTGTTATAAATTGATATTTAGGCAAGTAGATATTTTTTGTGGTTATGGAGTCTTATAAGTTGAACTGAACTGCCTTGAATGAATGTGATTGCTTACTTGCCTGTGGCTAATTCTGAATATTGAGTTGATATTGAGATAGTGAATGAAAGATTAATTTGAAAATCTGAGTCGAATGTTTATCAAGTATAATTTGAGAATTGGAAAATGATTTGATGTTAGATTTAGTTTGACTTTAGAAAACGATTTGAGATTTGTGAATGACTTGGGTTTGAAAATGTTGGAAAGTGTTTGAGAAAATGTTAGTTGACTTTGTTGGAAATGAATTGGAATCTGGAAAGGGTTATAACGTTGGAAATGAGCTTGATTTGTAGTAAAAGGAATTTGAATTGAAAATGGTTTGAGATATTGAGGTTGTTCTGATTTTGAAATTGAGTTGAAAGGAGTTTGAGAAATGGTTTTGTTGGGACCCAGAAGGGGTGATAGAGTCCGAGTTTTAGAGGAAATGCTGCAGAAATTTATAAAATTGGAAGAGTTCATTTGAAGTAATTATTTAAAAAGATTTGTTTTTTAACATTATATGTTTTAAGATTGGTTTATAATGAACAGAATGGAAAGAAGGATGATGAGGATTTTCTTTGAAATATGGTTTTTGAATGAATTTGGAAATGAGATTTGGATTGATGAATGATTATGATGTTGAGAATGTTGAGATATGGATTGAGAATGTTGAGACATGATCTTTGAATTATTCATATGGCTTATAAATTTCAATTATCTGAGATATGAGGTTCCCTGGATTAAGTGCCGTGGCTTGCCACCACGTGTACCAGGTTGAAAACTCGATACTCTGTTGACCTTACGACGTAAGTGTGACCGGGCACTATATAAATTCCCGGGAATGTTACCCCCATTGAGCAATATTGATTATTTGAGAGAAAGTGATGCATAGACTCTTGGGGATGCACGTCAGGGGACAGTCTAAGTTCAATTCAGACTTGTCAGGTTGGCTGGATAACCGACAGATGAGCCTCATCAGCCATAGGACAGGCATGCATCATATGCATTTGTATGCTTTGTTTGGGTTTGAACTTGTTTTTGGTTTGCCTAATTGCTAAATTGTTCTTAACTGCTACTTGAACTATTTGCGGTAAGTGCTACCTAAACCTGTGCTTTCCTTGTCTGTCTTGCCTGTGTTTGTCTTGGTGTGCTACATTTGAGAATGAACTTTGGTGCTGAATTAATGATTGTGTTGTTCGATTGCGTGATTGGTTTCTGATTGAGATTTTCTTATAAGAAAGGAAAGGTTTTTCGGATTTCTGAAAGATTAAACATTATTTCTTTGAAAAGGTTTTGAACGATTACCTATTGGTTTTTAAAAGATTCATAAGGCAATGATAATCACTGAGCTTGAAAACAGTTTTCTCATTAAATATCTTCTTATGACAATTTTAAAACTCTGTGGTGAGACCGTGTGATTAAGTTCACCCACCCTACAGCCTTACCTTTTCAAGAATCGGATGAAGAACTATTACGAAAAGTGATATTGCATTTTTTGTTTACATGATGTTGTATTAATTAGATTAATTTTCTTCTCTCGTTTTTGTTATTACAATTCTGTAAGAGGGATATGAGTTTTGGGTTTTATATGTATATTATTTTGTAAGCTATTAGGTAAGAAATCTTATATATGAACTTATGTGTTTGATTTTTTTTAAGATAAAGTATTTATTTCCGATTTTCAAAGAAATCAGCGATACAGTGTCGAGTTACAGGTTCCTATTTTAATATTTAGTATATAAAGTAGTCGTAAAACTTCTTGCTATCAGAGTGGCGCAGCCAAAAGCAACATTCTGGTTGTGAGGGTGTTACAGAAGCTATTTTGGTAGCATAATGTTCAATCAATTTATTTTAAAACCAAATCTTTATAAAATGGGTGGGTATAATAATCCAAATTGTTACTAATTTTCTTACGTAACAATGAAAAAAATTTCTTAAACCGCACAAGGAATTAAATTTTAATGGTGTTTTTTCAGACCTTAAAGAAAAACATGGTTATAACTGTGAAACAAATTCATCTGCTAAAAAATTCATAATCTGTTAAGATTAAAATCAATTATTATAATTTTATCATTCAAATATTATTGATGTGTATACATAACTTAGCCAAATATAAATATTTTTTTAGATCAATTAATATTCGCATAAATTATATATACAATAATCCTTATATGCTAAAAGATAATCAATTAACGTTACACCAAATTAAATAACACACAATTAAAAATGAAACAATTATACCTTAATAACACGAAATATATATATTAATTATGATGCTTGACGTGACAAGATCCAAAATTCATAAAATTTCCTTGAGAAACTCGTAATATATATAAATCGGATTGAGTGATTCCTTTTCTCATTTTTTTAATTCAAGGTATATAATATCAATCCAGTAATAAATATTGAAATATGCTCTTACCCAAGAAAATAGAAACATCATAGATTTAAAATTTGATTTCACAAATTTAAATCGAAAACATCAAACACAAACAAAAATAAATTTTTTAATTTTTTAATGATTCAATTATAAATGGCTCTGATACCACATGTTGAAATAAATTATTTTATTAACCCAGATTATCTATATTGAATCACTAAAAATATATCATAATACGAAAGCGTACTTTTACGAATAGAAATTAGAAATTAGACAGAAGGATTGTCTCAGTCTTGTGATTCTTTCGATCTTCCTCAACCAAAACATTCTGTATTCCTAGGCGGCTGAATTGTAACTCTTTTGATGGGGAAAAAGCAATAAAGGTAGATTGGTATATTGGGGGATCGAAACCTGAGGGCACTATTTATATTTGAGCATGGCACCCATTAAACCTTAAAGCCCAAATAAAATAGTATTTAAAGTCCAAAAGATAATATGTCTAAAATCCAAAAGATAATGTATGGTTTTATTCTCATTTAATTCAAGATCAAAATTAATAATAACTTATTCAATTTAGCATTTATAATAATAAATGAGATTACCATTATGTAAGTCATTTAATTTAAAATAGTATAATTTGTAATTATAATTAATATATATATATATATATTGTCTACAAACAAATTAGAAAATTAAAATAATTTCCTACCAATAATATCCCATATCTAAACTTGACAATATGTTTAAATTGTTCTGGTTATTGGAACTTATTGGTAAATAATACAAAAATTTAGAAGATGCCATACTTTTAAAGGGTATGACGTGTTTCGTTTGTGATTTAGTTATTTTAGGTCCTCTTATTTTCTGGTACGAAACAAATCTTTAATTTCTTGTACAATCTTTCTAGATTTGTATTATTAGATGTGATGTGTGCTTTTTTCTATAGCGAGTGTTTCCGTGTATCTTTAAGTTGAAAAATTAATTCTTGTTACTTCCATCATATATGTGCTTTTTTTTCTATGCTAATTGATGTGTATTGTTCCTATTTAAAGATGTTTATTTTAATACATAATTACATACTTGATTGTTTTATCTTTCACTTTATTTAGATATTCATGCTTTATCAACTGTGTCCTTTAAATGTAGCATGAGCTAAGATAGTAGCAATTTTTACTTATGTTTCATTAAAAATAACTACCTGATAAAGATGTGATAGATATAAAATCAAATAGTAGAGGATGCAAAGTTGAAATTCAATATTGAAAGTGCCAAAAAACAAAGAATTCCAAAGAGAAAAATTGTATTTCAAACTTTGACATCTCACATATATGGCTAAGATTATCCTAAACCAGGATTGTAACTTTTGTTATTGGTGTTATTATTTTGCTAAATTATGGCTACGTGCATTGTAGTTTTACTATAAAAAAAAATGATGATAACACACTAAAAAAAAATTACTGATGATGTGGACAGCCATTTTTACTCATTAGAGAATTTAACCATTATTTATTTATAATAATTAATTGCAAAAATTAATTATCATCAATTTTAGCAAATAATTTTATTTTAAAGATATTTTAATTTATATCTATTAATTCAGATAACAATATTATTCTTTATATAGTATCACACATATTCATTTTAGACTTATCTGTTTATATATTTTTTATATATGTAAGAGTTCATTGATCTAGTATGTGCTTTTTTTTGCACTAATTTTGATTGTTTAGTCATATAAAATCTTCAGTTTTTATAATAATTATTACCATTGACTATATATTAAAGAGAATTTTCGATGATATGATAAATGAATTTATTGTTGTATAATAAAGAATTTAAAATTTTTTTATATTATGTATATTTTTGAATGATCTAACAATATTTGTAGATAATATTTAAAAACATTAATTAATAAGTCTAGGATTATAAAAAATAGTATCACATCTTACACAAATTCTATTTCTTATTTTAATATCAATGCAGCATTTCTTAACTTTTAAATATACTAAAGATAATGTCAAAAAAATTGAAATGATATAAAGTAATCTTTCATATCCATCTCCATTTAATTCTATGTCTTGAACCACTTGACAATAAGTAAGAGAAGTTTTAAAACATGCAGACTAAATACACATATAGGTAAAATAGACACTAAAGTAACGATTACACTTACCCTCTAATATCCGGAGAAAGTCGGGACCCATTTAGCGTAGTGCATCAGCACTCAATTAGTATGGATATAAACGACTATCAAATGTAATTACTTTTGTTAATACACCAAAAAAGGGGTTACTTTAACATACAAAGTATTATCATGTTTGTGATAATGTGGTGGACGAAATTGTGATCACATCAATGTAGTATTTTTTTTTGTTATATGGAATCATTATTATGGCACCTATGTGTGGACACAACTCCGTTAAACTTAACCAGCAAGTGTACTGGGTCGTCCAAGTAATACCTTACGTGAGTAAGGGTCGATCCCACAGAGATTGTTGGTATGAAGCAAGCTATGGTCACCTTGTAAATCTCAGTTAGGCAGAATAAATTGGTTTATGATGAGTTCGAAAATTAATAATAAATAGAAAATAAAAAGGGATAGAAATACTTATGTAAATCAATAGTGGGAGTTTCAGATAGGCGTGTGGAGATGCTAGAACCCTTTCTTATCTCTACTTTCTTATTACATTCATCCAATCCTTCTTACTCCTTTCCATGGCAAGCTGTATGTAGGGTATCACCATCATCAATGGCTACTTTCAATCCTCTCGGGAAAATGGTCCTATGCGCTGTCACTGCACGGCTAATCGTCTGGAGGCATCACCCTTGTTGATAGCTACATCCCATCCTCTCAGTGAAAATGGTCCAAATGCTCTGTGACAGCACGGCTAATCATCTGTCGGTTCTCAATCAGGTTGGAGTAGAATCCATTGATTCTTTTGCGTCTGTCACTAACGCCCAGCCTTCAGGAGTTTGAAACTCGTCACAGTCATTCAATACCGGAATCCTACTCGGAATATCACAGACAAGGTTAGACTTTCCGAATTCCCAGGATCCTACTCGGAATACCACAGACAAGGTTAGACTTTTCGGATCCCCATGAATGCCGTCATCTATCTAGCTTATACCATGAAGATTCTGTTGGGGAATCTAAGAGATATGCGCCCGGCCTAGAGTAGAACGGAAGTGGTTGTCAATCATGCACATTCATAGGTGAGAATGATGATGAGTGTCACGGATCATCACATTCATCAAGTTGAAGTGCAACGTATATCTTGGAATAAGAATAAAGAGAATTGAATAGAAAGTAATGGTAATTGTATTGAAACTTGAGGTACAGCAGAGCTCTACACCCTTAATCTATGGTGTGAAGAAACTCCACCGTTGAAAATACATAAGTGAAAGGTTCAGGCATGGCCGAATGGCCAGCCCCCTAAAACGTGATCAATAGCCTCCTAAGATGAAGAATAAAACAAAACTGAGACCAAAGATGAAACGTGGCCAAAAGACGTCTAATACACTAGTAAAAAGTATTATTTATACTAAACTAGCTACTAGGGTTTACATGAGTAAGTAATTGATGCATAAATCCACTTCCGAAGCATGTACTTGGCGTTCAACGCCAAGTTACATCGTCAATTTCCGAATAAAGTATGAACTATTATATATTGCTGGAAGGCTCTGGATGTCTACTTTCCAATGCCGTTGAGAGCGCACCATTTGAAGTTTTGTAGCTCCAGAAAATCCATTTCGAGTACAGGGAGGTCAGATTCCAACAGCATCAGCAGTCCTTTTTGTCAGCCTTTTTCAGAGTTTTGCTCAAGTCCCTCAATTTCAGCCAGAAATTACCTGAAATCACAGAAAAACACACAAACTCATAGTAAAGTCCAGAAATGTGAATTTAACATAAAAACTAATGAAAACATCCCTAAAAGTAGCTTGAACTTACTAAAAACTACCTAAAAACAATGCCAAAAAGCGTATAAATTATCCGCTCATCATAATGCTAGGTGTGCATAGCAATATTTCCTGGCTTTTTCTAAACACTTTTCAATATTATTAAAATTATGTGTGTATGATAAAATCCTTAATTTTCTTTCTTCAAAGAACTTTTATTATAGTTGTAAATGCTAGGACAGTTTTACATAAACAATATTATGCGTCAGTTTTTTTTCAAACAATTTCATTAAGACTGATGTTGAACAACACTATAAACTTAAAAATTATTTAGTCAAGCAACTACAATCAAGATTTTTCTCTAGATGTTAAATGCTATGTTTAGTGTGACAATTTTTTTTCGTATATCCAAAATTGTTTCATAGTGTAACCAAATTTTCTAAGTGATTCAAAGATGTAATTTAAAACTTTATATTTTAAATATAATTTACTCACATACAATATACAATCGGAAACTATTTTGTAAACTTTGATTATATATTGTGTCTTTTTAAAAGAAAGGGATCGAAAATTTTCTTTCCAACCACGTGAAATATATATGTATTAAAAACACAACATAGTGAATAAAATTTTTTGCACCGAGTTAAAGAAACCCTTACAACACAAATAAGGCAAACTAACTGAAAAATAAAAGATAAATACTACAAACGACTCAACAATATCATGTATGATCTTCCTTGGGCAATGCAAGTCAAACCAATATTTGACATTGGTGGTAACATTCATACACACTAAACAAACTACAATAAGCAAACACATGATGTTCCACTGAAACTAACCCTAAATAGTACACAACCATTAAAGTTTTGATCCTTAAGTCCTAGTAAGTATAGTTTGCATCAAAGCATGACTATTACAACTTTTTCATGTAATCCATCACACAGGAAATAAAGTTTCTTCATATGCATGGACATATCTAATTTTAACATGATTATCATAAAAAATTCGATGAAACTTTTTTCTTGTGCTTTCAATAGGGTTATATCAAATGATACAAAAGTGAGAGTAGGCAGTTATTTCAGCCCCAACCATTTGTTCGTGCCTTTCCATAATTTGGATAAGATCATGATCAACCATGATAGCTGGAACATACAAAGAACCTATTCCACTAGATGTAAATAGTTGTGACCGTTTTATATTTTCATCGGTATCATTTACCTGCCATATAACTAAGTTGTATGAGTAGATTGTGCAATCATTTGATGCCAGATATATACGTCTATCTCTAACCAAAAGGCAATGACAATGAAAAATAGCTTCAGCAAGGATATAAATTTGGCTAAAAGTCAGAGTCATCAATAAAAAAGATACAATGTATGGTTGGAAATCGTCTTTGTGGTCAGTAAATAATATTAGCCAATACACAACACCACTGGCTGCAACATACGTTGGATTCAATTGGGAAACATACAATAGACATAAAACCCTAACATGCCAGTTCCTAGTGAAACTTGTATACATAGCTAAAGTGTACGCAGTGCTGTTGGGTTCATCTTTAAAAACGTACAAAATTACATAATGAACACTATTCGAAAAGTGCACAAACGCATACGTAAATGCACACTCACAAGAATTACATTGCAAAGGATCATCTAGTACCTGAAGCAATTGAATAACTGGGTTCCAAATAAGCAAGTCGCTTATTCTTCCAAGGGAGGAGTAACGGTTACAAAAGACTCCCTTCTTGATTCCATGAGGTGAAACCAACCGTGTAGGGTTAAAAGAAAATGCAAGTTCAGATAACCGGTTTTCCTGGTAACAACATCAATCTATCCACCGAGTTAATCACAGAAGATTCAAACCTAAAGTGAATGAACAGTGAACAGTCACACCTTTTTCATATCTCTGATATTTGACTGAGAAAGTCAAATGACATTAGCCTTTGCCTCAAATAATAGCATGTAGCACTGAAACTGTAGTATTGAAACTGAAAATAGTTGGAGCATCACATAAATAGAAGATTTCACTTATAACCTCATTAAAGAGTTGTGAAACCTCTACTTTTGTAGGAGGTATATCGCTCATACTTGATCTCAAAAGTAGGAAAAGTTTAAAAGGATAAATATAAAGGTGTAAAATAGAGTACTTAACAAACTCCAAATTTTGCTTTGTGATAACAAATGCTTGATAAAGTCTATTTATAGAATACTAACATATCATTGAAAGCACACCTACCTTTCTAACATGCAATAAATTTCACAAAAATTCTGTCTTCTTTGCATAATTTAGCTAACGTTAAGTACAAAATTACATTATAAAATAGTAAATAGTTATGGATATGGGGTGAATACATAAAATATTAAAATTGGGCTTTTAAGGAGCAAGATTCAAAATACTATATTGGTCGTTACAATGCAATCATATTCTCAAATTTTTTGTTACAAAATTTCTCCAGAAATGTTTAGAATTGCAAGTAGATCATAGTTAGAAATTTGATAAAGTATATTTTTTGTCTCTAAAATTTGTTAAAAATTTAAATAATACCCCTAAATTTTGTTAATAATAATACATGATAATTATGTTTTATTTGTTTGTATTAAAGGTTATTTTTGTGAAATTATTGCTGAATTAATCATAAATTTTTTGAAAAAAATAGTGACCAAGAGTATATTTATTCAAATTGAAAACTTTTTCTAAGATAAAATTAAAACAAAATAAACTTTTATCTTAGTGTTACCTTTGTTATTTATTTAATTATTTTCAATATATAATTAGATAATTTTTTAAAATAGCTGTTGCTAATTGTATAAAGAATTTTTTAAATAGTTATGCTAATTGATAACTAAGATACAAAATATATGATATAAGATAATTTACTCAAATATAAATAATTAAATTATTATATAATCTCAACCAATAGTATATTAATATATATATTATTTTTTAAAAACATAAAAAGACAAAATTTTTGTAAGCTTTCTTATTAAAAATTAGGAGTATAATTAGAAATTGTAATTATTTTTCATTACTTGCATATGATGTGACTATATTATTATTTTTATTTTTATTGTTCCTTTGATAAACATTTTTTGTTATTCTCTATTTATAGTTTCGTTCTCCTCCACTTTATAAATTGTTGAACATTTTGAATAATAATAATAATAATAATAATAATAATAATAATAATAATAATTGTTCGTTATCTGATGATCTCGGATACTCAATGGGTCGGGTAGTGATGAGTAGGAGAATGGGTGAGACTCTGAGCTGACGTGGAGCGAGGATAAAGATGTGCGCTGGGGACGCCAGAGGCAGTGCGGAGCGTGGGGGTGGCCACCTGCAAGGACACTCCAACGATTAAGTCAGTGTCCGTACGATGCAGCAGCCGAATTAGGTAAGAATGTTACGTACCTTGGGAGGAGAGCTAACCTAACCTCTCCCCTTATATACTGTACTGAGCGGGTCCATAAATGACCGAGCCCACTGTCCAGAAGCTTCTATGAGCTGTCCTAGTCCACGTGGGAGGTGCAGGTCATTCCGGACGTCTGGTCGGGACTTCGGGTGCTGCTCCGAGGATGCCGACCTGACCGATGACTTGGCTTGAGCGGATGACAAGTTGGGCGTGCCTCGAGTCGGGTGCCGAGGATCGACCTGTCGGACTCTTATTGTCGTGAATGGTTTGGGCCTGGGTCAGGGGTGGTGCCCCAACCCGACGGCTAGTTGGGCTGGATCCCTGATCGGTCTGTAACAGTGCCCCCAACGCGCCAGCCTCGAGGTTTTGGGGCTCGTGGCTAGGCGTGTTTGTCTTACTCGCCGAGACGGGACGTGTTCTTTTTCTCGGGAGCTCGTTGATGGTGTTTCATATTTCTCACGCGTGGTCAGCTCGTCCCTAACGCTGCCTTCTTGGCTTCCGTGCTAAGTATAAAATGGCCATGATTTCATTGATTTGAAATTTGGGTGAATTGGCGAATATGCCTCTGCCTTTTGTCGCTCTTCCTCAGCGGTTACGCTTTTTCCTTATTTTTGCCTTGTAACCTCCCTATATCCCCTGCTTCTTCCTTTTTTCTTCTTCTTGTTCTTTCGTGACGCTATTGCTTCTGCTTTCTTTCCTGCTACTGCTGTTGTGCAAATTTCTTCCTTGTTCGCTGCCTTCTTGGCTTCCGTGCTGAGTATAAAATGGCCATGATTTCATTGATTTGAAATTTGGGTGAATTGGCGAATATGCCTCTGCCTTTTGTCGCTCTTCCTCAGCGGTTACGCTTTTTCCTTATTTTTGCCTTGTAACCTCCCTATATCCCTTACTTCTTCCTTTTTTCTTCTTCTTGTTCTTTCGTGACGCTACTGCTTCTGCTTTCTTTCCTGCTACTGCTGTTGTGCAAATTTCTTCCTTGTTCTAGTGCTTTTTCTTGGGATCCTTCCTTCAATCCTTTTGCATTTTTCTGGTACGTTATTTTTACGGTTTTTCTTTTTGCTTTGCTTTTTCCTTCTTGTGTATTCTTCTTTTAGAGGGGGTACCACTGGACTTTACTTGGATTTTTCCTGGGTTCTAGGTTAGTGTAGGGAGAGATTTAAGGATTCGTAGTTTTTTTTTTCTTACTGATAGAGTTCCCGACCTCCCGTTCTGACTAAGTGGTGCCCCACTGTAGGTATGGCTGAACGTCCCGTGCTCCTGAACCTGGCTCAGCGGCCGTTGGCCGACTTTGTTGATCATTACGCTTGGGTTTCTTCCGATGTGAAGGACACCCCGTCCAAGGTCACGAAGGAGGGTCTTCAGGACTTGCGCCAGGCAGGGCTTTTGTGTGAGGGTGGCCCCGAGGATGTGTTTTATCAGGTTTANNNNGCGGCTCCTCGGGTTGTCGACTGGTTATGGGTTTATGAACCCATGTTCACGACCTTGTGGGTTCGTTTGCCTTTTTTCCCCTTTGTTATGGGTTTATTGAATCGTTGTGACGTTGCTTCGTCGCAACTGCACCCGAATAGTTGGACAGCCATTCGATGCTTCGAGATGGTTTGCGAGTATTTAGAGCTTCCGGCTTCTGTGAGTGTTTTCCTCTCTACCTTTTCCTTCTCACGAACCCTTTTCGGCAAGGGAAGATGAAGAAGGGATATATGTCTTTCAGGGCCTAACAAGGTCGTAGGATCTTTGGCCTTTTGAGGACTCTTTCCATGGTTTTAAGCCCACATTTTTTAAGGCTAGGCCAATTGAGGGTCATCAACCCTTCTGGCTTACTGCCGAGGGAGAAAGGCGAATCCCGACCTATTGGAGCTTCAGGACGGGGTCCAATGATTTGATAAAAATATCATATGATTGGTTGAGCCCAGAAGATCGTAACATCGCCGACATCCTTTTGGCTATTTTTGGCGAAAAAAACCTTAACCCTCGTATGGTTATGGGGGATCGAGAGGCCGGTCAGTCGTATGTTGGTGAGTCTTTCACTTTTTGCATTTTTTAGCACTTTGTTCTTCTATCACTTATACCTTTGTCTTTTTGCTTGTAATTTCCATGGTTGGTGGGAAAAAGACCTTGGCTGAATTGATGAGCCTCATCCAAGGGGACGATGAGAGTGGTGAGGATTCTTTGGTGACCCATTCGGTGAGTCAGGACTAGGGGGACGCCGAGGAGGCAAGTGGTTGGGTTGACAGGGCTAACCAAGGTCAGTCGGACAAAGTTGAGGCTCCTATTGAGAATGCCTTGGGGAATCCAAGTGTGGAGGCGGAGGTTCTTTCTGAGGAAGATCTGGGATTTGGTGACAACGACCTGAAGGTGGTTGCCAACCCAAAAAAAGAGGAAGCGAGATTTCGGGAAGTTCCTCTCTGTTATGGAGAAAAACTTCGATGCTGGGGGTTTTATCGAATCCTAGTTGCTCCCTGGCACCGACGAGTTTTTCTGTGATGCCGATCTTTCTGGACAGACAAGGTGGAACTATCGCAGCCTTCTTCGAGCAGCGACTATTACGAAGAAAGTGAAGCCTGTTTTGGGAAATTATCATGCTATGGAGGTGAAGCTTCAGAACTCCCAAAAAGACCTGACAGATTTGAGATCTCGGGAGTAGTCTCTGAAGACGAAGTTGTCTGAGCAAGAGAAGAAGGCTGAGGAGGATGCCAAAGAGATCAACAGGCTGGTGGATCAGGACCTTGCCTTGATGAAAGATTTGAATGCCTCTCGTGGTGAGGCTGTTGTAGCTAAGAAAAAGGTTGAGGAATTTGAGGAAAAGCTGAAGTTGGCGGAGGGCTCGGTCGAGGCTACTCATCAGGAGATGGCTGTCTTGAAGAAGAAGAATAAAGAGCTTGCCAAGGGGGTCCGGGAAGCCGTGAAGCTGACTGAGGAGGGAATTAAGTTTCAGGTCGCTGTGCTGGCTCCCGGCCTCGATTGGGTACTCTTAAGACTGTTGAGGACAGGAAGATTGTTGACATTCTCAATTCTTGAGGAGGAGGACTCTTTTTAGCTTTTGTATTCCTCATTTCTTGTCTTTGCACTTTTTGTTTTTTACTTCTGGGCCTTTTAAGGCGCCTTTGGCTGTAATGAACATTTGGCTGCTTTGTTTTATTTATACCATTTTTATGATGTGTTTACTTGCTCGGCCCATCATGGCCTTGCTTATTTTATTGCTTTGCTTATCTGGGTCGTCATGGCCTTTTGGTTTACCATTTTTATGGTATTTATCGTTTGTTGCTGGTCACTTTTGAGTTTTTATTTTCGGGTCCCGGAAACGGTTCCCAGGGTGATCAGTCTCGGATTTCTGTTAGGTCGACCGCTCGTGGTTTTCACCGTTTCGTTGCACTTGGCATAAATCTTGCAAAAGAGACAGTTTATTATGTGCGCATATGTAAAACTTTAAAGTAAAGGTGTACTGTAATGCATAATTTAAGAAAAACAGAGACGAAGAAAAAAAAGGATTAAAGTGGTGGTGTGGTCGTTAGGCCGTTAGGTCGCTTCGTCCTATGAGTACAATCTTCTGAGATTTTCCATGTCCCATGTCCTCGGCACCTCGTTTCCATTTAACTTTTCTAACTTGTATGAACCCTTGCCAAGGACTTCTCTTACCCTGTAAGGTCCTTCCCAGTTTGCGGCTAACTTGTCCTCTCTTGGGGTTGGCGGTCCTATGTTGTTACGTCGTAAAACCATGTCACCTTTCCCGAGGATTCTTCTGAGCACTTTGCCATTGTATCTTAGGGCTATCCTTTGCTTGATTACTGTGTCTGTCAAGTGAGTCATCTGCCTTGTTTCGTCGACTAGGCCTTTTTCAACTGCCTCGCTTCCTCCTCTAAGAAGTAGTCGCGGACTCGGCTCCCCTATTTTGAGTAGGATGATTGTGTCGACCCCGTATGTGAGTCGGAAGGGGGTCTTGCCGGTAGATGACTGAGGGGAGGTTCTGTAAGACCATAATACTGAAGCTAGCTCGTCTGCCCATGAGCCCTTCTTGCCTTCAAGTCGTTTCTTTAGCCCTTTTAATATGACTTTGTTGGCTGATTCCACCTGTCCATTCCTTTGAGGGTGCTCGACTGATGAGAACTTTTGCTTTGTTCCTAATCCCGAGAGGAATTCCTTGAATTTCTTATCGGTGAACTGTGTCCCATTATCCGATATGACGGATTCTGGGATTCCGAATCTTGTGACTACTTGCCTCCACAAGAATTTCTGGCAATTTGCTGAAGATATGCTGGCTAGCGATTCTGCTTCTACCTATTTGGTATAGTAGTCTATGGCCACTATTAAGTATCTTACTTGTCCTGGCCCGGGTGAGAATGGCCCCAAGAGGTCGATTCCCCATTGGGCGAAAGGTCGAGGTGCCATCATCAAACTGAGTTCCTCGGGCGTGGCTTTATGGAAGTTGGCATTTTCTTGGCACTTCTTGCATTTCCTGACGAACTCTTAAGTGTCCGACATCATCGTGGGCCCGTAATACCCTGCCCGGATGATCTTCCTCGCTAACGATCTTCCTCCAATATGGTGACCGCAACACCCCTCATGGACTTCGGTTAGGACGTAGTCCGTCTGGTCATAACGTAGGCATTTGAACAAGGGTTGGTGAAGTCCTTGTTTGTACAACTGCCCTTATATGATCACATATTTGGGGGCCTCCCTCTTGGTGGCTTGCGCTTCCTTCTCGTTCGGAGGTTTTTCACTGTTTTCCAAGTATCGGAAGATGGGGTTCTATCCATCAGAGAGGGCTTGGGGCCTGAGTTGTGCATAAGATGATTGCTGGTTCAGTCGCCAGTCCTTGGATTAAGGACCTGTTCCCTGTCCCGGGCTTGGTGCTTGCTAGCTTGGAGAGGAGGTCTGCTTGGGCATTCCTTTCACTGGGGACATGTTGGACTGTGACTTCCTCAAAGCTTTTGCATAATTCTCTTACCTTTTCCAGGTATTTTTGTAGCAGTGTGTCCCTGGCCTGGTAGCTGCCGTTTATCTGGGATGTAACGATCTAGGAGTCACTAATAACGTCTACCCTGGATGCCCCGACTTCCTTAGCTAGGATTAGCCCTCCTATTAGTGCCTCGTATTCTGCCTGGTTGTTGGAGACGGGGAAATTGAACTTGATCGACTGCTCGTAAGCTACCCCCGTCGAGTTCTCGAGAATGATCCTACCCCCCCGAACATTTGGTTGGATGCTCTGTCAACGTTGAGTTTTCACCGTGTGTCTGGTATCTCGGGTGGCTCCCTTGTGACTTCTACCAGGAAGTCTGCCATTGCTTGGGCTTTGATTGCTTGTTTGGGCTCGTATTGCAAATCATATTAGGAAAGCTCTACTGCCCATGCCATCATCCTCCCCACGAGATCGGGTTTCTGGAGGATTTGCCGAATCACCTAGTCAGTTCTTAGGATGAGTACGTGCCCTTGGAAGTATTGTTTGAGCCTCCTTGACGAGGTTAGTAGGGCGTAAGCCAATTTTTCCAGCTTGGTGTATTTCAACTCTGCTCCTTGGAGTACTTTACTAATGAAGTATATTAGGCGCTGGGTCTTGTCTTCTTCTTGTACGAGGACTGCCGCTATGGCCTGTGTGGTCACTTCTAGGTACAGGTACAGAGGTTCTCCCTCTCTGGGTTTACTGAGTACAGGTGGTTCTGAGAGTACCTTTTTAAAATGACTAAACACTTCCTCGCATGCCGGAGTCCATTCGAAGGCGATTCCTTTCTTCATTAGGTTAAAAAATGGGAGGGCCGTCTTAGCCAAGGCTCCGAGGAACCGGGATAGAGCCGTGAGCTTCTCGGTTAGTCGCTGCACATCTTTGACGCACCCTGGGCTTGTCATTTTGAGGATGGCTTCACACTTGTCTGGGTTAGCCTCTACCACCCTTTGCGTTATCATGAAGCCTAGGAATTTTCCGACCTCCATGGCAAACGCACACTTGAGTGGGTTGAGCCTCATGTTGAATTTCCTTAGTGCTTTGAAGACAGCTTGTAGGTCATCCATAAGGCTACTTGGTTCTGCCATTTTTACTAGGACGTCATCGACGTAGACCTCTACCGTCCTACCGATAAGGTCATGGAAAACCTTGCTCATCAGTCTTTGGTAGGTGGCCTCTGTGTTCTTTAATCCAAATGGCAATACTTTGTAGCAATAAGTGCCTCTTGGTGTTATGAATGCTGTCTTTTCCTGATCAGGTCGGTGCATCGGGATCTGATTATAGCCAGAGTATGCATCTATGAAGCTGAATAAACGATATCCAGCTGCCAAGTCTACCAAGGCGATGATGTTGGGAAGGGGAAAAGAGTCATTAGAACAAGCATTGTTCAAGTCAGAGTAGTCGACACATATCCTCCATTTTCCACTAGCTTTTTTTACTAGGACGACGTTGGATAGCCATGTCGAGTATTCGAGCTCTTTGATGAACTCTGCTTCAAGTAGCCCGGCTGTTTGTTTGGCGACCTCATTGGCTCTTTCTTGGGACATTTTCCTTCACCATTGTGCTACTGGTTTTGCATCTGGTTTGATGGCTAGTCGGTGGGATATGACCTCGGGATCCAAGCCCGGGGATGAGCGGATAATTTATACGCTTTTTGGCATTGTTTTAGGTAGTTTTTAGTAGGATCTAGCTACTTTTAGGGATATTTTTATTAGTTTTTATGCAAAATTCACATTTCTGGACTTTACTATGAGTTTGTGTGTTTTTTTTGTGATTTCAGGTATTTTCTGGTTGAAATTGAGGAACCTGAGCAAAAATCTGATTCAGGCTGAAAAAGGACTGCTGATGATGTTGGATTCTGACCTCCCTACACTCGAAATGAATTTTCTGGAGCTACAAAACTCCAAATGACGTGCTCTTAACTGCGTTGGAAAGTAGACATCTAGGGCTTTCCAGAAATATATAATAATCCATACATTATTTGAGTTTAGATGACGCAAACTGGCATTCAACATCAGTTCCATGCTGCATTCTGGAGTAAAACGCCAGAAATACGTCACAAACCAGAGTTAAACGCTAAAAACACGTTACAACTTGGCGTTTAACCCCAAGAGAAGTCTCTGCACGTGTAAAGCTCAAGCTCATCCCAAACACACACCAAAGTGGGCTCCGGAAGTGGATTTCTGCACTTAGACTTATTTCTGTAAACCCTAGTAGCTAGTTTAGTATAAATAGAACTTTTTACTATTGTACTAGGGGTCCTTTCCCTATTTTCGAATTCATATGTCTTTTGTGGAGGCTGGCCATTCGGCCATGCCTGGACCATCACTTATGTATTTTCAATGGTGGAGTTTCTACACACCATAGATTAAGGGTGTGGAGCTCTGCTGTACCTTGAGTTTTAATGCAATTACTACTATTTTCTATTCAATTCAGCTTATTCTTGTTCTAAGATATTCGTTGCACTTCAACCTGATGGATGTGATGATCCGTGACATTCATCATCATCCATCCTTATGAACGCGTGCTTGACAACCACTTCCGTTTTACCTTAGACCGAGCGGGTATCTCTTGGATTCCTTAATCAGAGTCTTCGTGGTATAAGCTAGAATTATTGGCGGCCATTCTTGAGAATCCGGAAAGTCTAAACCTTGTCTATGGTATTCCGAGTAGGATTCAGGGATTGAATGACTGTGACGAGCTTCAAACTCGCGATTGTTGGGCGTAGTGACAGACGCAAAAGAATTAATAGATTCTATTCCGACATGATCGAGAACCGCAGATGATTAGCCGTGCTGTGACAAGAGCATTTGGACCATTTTCACTGAGAGGATGAGAAGTAGCCATTGACAACGGTGATGCCCTACATACATCTTGTCATGGAAAGGAGTAAGAAGGATTGGATGAAAGCAGTAGGAAAGCAGAGATTCAGAAGGAACATAGCATTTCCATACACTTATCTGAAATTTCTACCAATGATTTACATAAGTATCTCTATCTTTATTTTATGCTTTATTTATCACAATTTTTGAAAACCATTATAACCATTTGAATCAGCCTAACTGAGATTTACAAGATGACCATAGCTTGCTTCATACCAACAATCTCCGTGGGATCGACCCTTACTCACGTAAGGTTTATTACTTAGATGACCCAGTGCACTTGCTGGTTAGTTGTGCGAAGTTGTGAAGAATGTGAGTGAACCATAGTAGTGTGCACCAAGTTTTTGGAGCCATTGCTAGGAATTGTTCAAGTTATGAAAAGAGTGAATCACAATTTTGCTTATCACTCGGCATGTCTAATGGCGTCCATGCAAAGAGGTCGCCGTTTGCCCTTACAACCTCCATAAGGGGGCCTTTGAGTTCATGGGAAAAATTTTTGTTTATGAAGGTAAACTGCTCTGCCGACTTTCCTATCTGGAATTTCTCCATGTCCCCTTCTGGTTCTAGCCTTGGTTTGTCTTCCATCCTTACATCCAGGTCCGCCAAGAACACGTCGGCCGCCTTCTTGGATTCCTTCCTTAGAGAGAGACTGGCATTGTTGCATGCAACCGCCGCTTCCAAGTCTCCCCTAATGAAGCCAACAGTTCTCTTGTCCATCACGAACTTCATTGTTAGGAATTTGGTGCATATCACAGCTGAAAATTCATTGATAATTTTTCTTCCTAAAATGATGTTGTAGGTCATGGAGTCTCTGAGGACTATGAAGTTTGCCATAACCGACCTCCTAGTATCACCAGCTCCAAGACAGATTGGGAGTGAGATCGTCCTGTCGGGCTTTATGTAGTTGTCACCTAGCCCCATGACACTGTGTTGGTAGGTCTTAAGGTTGGACAAGGATGTTAGAGTCAGCTCTAGTATCGACAAGGATTCGCCTGACCAACCCGGTCCCAATCATTGCCGTGATCACCATGGGGGGTTCTCAGGGAAGTCGTAAAACCACTGATCTTCTGGGCCGAAGGATATCATGGGAGGCCCTCCATTTGGGGTGGTGGGACCTCCCGTCGAAATAGAGAGGATCTAGGTATCCTTCCTTGCCACTGACTTAGATTTGGGGTGGGTATTGCGTCCAACCACGACGTTAACCACAATAGTTGGGGGGTTATCAGTTGTCCCTGTGGGTTCTTGTCTCGCCTTGACAGTCCGGCTTCGATCTTCTTCTGAGCGCTCCCTTTCCCGTCTTCTTGGCTCTCGGATAAGTCGGGAGAACTCATTCAACTTTCCTTCCTGGATGGCCTGTTCTAAGGCATCTTTGAGGTCGAAGCAGTCTTGGGTTTTGTGCCTAAAACCCTTGTGATAATCGCAGTAGAGGCTTTTGTTACCTCCTGTTCTCTTTGAGTGGTCTAGGTCTGGATAGGATTCCCTTGTCTGTGATTTGCTGGTAGACTTCTACTATGGGCGCCGTGAGTAGCGTGTAGTTCGTGAACCTCTCTACCCGTGGGGGTTGCTTGGGTTGCCTCCCTAGGGTGTCATCCCGTGGGGCTTCCTTATATCTGTCGACCTGGGGTTTGCCGAGCTGGGTGGTTTGGGAGCTGCTGTTTATTGGCTGCTACAACCTGACTCACTTCTTCATCATTGATGTATTCCTTGGCCACGCTTTGAATTTCTAACATGGACCAGACAAGCTTGGTGGTAAGGTGCTTCCTAAAGTCCTCGTTTAGCAGGCCATTCGTTAGGCAGAGACTAGCGACTGAGTTCGTAAGGCCGTCAATCTCTAGACACTCATCGTTGAATCTGTCTAGGAAATTTCTGGTCATCTTTCCAGGTTTTTGGGTAACCCCTAGCAAGTTGATTGGGTGTTTTGCCTTGTTATGCGTGTCGTGAACCGAGCCAGGAAGCGTTGGGAGATGTCCATGAAAGCTGTGATGCATCCTTGTGGGAGGGCATTGAACCATCGAATTGCTGGGCCAGCTAGTGTTACGGGGAATGCCTGGCACGTGACCACATCGCCTACCCCCTCCAAGTTCATCCTTGCTTCAATGGATGTGATGTGCTCTTGGGGATCCTTAGTCCCATCGTACCTCATGTCCGTTGGCTTGTCGAAATTCTTTGGAAGCCGGACCTTGAGGATCGAGGGGTGGAAGGGGGTGGCTCCCATGATGATGGGTTCCTGTTGTTTCTTGGTTTTCCCTCTTTGGGATTCTCCATGGCTCTCAGTCTTGCCTTGGTGAGGTCGAGAGGTCGCTTGCGTGTGCGCCTCGTCGCGCTTTGTTGGGCTTTTTTCTTGGCTCCCGGGTCGGATCGGCTCCTCGTAGCCAGCTTCCGTTTGAGGTTTTGTACTTTGTGTTTAAGTTCCTGCATGATCTTGGCGCTATCGGCTCCTGTCTCCCCGAAAAGGCGTCTTTCGGGGGTTTTGGTGTAGATTTGGTTAGGCTGAACGGAGGACTGCGGGTGTTCGGCGGCTCGGGCCGTCAAACTCGCCCTACTCAGGCGGGCCTCTCCTCCTTCATGAAGCTCCTCTGACGTTGGGAGTCGCTCCATATCTACTCTAGGATTCCCACAGATGGCGCCAATGTTCGTTATCTGATGATCTCAGATACTTGACAGGTCAGGTGGTGATGAGTAGGGGAACGGGTGAGACCCTGAGCTGACGTGGAGCGAGGACAAAGATGTGCACTGGGGACGCCGGAGGCGGTGCGGAGCGTGGGGGGTGGCAACTTGCAAGGACACTTTGACGATCAAGTCAGTGTCCGTATGATGCAGCAGCCGAATCAGGTAAGAATGTTACGTACGTCGGGGGGAGAGCTGACCTCTGCCCTTATATACTGTGCTAAGCGGGCCCATAAATGACCTGGCCCACTGTCCAAGAGCTTCTATGAGCTGTCCTGGTCCACGTGGGAGGTGCAGGCCATTCCGGACGTCGGTCGGGGCTTCGGGTTCTGCTCCGAGGATGCCGACCCGACCGATGACTTGGCTCGAGTGGATGACAAGTTGGGCGTGCCTTGGGTCGGGTGCTGGGGCCCGACCCGTCGGACTCTTGTTGTCGTCAATAGTTTGGGCCTGGGTCAGCGGTGGTGCTCTGACCTGATGGCTAGTTGGGCTGGACCCCTGATCGGTCCGTAACAATAATAATAATAATAATGAAATATTGATAGGGATGAAGTAATTTAATAATGTTCATAAACATGCCGTTTAAATGAAAATTTTTTCTAAAATAATAATATTTACAAAAGATTCTGACACTTCTTTAAAATTGTTAAAGTATCTATATTCAGAATATGGGATCAAAACAAAAATTAATCCAACACTACCAAATAGTTTGTTAACAAGAGTAAAGTATTGTTTTTGTCAATAAATTTTACACTTTCATTCTAAATGATGTAATTTTACTTTCATTACTTAATCACATTACTTATAATTTTTTAATTAATTTTACACTTTCATTCTAAATAAATTAATTTTTTATAATTTTACGCTTAAAGTAATATAATTTTTTTATAAATAAATAAATTTTATACTTTCATTCTAAATAAATAATGTAATTTTACTTTTATTACTTAATCACATTACTTATATTTTTTTTATAGTTTTACACTTTCATTCTAATCACATTACATTATTTATTTAGAATAAAAGTGTAAAATTTATTTATTTATAAAAAATACATTACTTTAAGTGTAAAATTAAAAAAATAAATTTATTTAGAATGAAAATAAGGTGATTAAGTGTAAATATGATTAAAAATAATTGAATACTATGTACAGTAACAAATTGATATTATTGAAGAATAAAATTAAAATTTATTTCTATGTATCATTTTTGTTCCCAACGTTTTAGTCCTATTTACGTCTCTAACGTTTCAAAATCGTCTCAATTTTGTCCCACCGTTAATTTTATTAACGGATCCCTAACGGCAGGACAACATTAAGTCAATTTTAAAACGTTAGGGACGTAAATAGAACGATTGAAACGTTAGGGACAATTTTGAGATTTACCCCAAACGTTGGGGACAAAAACAATACTTTACTCTTGTTAACAATTATGGTTGATCTTATCTATTGCTAGTGCATTTTTTTTAATTAAAAAGCTGGTGCAATTAATAGAGTGAATCAAACCACATCAACTGCAAGTACAGGACAATAGCAAGTCTGGAATTTCACTATTTAAAAGCCATACAATTTTCATGTCTCCATTAAAAGCAAACATTAATGGTTGACAATGACAATTGTAACACCCTAACTTTTAGCACCTCATAATCGTACTAAAAGTCCGAGCGTTACTTACGTCTAAATCTTTTTATTTTATACTATCTGTATTTAATATTGAGCCTTTACGAATATGAACTGAAATTTTAATCAAGAAAACGAAAGATTTTTACTTTAAACCTCTTATTCACATAATATTAAATACATAGACTTACTCAAAGATCCTCAAATATAATTTCTAACCCTCTAAAAAAACTAAAACGAGAAATAATGGGGGAAAAATAAAAACTAACAACTCAACTTGTAAACAAAATCTTTTATGCTCTTGTAGTTTCGCACTAAGCCTTCGCGTCTGTAGTTGAAAGGGGTGGAGATAGGGGTAAAAACTGGGGAGTTCTTAGTAGGGTTGGGGTTAGAAGTTTAGTTCATTTTATATATACTTGGTCAGCAATAACAATCAACAAATGACAATCTAATTTAACAATTATAGAACATAGAATTCAAACAGCCATTTAGCACATATACCCACAATCACAGGAAACACACTCACAAACAAATATGCGCAATCAAGCATGATGCATGTCTATTCCTATCGCAAGCCATGAGCTCATATGTCGGTTGCCTACCCGCTCCCGATATTACCCGGGCACGAGTCCCAGATATGACTTTTCAGATGCATACAATGTGCATATAAGTCTTATGGCCAGGCCGCATACAGTGTGACTTTTAAGTGTGTTTCAATATGCTTACATTTGAAAAATAGTTCTTAGTGTGTGGGCGTCCCCACTATACATTTGGCACTGAGACCAAACAAAGTCGCATCTGCTCTCCTGTAGCAGACAGTCTTTTAAAGCTTTTTTTTATCTTTGTCCTTTGCTTTCCTGTGGCAAAGATATGCTCTCTTGTGACAGATATTCCTTTAGTTAATACATTCTCTTTTTTCCTGTGCTCTGATCTTCTATGGTAGAGATTCTTTAGGTTTTTTTAATCTTTATTTTCTGCTCTCATGTGGTAGAGATTCTTTAATATTTTTCTTTCCTTTTCTTTTCTTTCTTCTTCTTTTCTTCCCTATCATTCTATAATATAATTTATCTTCGAATTATTCCCTGGTCTCTCTAAGTGTCTTATGGAAAAGAATTATAAAGTACTTTAAATGAGTTTGCGTTCTCTAAACCTTTTAAGATCACTCCGTTTGCTCTTCTCTGATTTATTTATTAATTACTTTTTAAATCACGATTTTTTTAATATTTTATTTTTAACCTTAATATTTTATAAAATTATATTTTAACCCTCACTTATTTTTATATTTATAAAAATAATCCTGAGTTTTTATAAAATACCTATTTTTATTCCTGTACTTTATTTATTATCGAAAATACCCAGAAGCTTATATAAATACAAATTGTATCTCGATTTTTATATACAAATACAATGTTACCCTTTAAAAATAAAGTTTAAATATTAATCTTCCTCTTATACCCAAAACCGAAACCCTTAGCCCTTCATTTTCAAAATATTACTTGTATTTTAATCCGTTTTCGAGTCTCTCGATTACCCATTTTTCTCATCTTTTAATTTAATTTTTCAACCACCAAATCTCATTAATTTCCTCAAATTACCACTTCACAACAATCCCAAAACCATTAAAGTAACCAAAGCTGAACTATTCCTCATAGCCAAACTAACAAATCACAAGCAACAATAATAATTCAACATAAACTCATTCAAACTCAAACAATGATCAACCAAATCAACATTCACTTATCAAATTAATATTTAATTATTATAAAGTTATCAAACCTTACCTCTGTACAGAAATCATAACAACAAAAATTTTAGAAAAACTTTTCGATCGAGCTACTGAAAATGAAAACGTTAGAAATTGTCTAGATTTTCTAAAATTTTAATTGGCTGAACTCAAGGAGAAAGTGAGTTACGTCACCGTCAGTTTTCACCGAACAAAAATAACGCTAATATATAGAGAAAGAAGATATAAATACTTTTATCGAATTAAATTTTTTATTGAAATTACGAATCACAAAAAATGAAAGCTGGAAGGTCACAATTCCATGGTTTCCGTTCTCTTCTCTCTCTCACGGTGTTTCTCTCTTTATCAAATTCCATTCGGTGGAGAAATGAATAAATAATAATTTATAAATAATTTATTATTTAATTTTTAAAAATTCAAAATGTTATAACAATTGTTTTTTCTTTTAGGGTATTATGAATCATAAGTAGTAAAAAAATAGGTAGCTGTAAATTACACTTAGTATATATGAATTATGTTTGTTAAGGGACGAGTTTGATTTAAAATATATATTATGATTTAAAATATATATTATGAAATACAACCGAAGACTTGAATACAATGAAAATTTGAAATGATGGCTTCCATCGGTACAATATGTTATTTTAAACATGTTAAAAAAGTTACTGAATTAACAAATTATTATTTTTTTCCGAAAATAAAAAAACTTTAACCTTAAAACTTAAACAAAATAATAATATAATATTATCAACGATATCAAATTGGTTTCAAAAGTCAACGTTTAATATTAAACAATCAATAATATACTATAATAAAAAAAACTATTTAGAATTTAATCAACGTATATTTCAATTGTATAATATATATTTGTAACATAAAAAAAAAACGAAAAGACAAAGTTATTATTATTATTTTAGTGGATGCTGATAATATATATATTAACTGATTTAATAATTAACTATGGTATATTTTCTGCTTAATTCTCTTATGGAGGATCTAATCTCCTCTATGTCTCTATGACTCTAGCAACTAATAACACACTTTAATAGATAGAAAAAAAGAGTATGAAATCATTAAGCAGCTTTTTTTTTGTATTAATCATTAACTATTAAGCAACCAATAACTCATTTTAGTAGATTAAAAAAAAGAGTAAGAAATCATTAAGCAATTTTTTTTTATTAATCATTAAGTATTTCTTTGAAACTGATATAGTAAACCATTAAATTTGGTGAGAACATTTAATGAATTCTTTCGATTCTTTTTAGTGTTCAGTTTGTGTTTAGTTGAACCTGCTGAAACTGGCGGCTGTCCAGTC
>NC_029775.3:99070041-99072640 GCF_000817695.3 Arachis duranensis | reverse complement strand
TGAATTTACATAATGTAAAAATCCTAGACCAATAATATAAGAAAAAAAAAACATAATATAGGAGTGCTTACATAGGAGAGTAGGGTGGGTCGAGTTCATGGGCGAATTTCTAGGTGTGTTGAGTTCTTTTTTGGCTAGGTTAAGCCTATGACCAAATAAAAAAAAAAGGTTGCTTATCACTATCATTAAAGAATTCAACATCAAAATTGTTTCATATTATTTTATAATAAAAATTTCATTTACAATTTTTCTATAAAAAATTATTCATTACTTACGCTAATTAATAAACTTTAGCTTATAATATTCTATTATACTCTTAGCATGGAATTAGAAAGATAAATTAAAAAAAAATCATAATAACATTGTCTTCATATTTTTTTAACTAATGACGGGCTTCATACATATTTATTATCAAAAATGCGCTGACAGGCTGAATTGGTCTCTTATTTTTAAAGTGTAAAATTACATTTAAACAAATGTCTCTTTAAATACATGCTATGGAATACTAAAAATAAAGATAAAAGAAATTGGATTTGAATCTCCATTGTCATCTAATGACCTGAAAACACCATTAAACCCCACTTTTCTACAATGGTCACACCAATAGTGATTTTTATTCGGCTGCATTTTTCTGAGACATGTATTGCACGATATGTAGAATCAATCCTTCAAACCTACATCGACATAAATTATGGTACCAACAACCCAGCAGGATGTTTCCTAATCATTAAAACAACATAACATCTTACCATCATCAGATTACATAAAATAAAGGAATGTATAAACTCAAAAACTGAACGAAAAAGCTCATGTGGTCCAAGTGGAGAACTTCTTTCATTGACTTGATTAGAATTGTTCTTTGGGATATTTCATCAGACATAGAAGGTTGGTCTTGACTCTCAATAAGATTGATTCTTTGAGAAGCTAGATCACCTTGTTCAAGTAAATTATATAATACAAAAATATTGGACATCACATAGTATAGTTTTTGATAAAAAATTATACATATTTGAAGACAAAAAACTATGGGTCCTTCACTATATATCATGTTTGCATACCTCTTTTTAAAACCAATAATAGCAAGAAAGTCAACATTACAATATACTTGAGAAGGATCAAAGCTAATTTGGATGCTAACATCATTCAAATACACATATGGTTTAAAAAGCTGAGCGATCATAACTACTGGCTCACAATCTGGCCTATGTAGAAATGTAACCACTTCATTAACAAAGTTACAAAATAGAGTACACTTCATCTTATTTCTTCTAAAAACACAGACAGAATGCATGAATAAGCACACCACTAAAGTAACACATAAACACCTGATATAGAATAAATTATAACCCCATAAGAATAATTTATTCAAAATTGATTCAACAACAAACAAAGTCTCCAGAAAACAAACTCTAAATCCTTCAAATAAACCATCATGCGTTTAGTGTGTTGCCCAATTTTGGTTATCAAATCTCTTGCATCTTCTCTAGCTACCACATGACCAATGCAATCTACATAATGTAGAACCTATGCACAATTACTCAAGAGGGGGGGGGGTGAATTGAGTATTGCAACAACAATTAATCTTTTTACGAAAGTTAAAGACAATATACAAAAAGTGTTATTGTACTAGTATTTTTCCAAGAGCTTAACTCAATTGCTAAGCATTTATAAGGAGCTTTTACTTTCCAATAGACACCAACTCAAATAAATTGATCAAGCTTTTCACCAATCGGACTTAAGCCACTCCTTAAGTACTTACGAAGCTACTTTTCGATCACAATTTATTTGTTCAAAGGTAAAAGACAATAATATTGAAGAGATGAGTTTGGAGAGATGCAAACGCTATTTAGAGTGGTTCGGCACAATCCTTGTCCTACGTCCACTTTCTTTCTCAATCGCAATTGAGAAGTTCCACTATTGCCAAGCTTCAAGGTGCTCGCGCAAAACCTTTTACAATCCGAGTCCTTAGTTTCTAACACCTCACGGTATATGATCACCACTAGTATACTAACCCACTCCACTTAGAGATACCTTCTCTAAGATTTGCCTTGAGTACTTAGTATACCTCTTTGGTATCCTCACCGACTATAGTGTTTATAACTCTTGACTCAACCTTGGAGATCACACTCCAATTTACAAGGTGTACAAGAAAACAATTCTCAAAGAATTGTTGAGATGAAATGAGTACTCTCTAGAAGAGTGTATGATTACAAGTTTAGCACTATTGAACCAATTGATATTGCTCTCACAAATTGTGTATTATATCACTTTAAAAATGTGTAGAATGAAAGAATATGAACAAGATAGTTTCCAAATACTCAAAAATTGGTGAAATAAGGCTTCAATCCATCTATTCATAGATTCCCCAAACCTTAGAAACGTTGGGAAATTAATGGGATGGAGCCTTTATGTCAAAACTAGCCGTTTTTTATGTTTTTGAAATATTTGCATCGATGCATAACACTTTGCATCGATGCAAATGTGTCTTTGAAGCTGAAATTTGAATTTTCAGCTAGGTTGCATCGATACAAACATCTTTGCATCGATGCAACAAATCGTTGCATGCTTTGCATCGATGCAAGATGAGTGTGCATCGATG
>NC_029775.3:99068646-99069703 GCF_000817695.3 Arachis duranensis | reverse complement strand
AAGTCTTTTTGAAATCATTGTTTCGCAAACTTATTTCTTCTTTAAATATCCTCAAACTTTTTCTTTTTCAAAAGTTCAAAACTTTAAATATCCTCAAACTTTTCTTCCCCCTTTTGACATGATCAAAAAGAAGGGAGTTTGAAATGTGTCATAGAAGCATGCATAAAACAATGAATTTTTATAAGTTCAATTTCTTTATTAATCTCAAGGATGAGATATTCCCCCTGTCAAAAAGAATTTGATTTCCTCTTTTTATATATAATAAGCATGTATAATTCCCCCTAAAGAAGTGAAATATATCAAGACATGCATATTAACTTAAAATAGGGGTACCAAGCCTATTTTGAGTTATTCACCAAATAAGCATACAAGCATTAATCATTAAACAAAATTAGGAAGGAAATATCAAAGTATTTAAATCATAATAGAAATCCTTAACTTACTAGGAGTTAGTTTAACAATTCATATAATCAAATAAGCATAAAGCAATAAAAAGTGACTTGATGAAGAGGAGACAATCAATCTTGGTCTTAATCATCATCAGTATCCTCTTCATATGGTAGGTGGATGCCGAAATGCTCATATAAGTCATCAATACGACGATCCAAGCGACCCATGCGATGATCTACACGAGACACACGACGATTAAGTGTTTCAAGTTGCCTACCATGCTCTACTTCAATCCTTTGGATGTTTTGGTTGATGGATTGTAATTCTCTCATTACATCAACCAAGGAGGGTGGTTCTTGAGCTTGAGGTGCTTGTGGAGGAGCTTGCTCTTGAGGACCTTGTTCATCAACATTTCTTCTTCCCATTTTGTTGAGAAGATGAGTGTTGATACAAGATTGAGGTGGTACTTCCTTGGCAATCTCATTTGATACATCAATACCAACATAATCAAAGACTTTAGACCATAGGCAAAGGAATCCTAATCCACCATTCCTATCCTTCATCTTGAGCCTAATCATATGTTGTACTATAAAGTATGGCCAATTAATCTTAATCCCATTTACCATAGCCCACATGATAATCAAATCTTCATCAGTTACATTCGCAT
>NC_029775.3:99066151-99068234 GCF_000817695.3 Arachis duranensis | reverse complement strand
TCTTCCCCCTTTTGACATTATCAAAAAGAAGGGAGTTTGAAATGTGTCATAGAAGCATGCATAAAACAATGAATTTTTTTTTTTTATAAGTTCAATTTCTTTATTAATCTCAAGGATGAGATATTCTCCCTGTCAAAAAGAATTTGATTTCCTCTTTTTATATATAATAAGCATGCATAATTCCCCCTAAAATATATCAAGACATGCATATTAACTTAAAATAGGGGTACCAAGCCTATTTTGAGTTATTCACCAAATAAGCATACAAGCATTAATCATTAAACAAAATTATGAAGGAAATATCAAAGTATTTAAACCATAATAGAAATCCTTAACTTACTAGGAGTTAGTTTAACAATTCATATAATCAAATAAGCATAAAGCAATAAAAAGTGACTTAGCTCAAGAATGGGGTTTTGTTGCTCAAAAATGCCAAATTCACTTGTTTTTGTGTAATTTGGTCGTGTTTGCATCGATGCAATGGTCTTTGCATCGATGCACATAGCACGTCGTGTGCTTTGCATCGATGCAAAGCTTGTTGCATCGATGCAGCATGCATCATTTTGCCCAAAATCACCAAATTTTCATCCTTTGGTGGTTCTTTCTTCAATCCTTTGAGTTTCATCATGTATATACTTACTTAAACCATGATAAACTTCAATTTGTTGATCCTCCATTGTTTATAATCTTCAAATTCTTCAATCTACCTCAAGATTAATCACTCATTCATCAACTCATAAACTTTTCCAACGCCGATTACTTTGCCGGTGTTGTTGTCTCCATAGATCACGTTTCCTCCGTTTGTAGGCTCTATTGCGGTGAACTTTGATTCATCGCCGGTCATGTGTTTGGAGCATCCACTATCAACATACCAATTTGTATCCTTAGCTCCAACACGTACCTACAAAATAATTAAAATTGGGATTTAGGTACCCAAGTGAATTTGGGTCCTTGATGGTTAGTATGAGCATAATGCCCATAAGATGCCCATCTCGTATCTTGACTACGAAAGTTTATATGTTTAATTCTAGTAAAGCATACGGGTGCTATATGACCTACTTTATTACAATAATGACATATGACATTTGGATTATGCATCCTATGCATGTTTCTAAATGGTTGCCTAGGTTGTTTCCTAAATGCAACATCTTTTGATCTATATACATTGTGATTATAATTTCTAAATGAAGCATGTTGAGGAGGATGTTTAAAGGCTTCATTCCTTTTAGGCATGCTTGCCTTTTGGGCTTGCGGTTGCCTAATAGGAGTTTTAGCATTTTTAAATTTTCCTTTTTCAAAACCCAAACCTTCCTTATTATGAACATGCTTTTGGTTTTTCAACATTTTATCTAAGTTCTTTGAAGATTCATTGAACTTAGCTAAAGTGTTCTTAAGATTTGTAATTTCATTTTCATGCATTTTACAAGATTTGTATGGATCACTACTTATGCTACACTTATCTTTTCCAAGATTGATATTCTCGTTTTTCAACATCTCATTTTATTTTAAAAGATCCATATTCTTTTTCTTTAGGAGAGAATAATCTTGGGTAAGTTTTGTGTACACCTCAAGTAAGGCATCATACTCATCTTGTAAATTAAAAGAAGTGGAGTTGTCATCACTAACCTTTTCTTCACTTGCCATTAAGCAAAGATTTGCAACCTCGTCGTCATCAGAGTCGGATTCATCCTCGTTCTCCCATGATATGTAGGCTTTCTCCTTCTTCTTAAATTTCTTGTTTTTGTCCTCCTTTTGAAGTTTTGGAAAATTGGGTTTGATGTGTCCAACTTCTCCACACTCATAGCATTTTGGTACCTTTGTTTTGCTCTTGAAATTTTTCTTCATTGCAAACTTATTGAATCTTTTCAACAAAAGTGCAAATTCTTCATCTCCTTCTTCTTCATTATCATCAATCTCTTCTTGCAGTGATGTTGTTTTAAGGGCAAGACTTTTCTTCTTGCTTTCTTCACCTTTTTGGCTATTTAGCATAGTCATTTTATAGGTGAGAAGATTACCTCGTAGTTGATCAAATGTAAGTTGATCATAGAGCCTTCCTTCCACAATGGCGTTCACTTTGGAGTTC
>NC_029775.3:99065268-99065917 GCF_000817695.3 Arachis duranensis | reverse complement strand
ATAATCAATGCCTTCCTCTTGATTATAACCTTTAGCTACTAATCTAGCTTTGTTTCTAACAATTGTACCATTTTCATCGAGTTTATTTCTAAAAACCCATTTTGTTCCTACAATTGTTTGATTACTTGGTTTAGGCACCAATTCCCAAATGTCATTTCGTTTGAATTGGTTAAGCTCCTCTTGCATTGCCATAGCCCAATGTTCATCATTAATTGCGGACTCAATGGTAGATGGTTCAATTTGAGAAACAAAAACACTATATGCAAATAAATTTCTAAAAGTGGATCGAGTTGTTACCCCTTTCGAAACATCACCAATGACGTTGTCTAGAGGATGATCCTTTGAAGTACGCCAATCATTTGGAAGTGCATTTATTTGTACTTGTGATGGTTCAATTTCTTCAACTTGAACGCTATCCTTTGTTGAGCTTGTGGAGGCTTCATTTAAATCTTTTTCTTTGTCTTCACCATTCAAATTTAGTGAATCAAAGTTTTCTACATTTTCATCAAAATCTTTTCTAGCACAACAACGGTTAGTTTCATCAAAAGCGACATAAATACTTTCTTCCATAGTCATGATGCGTTTATTATATACTCTAAAAGCTTTGCTAGTTAAAGAGTAGCCTAAGAAGATTCCTTCATCAGCCTTA
>NC_029775.3:99063376-99064202 GCF_000817695.3 Arachis duranensis | reverse complement strand
TTTTGATCTATATGCATTGTGATTATAATTTCTAAATGAAGCATGTTGAGGGGGATGTTTAAAGGCTTCATTCCTTTTAGTCATGCTTGCCTTTTGGGCTTGCGGTTGCCTAATAGGAGTTTTAGCATTTTTAACTTTTCCTTTTTCAAAATCTAAACCTTCCTTATTATGAACATGCTTTTGGTTTTTCAACATTTTATCTAGGTTCTTTGAAGATTCATTGAACTTAGCTAAAGTGTTCTTAAGATTTGTAATTTCATTTTCATGCATTTTACAAGATTTGTATGGATCACTACTTGTGCTACACTTATCCTTTCCAAGATTGATATTCTCGTTTTTCAACATCTCATTTTGTTTTAAAAGTTTCATATTCTTTTTCTTTAGGAGAGAATAATCTTGGGTAAGTTTTGTGTACACCTCAAGTAAGGCATCATATTCATCTTGTAAATTAAAAGAAGTGAAGTTGTCATCACTAACATTTTCTTCGCTTGCCATTAAGCAAAGATTTGCAACCTCGTCGTTATCGGAGTCGGATTCATCCTCGTTCTCCCATGATATGTATGCTTTCTCCTTCTTCTTAAATTTCTTGTTTTTGTCCTCCTTTTGAAGTTTTGGACAATTGGGTTTGATGTGTCCAACTTCTCCACACTCAGCATTTTGGTACCTTTGTTTTGCTCTTGAAGTTTTTCTTCATTGCAAACTTATTGAATCTTTTTAATAAGAGTGCAAATTCTTCATCTACTTCTTCTTCATTATCATCACTCTCTTCTTGCAGTGATGTTGTTTTAAGGGCGATACTTTTCTTCTTGCTTTCTTCACCTTTTTG
>NC_029775.3:99055988-99062154 GCF_000817695.3 Arachis duranensis | reverse complement strand
TCTCTCAAATTGTGTATTATATCACTTAAAAATGTGTAGGATGAAAGAATATGAACAAGATAGTTTTCAAAAATTCAAGTCTGAAATAGGCTTCAATCCATCTATTTATAGACTCCCCAAACCTTAGAAATGTTGGGGAGTTAGTGGGATGGAGCCTTTTTGTCAAAACTAGCCGTTTTTTTATGTTTTTGAATTATTTGCATCGATGCATAACACTTTGCATCGATGCAAATGTGTCTTTGACGCTGAAGTTTGAATTTTCAGCTAGGTTGCATCGATGTAAACATCTTTGCATCGATGCAACAAGTCGTTGCATGCTTTGCATCGATGCAAGATGAGTGTGCATCGATGCAAACCTTAAAGAATGACTTAAAATCACTTCAAAATACTTAGGATTGATCTCAAACTTGTTGGAGTCAATTCCTATGCTTTTGTTCCTTTGAAAACAAGTTTTAAACCATTTGGCTAGCATCGAATTGCAAGATGTGCATATGATATGATAATCGAAACATTTTGTGAGTGTGTGTTGAGAGATTTAGCAATTGGTTCTTAACAAGAAGTTACCTAAGTCCTAAGACACTATACTTGTCTTCAAATGTTGTGGACTTGAGTTTCTTGTTGTTGTTGTGTTGCTTTCAACTCTTCATGCTTGTTCATTCAAGTTGTTTGTTGGTTTGTCTTTTCATGTCGTTCGTTGGTTTGTCATTCATCAAAACCTACGAATACAAACTTCGCATACAAGCAACATGATTTACACATAAGACATTGAAAAGATACTATAATAATCACTAACTCTTCACTCAAAATCAAGGTGACTGATGAGCAGATATTTTATACGCTTTTTGGCATCACTTTCATATAGTTTTTAGTATGTTTTGTTTAATTTTTTTTAAGTTTTCATAGCTTTTGGCGTTAAATTCACATTTTTGGATTCTACTTTGAGTTTGTGTGGTTTTGTTCAATTTTAGGTATTTTCTGGCTGAAATTGAGGAGCTGGAGCAAAAGTCTGATTCAGAGGTAGAAAAAGCACTGCAGATGTTGTCCAAATCTGACCTCCTTGCACTCGAAAGAGCTTTTCTGGAGCTATAGAAATTTAAATGGAGCATTCAGAGCTACATAAGTCCAAATGGAGCCTTCTTAATGGCTATGGAAAGCTGACCTTTAGAGCTTTTCAACAATATATAATAGTCTATACTTCGGAGTAGAAGGCCCAAAACTGGCGTCCAACGCCAGCTTCCTGTCCCTTCTAGGCGTCCAGTGCCCAAAGAGCAGAGACCAATGAAAAAACGCCCAGAGAGGACCTCCTGGCTGGCATTCCATGCCCAAGGAACCTCATAGCACGTGGATCTCATCAAAGCTCAGCCCAAACACTCACAAAGTGGGCCCCAAAAGTGAATTTTAGCACTAAATAGATTGTTTTATCCTTTTTGTGTAATCCTTAGTCATTAACCTAGTATTTAAAGAACTTTTACACCTCTCACTAAAGGAAGTCTGCCATATTTTTTTCTCCATGTATTTTACTTTTAGTATGTGTTTCTAAACCTCCTAAGTTGAGGAGAGCCCTGCTGAGTCCTATGAATTAATAAAAGTACAATTGTTTCTTCTTCGATCCGTGTTTGATCTATCTCTAAGATGTATATCCGATCTTCATCGTGGTGAATAGGATGATCTAACAAATTAGCTATGTTCATCACATTAAGACAAACGTGCCTGAAAAACACACGCATCTACTTGGGTTCATGTGAATACCTAGCCGGAAAAGCAAGAGCCAACAGCTATGTTTATACATCTTTCAGACGGTTAATTCACGATTTCATTGGGGACTTCTCGAGACACCAGTTCAGCTGATTTCTGGGGAGATTAGGGTCTCCGTGGTATAGGCTAGAATCCAAAGAAGCAGCGTTCTCTTATCTGAAAGATTCGACCTTGTCTGTGGCATTTTGAGTAGGATCGCCAAGAGAATGACTTGCTAGAGCTTCACCCTTCGTCAGATTGAATGACCACAGGCAATGGTGTTCATTCTATAGCATAGGAGATCAATGAACATGGGCAATGACTTTGATCACTTACAGCCTGCCATAGAAAAAGATCATTCACAAGTAAATAAGACAGCAGTACCAGAGTTAATTTAGAAAGACAAAGCAACTCCAACTCTCAACTCTATTCCTATTATTTAATCCAATTGGTTTTACCCCTTACAACATTTATAACATATAATCATTCAGGGTTTACATAATATTCCAACAACCTTTTGATTCTACCTGACTAAGACCTACAAGACAACCATAGATTGCTTCAAGGCACAATTCTCGTGGGATCGACCCTGACTCGCTCAGGTATTACTTGGACAACCTAGTGCACTTGCTGGTACTACTGTACGAAAGTGTGGGGTTTGCTTACACGCACCAATTTTGTGGTTTATCTTGTGCTTATTTTGGGGAATTTTATCACATTTTCTCACATTTATTCAATGAAATAGCATGGTTTTGTAATTCTCCTTTAATTTGTGCTTAAGTGTAAAAACATGCTTTTTAAGCCCTTAAATTGGTAATTTTTATTCACCTTTGATTCCACTAGATGTCTTGATATGTTTGTTAGTGAATTCAGGTTAAAAAAGCTAGGAATGGATCAAAGGAGGGAAGAGAAAAACATGCAAGTGGAGAACTCATAGAAAAAAGGATTTGGAGTACATTCATGGACGCGCACGTGCAGCAGATGCGCACGCGTGAAGATGAAGTTGCATGGCGACGCGTATGCGTACATGACGCATACGCGTGGATGAAAAAATGCCAAGCGACGCGTACGCGTGACCCATGCGTACGCGTTGATACTCGCATGTGACCTCATTAAAGTGAAAATGCTGGGGGCGATTTTTGAGATGTCCAGGCCCAAATCCAGCTCAATCTTGAGGCTATTTCATGCAGAATTCAAGCTGGGGCAAGGGGGAGCACTTAGTTAGTCATGACGAGCCTTTAGTTAGTTTTCTAGAGAGAGAAGCTCCCTCTTCTCTCTAGAATTAGGTTAGGATTAGGTTAATTTCTCTAAGATCCAAGGTTCAATTGTTGTTTTCATCTTGTTTCCTTCACAATTTCTTGTTCTAATCCTTCAATTCTTCTTAGTTCTCTTTTCAATTTTACTATCATGCCTCTTTTATGTTTATGAATGCTCATGTTTGATGTGGCTTACAATTAATGCAATTTGATGTTTGATGTTCCTTTATTGTTGATTTAAATTGTGAATTTTACTTTCCTTGCAATTGGTAGTTGGTAGATTTCACTATTTCTTGCTCATTTACCATGCTTTCCATTTATATCTTTCAAGTGTTTGAAAAAATGGTTGGTTGGATGTTAGAGTATCCCTTTGAGCATTCTTGGCTTGGGAAGAGTAATTAGAAAATCTTGAGTCATGAAAACCCAACCCATGTTAGTGATCTAGAATTGTTAGCTAATATTGTTTTCATTGACGCTAGTTTCTTGCTAATTCAATTAGTAAGTTGACTAGGACTTTTGGATCGAGATTAGCTAGTCTTATTAGACTTTCTTCGAGTATGAGGATAACATGATACCTTCCTCCATCGTCAGGGATGACGTAATAAGATAAATTCTTGTTTACTATTGTGAAATGATTGATTAGTCTTGTTTGACGTTCTCCCTATGTGAAGATAACATGATACCTTCTTCCATTTGCCGGAGTTGACTAAATAGGATGAATTAATCATTGTATGACTAGAATAGAAGGCCTGTATTCTCAACCCTTGCCATGAATGCCTCTCTTTATTAATTGGTTTCTTTAATTGCTCGCTTGGTTTACTTTCCTTGTCATTTAATTTCTTGCCCTCTTATCAATCAAACCCTTTGTTCCTTCATAGCCAATAATCGTTCACTTCATTGCAATTCTTTGTGAGACGACTCGAGGTTTAAATACTTTGGTTAAATTTTCATTGGGGTTTGTACTTGTGACAACCAAATTTTTATTGGGAGGATTTTTTGTTGGTGTAGAACTATACTTGCAACAAGATTTCATTTGTGAAATTCTATATCATCAAATAATCCTTTCATCAAAATGGCGTCGTTGGCGGGGAGTTACAATGGTGCTATGTTGTTGGCTATTGTACATATTGTGAATAGCTCGATTTTTGGTTTGTTTGTCAGTTTTTGCTAGTTGTAGGATTTTTCTCTCTTTGTTTCTTATTAGTATTTGTTCTATTTCCACTTTCACTATGAATTCTCACAACTTTAGCTATGAGTGTAGTTCTAACTATGTTCTAGGAGATGGAGATTACAATGGCAATATGCATCAAGGAGGGAACAATCAAAGGTGGGAGAAGCCCCAAGCTTATGATCAACCTTCATGGCGACAACTTCTACCAATGTACTATGAATAAGATCCATTCCAAGATGTATATCAATCTAATGTGTGTAATGACCCTAATTGTGGTTGTCAACTACAATCATCATATGTATACGAACCCCCTCTTTAATATAGCCCTCCACCATACTTACAAGCCTCATACCACCAATCACCTCCATATGACCCCAACCCATATCCACCGTGCCAACCGCCATATGAACCGTACATAGAACCACCATAATTCCAACACAATTACTCCCAAGAACTACCTCAATACATACCATCTCCATATCCTTACCAAGACAAACCACCTTCCAATTATGAATTCTTTCTCCTAAACACTGAACCTTCTCTTACACCACCTCTAATGGATGAATCTCTCCAAAGCCTCAAGCTACTACAACAACAACAAGGAGACATTAGCTCTTACCTCCGAAGGCAAGGAGAGAAGTTCAAAAAGCTAGAAGCCGTGATGACCGTCGTAGCGGAAGTCGTTAGCAACATGGCCTCCTCCTGCCTAAGCTCAAACAATCAAGACACTCCCATTGTTGAATGTGGAGAAGCAATCAAAGAGCATAGTGAGGGAGTGAATTTGAAGCTTCAAGGTGAAAAAGAGGAACCAAGGCATAATTTGCATCAAGAGGAGGAAGTCGAGATCATTGGTGTTAAGGAAGTGGATACAGAATTGAGGAAAATTGATCAAGAAGTGGATTCCATCATTAGTGATTTTTTGTCCACATTGATCAATCCCCTTGATGATCTTGTTGAACCTTCTTCTATTGGGCTAGAACGCGACGTTAAGGAGGACATGCAACCTCCAAAGCATATCATGGTTGAAGACCTTAAGAGGTTGGACAAGAGATGGATTTAATCATTGATAGATTCCTATCCACAATTGAACTCTCTCCCATTTGACTTGGCATGGAGATTGAAGAAGAAGATACCTCACCTCCCATATCCTTGGTGAGCAATGATAAAGAGATTGAATTGGAAGAAAGCTACCAAGAGGAAAAGGTTGAAGTTGGAAAAAGTTGTCAAGAGGTGGAAGTATTCAAGGAAGGACACAAGAGAGTAGACCTCACATTGTCTAAGTGTGGGAAGGTTCCCCTTCCTAAGTCACCATCATCCTTTACACCATTCAAGTGGGTAAACTTCTTATCTTTAAGCTTTCTAATCCCACTTGAATATGGCTTGATTGAAAATGATGGGAAACTTAGAGCTCTTTGTGGATTGAAGATTAAGGGAGAGTTGGATAGTGGTTGGCGTTCCAATTCTAGGTTCATTGTGGTTATGAGGTCAAGATTGACATACAAGGGTTGGTGGTGCACGAAATTGCAATCACACTTTTGCAACTCCGCACAACTAACCAGCAAGTGCACTGGGTTGTCCAAGTAATACCTTGCGTGAGCAAGGGTCGATCCCACGGAGATTGTCGGCTTGAAGCAAGCTATGGTTATCTTGTAAATCTTAGTCAGGATATCAGAAATTATTAGGATTGATTATGAAAAGCAAAAGAACATGAAATGATTACTTGTTTTGCAGTAATGGAGAATAGGTTGAGGTTTTGGAGATGCCCCATCTTCTGAATCTCTGCTTTCCTACTGTCTTCTTCTTCAAGCACGCAAGGCTCCTTCCATGGCAAGCTGTATGTAGGGTTTCACCGTTGTAAATGGCTACCTCCCATCCTCTCAGTGAAAATGTTCCTATGCTCTGTCACAGCATGGCTAATCATCTGTCGGTTCTCGATCAGGCCGGAATAGAATCCAGTGATTCTTTTGCGTCTATCACTAACGCCCCGCCTTCAGGAGTTTGAAGC
>NC_029775.3:99042014-99055630 GCF_000817695.3 Arachis duranensis | reverse complement strand
TTTTATGCCAGTTCCAGCGTTAAACGCTGGAATTTCTGAGGCTGATTTGCCACGCCGGTTTGGGCCATCAAATCTTGGGCAAAGTATGGACTATCATATATTGCTGGAAAGCCCAGGATGTCTACTTTCTAACGCCGTTGAGAGCACGCCAATTGGGCTTCTGTAGCTCCAGAAAATCCACTTCGAGTGCAGGGAGGTCAGAATCCAACAGCATCTGCAGTCCATTTCAGTCTCTGAATCAGATTTTTGCTCAGGACCCTTAATTTCAGCCAGAAAATACCTGAAATCACAGAAAAGCACACAAACTCATAGTAAAGTCCAGAAAAGTGAATTTTAACTAAAAACTAATAAAAATATACTAAAAACTAACTAGATCATACTAAAAACATACTAAAAACAATGCCAAAAAGCGTATAAATTATCCGCTCATCAGTTGGTATCTTGCTAAATGGTATGGATCTAGGAGGAGAACTTGGTGTTCTAATAAGAATTCTATGTGTTAATCACCCGGATGGAGGAAACGTGACGATCAACTTAAAGATGGGTGTGAAAATAAGATATGGGATCCCGAATCACAACATGAAGATCAACTTTGGGAGCTCATATCTTGGGTAGAACTTCACCCAAGCTTGGTGAAGACGGTTGGAATTTCGGACAACCATTTGAGGAGCAAGTATCCTTGGATGTTCCACAATGAGTACAAGCATAAGCCACCATGATGAGGAGCTCCCAAATGTCCAACTTAAGGACTTAAACTAAAAGTGCTAGGTGGGAGACACCCCACCATGGTAAACTCTTTCCATTCTCTTGTAGATATAGTGAATAAGTGATTTGAGTTGCCATTGTAGGTAGTTTTCTTCTTCATATATTCTTGTTTTAATGCTTTGGTTATTAGTTAGTTTAGGTTGCACTTTTGTCTTGAATTGCACTTTGCTTGAAGTGAAAGTTATGCTTGTCTTTGTATTTGAAAATTTTCAAAAACCAAAAAGATTTTTGTTAATTTTACATATTGGTTGGTTTTGAGTCATAGAGAAGGTTAGGAGAATTTTAAGCTGTTTTTAGTGTTTCTGAAAAAAAAGGAGGGAGGCACGCGTATGCATACATTAGGCGTACGCGTCGATGCGTCAGTGCAGCACCCATACTTTTTCCCGAGAGTCATGCCAACTTGGTGCCAACATTGTGCCTCTGGCACAATTCTCATTCCACGCGTATGCGTACATTAAAAATACGCGTCGATGCACACCCTCTCCTTCCATGCCTAAGCGTACATGATGCTTACGCGTCCATCATCTGTCCCACCACCCACGCGCACACGTCCATTACGCGTACGCGTGGATTTAAAATCCTTAACCCTCATCCATGCGAGAATCCTAGCAGTCGCGCCCCTTTACTCTTTCTTCTCCAATGTCCCTTTTCTCTCAACCACCTTCTCCCCATCGCAGCCACTAGAGCAAAGCTCTGCCTCCTTCAGCGCTGCGTTGCCACTCACCGCCCTGTTCTCCTCTGCTCCGCATCGCCACCAGCGCCATCGGCTAGCAACCAGCTGCCGCCACTTCAAGGTGGCACTGCATTCCTTCACCCTTTCATTTTCCCATTTCTTTCTCTGATCTTCCTCCAAGTTTCCCTGCTTCACCACTGCTCTGTTTTCGCCTTCTGTTGTTAACTCTATTCTGTTAACATAGTTAGCTTAGTTGTTTATTTTTGTTTGAGTAGGTTAGATAGAAATGCATGCGGTTAGGTAGCTAGGTTATGGTTAGAGGATTCTAGGCCTGATAAGTGCTCCAATTTTGTTATCTAACTTGACTGAATTGAGATTGTTTTGCTGATTGGTGATGATGTTGTTGTTATGTGTATATATGATTACTGCTGTGTGAATTTGGATTCATGTGAATTGTTGATTGTTGCCTTGCTGAGTAATTCTACTTGGTGTTGCCTAAACCATATGAACTTGTTTCTTGTTACATGATTGATGGACTCGTATGTGTTAGTTTGCTGCTTTTGCTACCTGGGAACATCTAATTTTCAGCCCTAATACTGCCGAAATTTTTGGAAATTGTCTTGTGTTAACTTGCAGCTTATGAAGTGACTTGCCAATTCTTGCTTTGAACCTGTTTTAGCCTATACCAAGTTCACTTCTTAGGTTGATTTGGTCAGCATGCCCGTGTCTGTTTTGGGTTCCTTCTTACATGCATTGTTGATTGACAAAATCAAGGAACTATTTGACGGATTTCTGTGTCAATTTGAACCTTGATTCACTATGTCAATACGAACCTTGTTTGTGTTTTCCACATTTCAAGTTTAAGTCAAATGTTTCCTGACTTCTTGGTTCAAAGTTAATTTATAACTCTGCTCAACCAATGAAGTTGTTTCCATTACTCCACCATTTGACTTAAACTTGTCTTTTCTTTTTGTTTAAGGTTCTTACATTGTGATAATCGGTGCTCTCCATTGGTGTAAACTCTTTTTTTTAAATTAAATTTATTCCAACTTTCTTTGAGTTACACCAAGTACACCTCTAATTCTTTCAACACCAATTATTACAAACTTAGTGACCTTGTGTATTGTTGATGACTTGCTTTCCATTGCTTGCTTTTTGCAATTCATATTTCATCATCAATGGCTTGCATCATACTCATGAATGTGAGTGTGCTTGTTTTCTATACTTATTAAGCTTCTCTTGGTTAAGTCCCATAATTGTCATGCCACTAATATTTGACCTAGTTTTCTAACTTTTGACCTTGTTAACTCTCTAATTCTCCTTTTAGTTTTTCCATTAACTCTTTTATATTCTTTCGGGCATGAAGATGATGGTTGCTTAACAAACAAGCATTTTGTTATTAGTGCATGTTTCTTGGATTGTGTTTTGATTGTTATCTGAATTATGTTTGCTTGCATTCCAAGAATTCTCTTCTTTTAACTCACTTCATGAATATGTCAATCCTCCTTTTACCTATTTTTTGTATGTGCTTAATTTCTGGCTTTATATTCCTCTACTTGGCTTAATTGTTTATATCCCATTATATCTATTTTTCAGGATGGCTGATAGAGGGAAAGTAAAGGTTACCTCTAGAAAAAGGAAGAAATCTCAATCTTCTGCTGCTTCTCCCTTCACCAACTATGCCAAGAACCCTCTTTCAGAGAAGGAGAAAGCAGATCAGCTACTACCTCCTACTGACGTAGACAAGTTCCCTAACCTGTACTGTGAGCTCCGCCTCCTGACCAAACAGCAGAAGAATCTCAACATAGAAAAGAAACTGGCCATTCCCGCCGACCAGAGGCAATCTATTGAGAACTGTATTGAGGGGATGGGTCTAGCTTTCGTTGATAGGGAGCTAACTTGGGTGAAGACGTCATGGGTTCAGGAGTTTTACTATAATTTCTTCAGACCGACCCTT
This sequence comes from Arachis duranensis, assembly GCF_000817695.3. Lineage (NCBI taxonomy): Eukaryota > Viridiplantae > Streptophyta > Magnoliopsida > Fabales > Fabaceae > Arachis > Arachis duranensis. Next base: position 99,052,235 of record NC_029775.3, on the reverse strand, counting down.
GACTCGATTCAACTGCGAGGCGGATAGATATTGATCACAGAAGCTGCTATTGAGGATGCACTCCGCTGTCTGCCCAAGACCAGTGATACTGATGCCTTTATGCTGGCTGAGGTGGAGATGCATTGCATGACATATGATTATGATGCTTTGAGGAGCATAGTTGCCACCCCGGATGCCCCTTGGGAGATGGATGCTGACAACAAGAAACCCAAGGGGATACTATTTGTTCATTTGATACGGGAGGCTAGGACATGGCAACAGATCCTTGCCCACTATGTCATGCCGACCACGCATTTCACTGAGATTCCGGTGGACATGCTAGTCCTGATTTGATGTATTCTGGAGGGGAAGGAGGTGTACTTTCCCCAATTGATTAGGAGATTATTATGTGGCGAGCACATGTCTATGGCACACTCCCCTTCCCTACGTTGCTCACTGAGATGGCTCAGCGAGATGGTGCTCCATAGAGAGCGGATGATGAGTCACCACTCCCAGTCCACAGAAAGGAAAGCCTTATTCCGTGGGGGACATGGGTGAAAGAGAAGCCTCCATCCCAATGTCGATCTAGAGCTAGAGCTTCAGCAGCAGCGGCACCTGGCCCTTCTTCTTCTTCAGTTGTAGTAGGACCATCTACAGCACCAGCAGCACCTATTGCACCATGGTGTACGAAATTGTGATCTCTAACAATGGCGCTCAACTTGGTATGTGCGTTCATAATCTCAGCACTTTCTTCACAACTCCGCACAACTAACCAGCAAGTGCACTGGGTCGTCCAAGTAATAAACCTTACGTGAGTAAAGGTCGATCCCACGGAGATTGTCGGCTTGAAGCAAGCTATGGTCACCTTGTAAATCTCAGTCAGGCGGATTAAAATGGTTATAGAGTTTGATAATCAAAGTATAAATAAATATAAAATAAAGATAGAGATACTTATGTAATTCATTGGTGAGAATTTCATATAAGCGTATGGAGATGCTTCATCCCTCTTGAATCTCTGCTTTCCTACTGCCTTCATCCAATCCTTCATACTTCTTTCCATGGCAAGCTGTATGTTCGGGTTTCATCGGTGTCAATGGCTACCTCCCGTTCTCTCAGTGAAAATGGTCCAAAATGCGCTGTCACCGCACGACTAATCATCTGTCGGTTCTCGTTCATGTTGGAATGGAATCCAGTGATCCTTTTACGTCTGTCACTACGCCCAACACTCGCGAGTTTGAAGCTCGTCATACTCATCCCTTCCCAGATCCTACTCAGAATACTACAGACAAGGTTTAGACTTTCTGGATCTCAGGAATGACCGCCAATAATTCTAGCTTATACCACAAAGACTACGATCTTTCAGAATGGAGGCTAAGAGATACACGCTCAATCTTAAATAGAAAGGAAGTGGTTGTCAGGCACGCGTTCATAGGTGAAAATGATGATGAGTGTCACGGATCATCACATTCATCAGGTTGAAGTGCGAGTGAATATCTTAGAACAAGAATAAGCATGAATTGAATAGAAAATAGTAGTAATTGCATTAATACTTGAGGAACAGCAGAGCTCCACACCGTAATCTATGGTGTGTAGAAACTCCACCGTTGAAAATATATAAGTGAAAATATGGTAGGCATAGCCGAGAGGCCAGCCCCCAATGTCTAAGATTCCAAGATGATAGTTCCAACGTGTAAAATATAATAGTAAAAGGTCCTATTTATAATGAAACTAGCTACTAGGGTTCACAGAAATAGGTAAATGATGAAGAAATCCACTTCCGGACCCACTTGGTGTGCACTTGGGCTGAGCATTGAGCTTTACACATGTAGAGGTCTTCCTTGGAGTTTAACTCTGGTTTGTAACGTGTTTCTGGCATTTAACTCCAACTTTTATGCCAGTTCTGGCATTTTGACTTCGGAATAGGGCAGAGAAGTGGCATTTTAATGCCATTTTACGTCGTCAAAACTCACGTAAAGTATGGACTATTATACATTGCTGGAAAGTCTTGGATGTCTAATTTTCAACGCAATTGAGAACGCACCATTTGAAGTTCTGTAGCTCCAGAAAATCCACTTCGAGTGCAAGGAGGTTAGAATCCAACAGCATCTGTAGTCCTTTGTCAGCCTCTAAATCAGATTTTTGCTCAGGTCCCTTGATGAGCGGATAATTTGTACGCTTTTTGGCATTATTTTTAGTATGTTTTTGGTATGATCTAGTTAGTTTTTAGTATATTTTTATTAGTTTTTAGTTAAAATTCACTTTTCTGGGCTTTACTATGAGTTTGTGTGTTTTTCTGTGATTTCATGTATTTTCTGGCTGAAATTGAGGGACCTAAGCAAAAATCTGATTCAGAGACTGAAAAGGACTGCAGATGCTGTTGGATTCTGACCTCCCTGCACTCGAAGCAAATGTTCTGGAGCTACAGAAGCCCAATTGGCGCGCTCTCAACGGCGTTTGAAAGTAGACATCCTGGGCTTTCCAGCAATATATGATAGTCCATACTTTGCCCAAGATTTGATGGCCCAAACCGGCGTTCAAAGTCACCCTCAGAATTCCCAGCGTTAAACGCCGGAACTGGCACCAAAATGGGAGTTAAACGCCCAAACTGGCATAAAAGCTGGCGTTTAACTCCAAGAGAAGTCTCTACACGAAAATGCTTCAGTGCTCAGCCCAAGCACACACCAAGTGGGTCCGGAAGTGAATTTTTATGTCATTTACTCATCTCTGTAAACCCTAGGCTACTAGTTTTCTATAAGTAGGACCTTTTACTATTGTATTTTCATCTTGGGATCTGTGGATTATTTTAGATCCTTTGATCATCTTTGGACATCTAGTTCTTAGATTATTGGGAGGCTGGCCATTCGGCCATGCCTAGACCTTGTTCTTATGTATTTTCAACGGTGGAGTTTCTACACACCATAGATTAAGGTGTGGAGCTCTGCCGAGCCAGCCATTCCGTGAGATCAGAGTCTTCATGGTATAGGCTAGAATTGATGGCGGCATTCAAGAGAATCCGGAAGGTCTAACCTTGTCTGTGGTATTCTGAGTAGGATTCAATAATTGAATGACTGTGACATGCTTCAAACTCCTGAGGGCGGGGCGTTAGTGACAGACGCAAAAGAATCACTGGATTCTATTTCGGCCTGATCGAAAACCGACAGATGGATAGCCGTGCCATGACAGGGTGCGTTGAACATTTCCACTGAGAGGATGGGAGGTAGCCACTGACAACGGTGAAACCCTTGCTTAAGCTTGCCATGGAAAGGAGTAAGAAGGATTGGATGAAGACATTAGGAAAGCAGAGAGACGGAAGGGACCAGCATCTTTATACACTTATCTGAAATTCCTACCAATGAATTGCATAAGTATCTCTATCTTTATCTTTATGTTTCATTCGTATATCACCTATAACCATTTGAGTTTGCCTGACTGAGATTTACAAGGTGACCATAGCTTGCTTCATACCAACAATCTCTGTAGGATCGACCCTTACTCGCGTAAGGTTTATTACTTGGACGACCCAGTACACTTGTTGGTTAGTTGTGCGAAGTTGTGTTTATGCCATGGTATTGAACACCAAGTTTTTGGGTTCATCACCGGGGATTATTTGAGTTGTGAAAAGTATTGATCACAATTTCGTGCATCATCCCTCAATTTCAGCCAGAAAATACCTGAAATCACAGAAAAACACACAAACTCGTAGTAAAGTCCAGAAATCTAAATTTTGCATAAAAACTAATAAAAACATCCCAAAAAGTAGCTAGATCCTACTAAAAATTACCTAAAAATACTGCCAAAAAATGTATAAATTATCCGCTCATCACAACACCAAACTTAAATTGTTGCTTGTTCCCAAGAAACTGAAAACAAAGTAGGATAAAAGGAAGAGAATATACAATGAATCCCACAGTATCAATGAAACTTAGTCCTAATTTGATGAGCGGGGCTTGTAGCTTTTTGCTTCTGAACAGTTTTGGCATCTCACTTTTTCCTTTGAAATTCAGAATGATTGGCATCTATAGGAACTTAGAATTTTAGATAGTGTTATTAATTCTCCTAGTTCAGTGCGTTGATCCTTGAACACAGCTACTTTATGAGTCTTGGCCGTGACCCTAAGCACTTTGTTTTCCAGTATTACCACCGGATACATAAATGCCACAGGCACATAACTAGGTGAATGATAAACCATTATTTTATGATTTATATTGTCTTTAATTGAGTGGTTTTATCAAGTCTTCACCCACTTATTCATATAATTTGCATGTATTTACAATTCCTTCCTAAAAATGTTCTATGATTGAAAACTTGCTTCCTAAAGATCTTTTAATTGTATATTTTTATTCTCCTTTATACCATTCGATGCCGTGATCTGTGTGTTAAGTGTTTCAGGCTTCATAGGGCATGAATGGCGTAGAGAATGGAGAGGAAGCTTGCAAAAATGGAAGAAACACAAGAAATTGAGGAGATGACCAGCGAGAAGTGACGTGGGCGCATGGCTCACGCGACCGCGCGAAATGGAGGAAATCGCAGTGACGCGCTCACGTGCCTGACGCGATCGCGTGGATTGGAAGCTGCACGAGTGACGTGAATGCGTAGACGATGCGCACGCGTGGCATGAAAAATGCTGAGTGACGCGAACGCGTAGACGACGCGGTCACGTGACGTGCGCGATCTGCAGAATTACAGAAGTCGCTGGCATAGATTCTGGGCCGTGTTTTAACCCAGTTTTCGGCCCAGAAACGTAGATTAGAGCCAGAGAACATGCAGAGACGGGAGAGAATATTCATTCCGCATAATTTCAAGTTTTTAGATCTGATTCTACTCCTCTCCTAGGTTTTTCTATATTACATTTCTAATTTAGGATTTGAAGATTTTGGCTTTGGCTTTTGAGAAGAGTCTACCTCCGGAACTGGTCATCCTAGTTTGTTTACCTACTTTTCATTTACTCTTCCATATTCTTAATTTTCCCAGAGTTGACATTGGATTATTTTTAGAGTTCATTAATACAAGACTATTTTTACTTTTAATTAATCTCTTTGATTATTGTTTATTATGTCTCTTTTTATTTTCTCCCTTAATTTTGTGAAGTCTAATTTATGATAATGGAGTAGTTTCCCAACTTGATTGGGAGTTAATTAAAAGGAGAACCCTGAGTTGGAATACTCAAGAGTTCAATTGAATTTGGTCCATTGTTGGTTGGCTTGTTAGTCACTAACTCTAATCCTTCCCAAGGGAGAGGATTAGGACTTGTGAATAGAAGTTGACTTTTAACTTGACTTGCCTTCATTCGTTGAGGGTTAACTAAGTGAAAACAATGACTAATTATTAACTGATCTTGATAAAATTCCAACAAGGATAGAACTTCCAATTAATCTTCTCCCGGTCAAGATTTTTATTTAAATCACATAAATTCCCTAATTAATTTTCTGTTTATCAAACTCAAAACCAATTTGGAAAACCTCTGATTGATAAAATAGCACATCTTCTTGCAACTCGTTGGGAGACAACCTGGGACTCATACTTCCAGTGTTTTATTTCTAAAATTTGTGACAACTCTTTTCTAAATTGATAAGTAGATTTTTGCCGGTTAAGAACTGTACTTGCAACGCCATTTTTCTAAATAATTCTTAATCTGCCAATTTTCGCCTACGTCAGTGAACCTTTTCAGATTGTGACTCAGCTTTGCTTAAGTCCACAGTTAGAGGTGTCCAGAGTTCTTAAGCACACTCTTTTTGCTTTAGATCACGACTTTAACCACTCAGTCTCAAGTTTTTCACTTGGACCTTCATGACACAAGCACATGGTTAGGGACAACTTGATTTAGCCACTTAGGCCTGTATATTGTTTCCTTGGCCCTCCTATCCATTAATGCTCAAAGCCTTGGATCCTTTTTACCCTTGTCTTTTGGTTTTAAGGGGCTATTGGCTTTTTTTGCTTGCTTTTTCTCTCTTTTTTTCTTTCTTTTCTTTTTTTTGCCATTTTTTTCTTCTCTTTTTTTCACTATTTTTTCTTGCTTCAAGAACCAATTTCATGATTTTTCAGATTATCAACAATATTTCTCTTTGTTCATCATTCTTTCAAGAGCCAACAACTTTAACATTCATAAACAACAAGATAAAAAACATGCACTGTTCAAGCATTCATTCAGAGAACAAAAAGTATTGCTACCACATCAAAATAATTAAACTAGTTTCAAGATAACATTTGAAATCCAAGTACTTCTTGTTCTTTTGTAATTAAGCACATTTTTCATTTAAGAGATGTGAAGGATTCATTTATTCATAGCTTTAAGGCATAGACACTAGACACTAATGATCATGTAATGAAGACATAAACATAGATATAACATACAACATAAAGCCGAAAATAGAAAATAAATAGACAAGGAGATTAAAAAATGAGTGCACCTTAGTGAGGGTGGCATCTTCCTCCTTTTGAAGAACCAATGGTGCTCTTGAGCTCCTCTATGTCTCTTCCTTGCCTTTGTTGCTCCTCCCTCATAGCTCTTTGATCTTCTCTAATCTCATGGAGAATGATGGAGTGCTCTCGGTGTTCCACCCTTAATTGGTCCATGTTGTAACTCAAGCTTTCCAGAGAAGTGTTGAGTTGCTCCCAATAATTGTATGGAGGAAATTGCATCCCTTGAGGCATCTCAGGGATTTCTTGATGAGGGACTTCTTCATGCTCTTGTTGAGTGCCATGAATGGGCTCTCTAGTTTGCTCGATCCTCTTCTTAGTGATGGGCTTGTCCTCTTCAATGAGGATGTCTCCCTCTATGACAATCCCAGCTAAATAGCAAAGGTGACATATGAGATGAGGAGAGGCTAATCTTGCCAAAGGTGAGGACTTGTCAGCCACCTTGTAGAGTTCTAGAGGTATGATTTCATGAACTTCTACTTCCTCTCCAATCATGATACTATGGATCATGATGGCCCGATCCACAGTTACCTCAGATCGGTTACTAGTGGGAATGATAGAGCATTGGATGAACTCCAACCATCCTCTAGCCACAGGCATAAGATCCGGTCTTCTCAATTGAAGGGGTTACCTTTTGAGTCTCTTTTTCATTGAGCTCCTTCTACACATATGTCCATGAGGACTTGGTCCAACCTTTGATCAAAGTTGACCCCTGAGATGAATCTCTCCATCTCCCATGACTCAGAGGTGAAAGCAATTGTCTTCCCTTTCCTCTTTCTAGAGGTTTCTCTGGCCTTAGGTGCCATAAATGGTTATGGAAAAACAAAAAACAATGCTTTTACCATACCAAACTTAAAATATTTGCTCGTCCTCGAGCAAAAGAAGAAGGAAAGATGTAAAAGAAGAAGAAAATAGAGGAGATGGAGGGTGTATAGGGTTCGGCCAAGATAGGAAGAAGGTGTTTGTGATGTGTGAAAATGAAGGGGTGAAGGGGGGTATTTATAGGGAGAGTGGCCGAATGGTTTGGGTGGGTTTGGGAGGGAAATGGTTTTGAATTTTGAAGGTGGGTGGGATTTTTTCTTTTTTGGGAAGAGTTCAAGAGGAGATTGGTGAAGGGTATTTGGGAAAGAGATATGGAGGTGATTGGTGAAAGGTATTTAGGGAAGAGATATGGAGGTGATTGGTGAAAGGTATTTAGAGGAGAAAGAGTGAGTTGAGGTTGGTGGGGATCTTGTGGTGTCCACAGATCCTGAAGGGTCAAGGAATTCTTCATCCCTGCTCCAATTCGGCGTTCACAACGCCTTAGAGTGCAATCCTGGCGTTTAAACGCCAGTCTACTGTCCTGTTCTAGCGTTTAAACGCCAACTTTTCTTCCTGTTCTAGTGTCTAAATGCCAGGTTGTTGCCCTATTCTGGCGTTTAAACGCCAGTCTGGTGCCCTATTCTGGCGTTTAAACACCCAGAAAGGTGCTAGATTGGGCGTTTAAACGCCCATTCTGCTGCCCTTACTGGCGTTTAAATGCCAGTAAGTCCTTTCTCCAGGGTGTGCTGTTTTCAATGCTATTTTTTTGTAATTATTTTTGTGACTTTACATGATCATCAACCTAAAAGAAAACAAAATAATATAGATAAAATAAAATTAGGTTGCCTCCCAATAAGCGCTTCTTTAATGTCAATAGCTTGATAGTGAGCTCTCATAAAATAAAATTAGGTTGCCTCCCAATAAGCGCTTCTTTAATGTCAATAGCTTGATAGTGAGCTCTCATGGAGCCTCACAGATGATCAGATTATGGTTGAGATCTCTCAGCACCAAACTTAAAGTTTAGCTGTGGCCTCCCAACACCAAACTTAGAGTTTGAATGTGGGGGCTCTGTTTGACTCTGTATTGGGAGAAACTCTTCATGCTTACTCTCCATGGTTACAGATAGAGAACTTTGAGTCTTTACTACAAGGCATTCTTCATTCACATGAAAGATCAACTCTCCTCTGTCAACATTAATTACAGCTCTTGCTGTGGCTAGGAAGGGTCTTCCAAGGATGATGGACTCATCCTCATCCCTCCTAGTGTCTAGGATTATGAAATCAACAGGGAAGTAAAGGCCTTCAACCTTCACTAGCACGTCCTCTACTAATTCATAAGCCTTTTTCATGGATTTATCTGTCATCTCCAATGAGAATTCGGCAGCCTGTACCTCATAGATTCCCAGTTTTTCCATCACAGAGAGTGGCATCGTGTTTATCCCTGACCCCAGGTCACATAGAGCTTTTTCAAAGGTCATAGTGCCTATGATACAGGGTATTAAGAATTTACCAGAATCCTATTTCTTTTGAGATAAATTTTGCTGAACCAATGTATTCAGTTCATTGGTGAGCAAGGGAGGCGCTTCCTCCCAAGTCTCATTACCAAATAGCATGGCATTCAGCTTCATGATTTCTCCTAAATATTGGGCCACTTGCCCTTCAAAAATGTCTTTATCCTCTTTAGAAGATGAATAGTCATCAGAGCTCATGAATGGTAGAAGGAGGTCCAAGAGAATCTCTATGGTCTCTGTATGAGTCTCAGATTCCTTTGGTTCCTCATCAGGGTATTCCTTACTGACCATTGGACGTTCCCAGAGGTTTTCCTCATTGGGATTCACGTCCTCTTCCTCCTCTAAGGTTTCGGCCATGTTGATTATATCAATGGCCTTGCACTCTCCTTTGGGATTCTCTTCTGTATTGCTTGGGAGAGTGCTAGGAGGAGTTTCAGTAACCCTTTTACTCAGCTGGACCACTTATGCCTCCAAATTTCTAATAGAGGATCTTGTTTCATCCATGAAACTAAGAGTGGCCTTAGATAGATCAGAGACTATGTTTGCTAAACTAGAAGGATTCTGCTCAGAATGCTCTGTCTGTTGCTGAGATGATGATGGGAAAGGTTTGCTATTACTAAACCTGTTTCTTCCACCATTGTTATTATTGAAGCCTTGCTTCTGTTGATCCTTCCATGAAAAATTTGGATGATTTTTTCATGAAGGATTATAGGTGTTGCCAAAGGCTTCACCCATGTAATTCACCTCTGCCATTGCAGGGTTCTCAGGATCATAAGCTTCTTCTTCAGAAGATGCTTCTTTAGTACCGTTGGATGCATTTTGCAATCCATTCAGACTCTGAGAGATCATATTGACTTGTTGGGTCAATATTTTTTTCTGAGCCAATATGGCATTCAGAGCATCAATTTCAAGAACTCCTCTCTTTTGAGGCGTCCCATTACTCACAGGATTTCTCTTAGAGGTATACATGAACTGATTATTTACAACCATTTCAATAAGTTCCTGAGCTTCTACAGGCATTTTCTTTAGGTGAATGGATCCATGATGAGCGGATATTTTATACGCTTTTTGGGGGTAATTTCATGTAGATTTTAGTATGTTTTAATTAATTTTTAGTAGAATATTATTAGCTTTTAGGCAAAAATCATATTTCTGGACTTTACTATGAGTTTGTGTGTTTTTCTGTGATTTCAGGTATTTTCTGGCTGAAATTGAGGGAGCTGAGCAAAAATCTGACTTAGGCTGAAAAAGGACTGCTGATGCTGTTGGATCCTGACCTCCCTGCACTCGAGATGGATTTTTTGGAGCTACAGGAGTCCAATTGACGCGCTCTTAACGGCGTTGGAAAGTAGACATCCAGGGCTTTCCAGCAATATATAATAGTCCATACTTTGCGCGAGGATAGACGACGTAACTTGGCGTTGAAGGCCAAGTTCATGCTGCTGTCTGGAGTTAAACGCCAGAAAAACGTCATAATCCGGAGTTGAACGCCCAAAACACGTCATAACCTGGAA
>NC_029775.3:99039421-99041062 GCF_000817695.3 Arachis duranensis | reverse complement strand
GATTATTGAGTTTGGACAATTGAAGGCTTATTTTATTTCTTAGATTAGGAATAATTTATTTTTGTTGTTATAGAGTCATCAAATTTTGATAGGATAGTCTCTTTTCAAAAATTTCTTTTCAAAAATATTATTTTTCTTAATTAATTGTTAATTTTTCGTGAGTTTAGTGTCTTATTTTAAGTTTGGTGTTAATTGCATGTTTGATATTTTTCTTTAAAATTTTCGAACTTGTGTTCTTTGTTCTTCATTGATCTTCAAGTTGTTCTTGGTTATTTTTCTTGTTTGATCTTGAGTTTTTCTTGTTTTGTGTCCTTTCTTGTTTTTCTTGTGCTTTTTCAAAATATCAGTTTTAAAAAATATTTATTTATTAAAAATACCTCTTTAAAACATGTTACATTTATAGCTCAATTGGCTAGAGCATTGTGTTTGTGTTCTTGGTAATTGGGTATCTTTCTTTTAAACTCAGTTGGTTATAGCGTTGGCTTATGTTCTTGGCAATTGGGCACCAGTTCTTTTGAAAATCTTTTTCAAAAATAATTTTTCTTGATTTAATCTGTGCCAAACTTTAAGTTTGGTGTTTTCTTGTTAATCTTTTTATAATTTTCGAAAATTTTATTAAAGTTTCCTAAAAATTTTAAGTTTGGTATTCCTTGTTTTGTTCTTGGTGTTCTTGTGAATCTTCAAGATGTTCTTGAGTTTTCTTGTGTCTTGATCTTAAAATTTTTAAGTTTGGTGTTCCTTGGTGTTTTCCCTCCAAAAATTTTTGAAAATAAGGAGCACTAGATCTAAAAATTTTAAGTCTTGTGTCTTTTGTGTGTTTTTCTCTTTCATCATAAAATTCAAAATTCAAAAAAAAAAATTTCTATTTTCTAATTAATTTTGAACTACTTTTTCAAAATTTTTTTTTTTTTACAAAATTCAGATTTCAATTTCAAATTATTTTTCAACTGCTTTTGTTTCGTTTTTATTTTATAAAAAATAATTTTTTGGACAATAGCAACATACATACCATCTCTTTTATTCCATTATGGAATTAAGAGGGAATGACCAGTCTAGGAGGACTCTGGGGTCATATGCTAACCCCACTACTGCTTCATATGGGAGTAGTATCTGTATACCCTCCATTGGAGTTAGTAGCTTTGAGCTGAATCCTCAGCTCATTATCATGGTGCAGCAAAACTGCCAGTATTCTGGTCTTCCACATGAAGAACCTACAGAGTTTCTGGCACAATTTTTACAATTTGCTGACACAGTACATGATAAAGAAGTGGATCAGGATGTCTACAGATTATTACTGTTTCCATTTGCTGTAAAAGATCAAGCTAAAAGGTGGTTAAATAATCAGCCTAAGAACAGCATAAAAACATGGAAACAGCTGTCAGAAAAATTCCTGAATCACTATTTCCCTCCAAAATGGATGACACAGCTAAGGCTAAGCATCCAAGGCTTCAAACAAGGAGATAATGAATCCCTTTATGATGCCTGGGAGAGATACAGAGAGATGCTAAGAAAATGTCCCTCTGAAATGTTACCAAAGTGGGTGCAATTAGACATCTTCTACTATGGGCTTACAGAAAAAGCTCAGATTTCTCTAGACCACTCAGCTGGTGGATCTATACATATGAGAAAAACAATTGAAGA
>NC_029775.3:99036006-99036587 GCF_000817695.3 Arachis duranensis | reverse complement strand
TGATGTGTGATGCCAGTGACCATGCCATTGGTGCCGTGTTGGGACAAAGGCATGACAAGCTTCTGCACGTCATTTACTATGCCAGCCGTGTTCTAAATGATGCACAGAAGAATTACACAACCACAGAAAAAGAGCTACTAGCAGTGGTTTACGCTATTGACAAATTCAGATCCTATTTAGTAGGATCAAAAGTGATTGTGTACACTGATCATGCTGCTCTTAAATATCTACTCACAAAGCAGGATTCAAAACCCAGACTCATCAGATGGGTGTTGCTTCTGCAAGAGTTTGATATAGAAATAAGAGACAGAAAAGGGACAAAGAATCAAGTGGCAGATCACCTGTCCCGAATAGAACCAGTGGAAGGGGCGTCCCTCCCTCTCACTGAGATCTCTGAAACCTTTCCGGATGAGCAACTGTTTGCCATCCAGGAAGTGCCATGGTTTGCAGACATTGCAAGCTACAAGGCAGTGAGATTCATACCCAAAGAGTACAGTAGGGTGCAATCAAAGAAATTAATCACAGATGCAAAGTACTATCTTTGGGATAAACCATATCTCTTTAAGAGATGTGCAGACGGA
>NC_029775.3:98993567-99032194 GCF_000817695.3 Arachis duranensis | reverse complement strand
TAATCAGAATCTTCGTGGTATAAGCCGGATTGATGGCGGCATTCATGAGAATCCGGAAAGTCTAAACCTTGTCTGTGGTATTCCGAGTAGGATTCTGGGATTGAATGACTGTGACGTGCTTCAAACTCCTGAAGGCTGGGCGTTAGTGACAGACGCAAAAGAATCAATGGATTCTATTCCAACTTGATTGAGAACCGACAGATGATTAGCCGTGCTGTGACAGAGCATAGGAACGTTTTCACTGAGAGGATGGGAAGTAGCCACTGACAACGGTGACACCCTACATAGAGCTTGCCATGGAAGGAGCCTTGCGTGTATTGAAGGATTTCAAGGAAGAGTTGAAGTCAAAGGACAAAGCATCTCCAAAACTCCAACATATTCCCCATTACTGCACAACAAGTAACGCTTTTATTCTTCCTTATTAAAGTAATAATTATTAATTTTATGTCCTTTTCCTTATTAAAATACGAGGCTAAAGAATCCTATTAGTATCCTGACTAAGACAAATAAAATAAACATTGATTACTTCAAACCAATAATCTCCGTGGGATCGACCCTTACTCACGTAAGGTATTACTTGGACGACCCAGTGCACTTGCTGGTCAGTTGTGCGAATCACAAATTCGTGCACCAATCCACCTACAGAGTGGTTCAGTGACATCTTGGAAAATTCAAACAGACCATCATAGAATATATCTAATGTGGTCCATTCTGAAAGCATGTCAGAAGGACACTTTTTGGTCAGTTGCTTGTATCTTTCCCAAGCTTCATAGAGGGACTCACCATCTTTTTGTCTGAAGGTCTGAACATCCACTCTAAGCTTGCTCAGCTTTTGAGGGGGAAGAACTTGGCTAATAAAGCCGTGACCAGCTTATCTCAAGAGTCCATGCTATCTCTAGGTTATGAGTCCAACCATGTTCTAGCTCTGTCTCTTACAGCAAAAGGGAAAAGCATAAGCTTGTAGACTTCATGATCAACTCCATTGATCTTAACAGTATCACAGATCTGCAAGAAGTCAGTTAAAAACTGATAAGGATCTTCTGATGGAAGTCCATGAAACTTGCAGTTCTGTTGCAGTAGAGAAACCAATTGAGGCTTTAGCTCAAAATTATTTGCTCCTATGGCAGGGATTGAGATGCTTCTTCCATAAAAGTTGGAAGTTGGTGTAGTAAAATCACCAAGCATCTTCCTTGCATTGTTGTTTGGTTCGGCCATAATTGTTTCTTTTGCTGCTTCCTTTTCAAAAATTCAGTGAGGTCCTCTTCAGAGTTTTATGCTTTAGCTGCTCTTAGCTTCCTCTTCAAAGTCCTTTCAGGTTCAGGATCAGCTTCAACAAGTATGCCTTTATCTTTGTTCCTACTCAAAGAGAAGAAGACAAAGAAAATATGGAATCCTCTATGTCACAGCATAGAGATTCCTTTAGTTGTTAGAGGAAAACAAGAATGGAAGGATGAGGTAGGTAAGGAAGAATTCGAACACACAAAGAGAGATGGAGTTCAAATTGACAATAGAGGAGGAATGTAGTGTTTAAATAGGAAAAAGATAAGAGAGGGGGGAGAATTTTTGAAAATAAAAAAGAATAAAATTTAAAATAAATTTTTGAAAAATTGGTTGTGGTTTTGAAAAAGATAAGAAATAGTAAAACAAACAAAGAGTCAATTAGTTAGTTGAAAAAGATTTGAAAATCAATTTTGAAAAGATAAGAAGTTAGAAAAGATTTTGAAATTGATTTTGAAAAAGATATGTTTGAAAAGATATGATTGAAATTTATTTTGAAAGGGATTTGAAAAGGAAATTAAAAAGATTTGATTTTTTTTTTTTTGAAAAAGATATGTTTGAAAAGATATGATTTTGAAAAATGTTTGATTTGAAAAATATTTGATTTTGAAAAATTATGAAGATTTGAAAAAGATTCGATTTGAAAAGAAAATTCCTCTCCTTGTGTCATCCTGGCGTTAAACGCCCAGGAGCTACATGTTTTCGGCGTTTAACGCCCAATTGCTGCATGGTTTTGGCGTTTAAACGCCAGTTTTCCTTCTTCATTGGGCGTTTTGAACACCCAGTTTTTTCTCTGTAATTCCTCTGCTTTATGTTCTTGGATCTTCATTTTGCTAAATCCTTTATTCAAGAAGATATGTTTTCAATTTTGAAAAACAACAAAATGAGTCGAAACATATAATTCTTGGATTAAAACACAAGATATATGCAAGAACATTATGAATGTCAAGTTGAACACCAAGAACAATCTTGAAGATCAAGATGAACATCAAGAACTCAGTTTTCTTAAAGAAAACATGGAGGACACCAAACTTATAACTTTCTCATGTTTGGGCCATATGAATACAAGAATGCATATGTAGAACATCATGCAGTGCAAATCAATAAATCATGAAGATCAAATAAGGCAATTCATCAAGAACGACTTGAAGATAATCAAGAACACAATACATGTGTTTCAAAAATTGCAAGACAATTAAAATTATGCAATTGACACCAAACTTAAAATTTGGCCCTAGATTCAAACAAGAACCATGAAATATTTTTGAGTTTTTATGATTTTATGAATTTTTTTGGATTTTTCGAAAATTATATTTGGAAAAACGAAAAAAAGAAAAAAATTTTTGAAATATTTTTTGAAAACTTTTTTAAAATAAAATAAAGGAAAATTACCTAATTTGAGCAACAAGATGAACCATCAGTTGTCCAAACTCGAACAATTCGCGGCAACGGCACCAAAAACTTGGTGCACAAAATCGTGATCTCTAACAATGGCGCTCAACTTGGTATGCGCGTTCATAATCTCAGCACTTTCTTCACAACTCCGTACAACTAACCAGCAAGTGCACTAGGTCGTCCAAGTAATAAACCTTACGTGAATAAGGGTCGATCCCACGGAGATTGTCGGCTTGAAGCAAGCTATGGTCACCTTGTAAATCTCAGTCAGGCGGATTAAAATGGTTATGGAGTTTGATAATCAAAGTATAAATAAACATAAAATAAAGATAGAGATACTTATGTAATTCATTGGTGAGAATTTCAGATATGCGTATGGAGATGCTTCATCCCTCTTGAATCTCTGCTTTCCTACTGCCTTCATCCAATCCTTCATACTCCTTTCCATGGCAAGCTGTATGTTCGGGTTTCACCGGCGTCAATGGCTACCTCCCGTCCTCTCAGTGAAAATGGTCCAAAATGCGCTGTCACCGTACAACTAATCATCTGTCGGTTCTCGATCAAGTTGGAATAGAATCCAATGATCCTTTTGCGTCTGTTACTACGCCCAACACTCGCGAGTTTGAAGCTCGTCACAGTCATCCCTTCTCAGATCCTACTCGGAATACCACAGACAAGGTTTAGACTTTCCGGATCTCAGAAATGACCGCCAATAATTCTAGCTTATACCACGAAGACTCCGATCTTTCAGAATGGAGGCTAACAGATACACGCTCAATCTTAAGTAGAACGGAAGTGGTTGTCAGGCACGCGTTCGTAGGTGAGAATAATGATGAGTGTCACGGATCATCACATTCATCAGGTTGAAGTGCGAGTGAATATCTTAGAACAAGAATAAGTATGAATTGAATAGAAAATAGTAGTAATTGCATTAATACTCGAGGAATAGCAAAGCTCCACACCTTAATCTATGGTGTGTAGAAACTCCACCATTGAAAATACATAAGTGAAAATAGGGTAGGTGATGTGTGGAAAGCGATCCAACACAAAACTCACCGGCAAGTGTACCGGGTCACATCAAGTAATAATAACTCACATGAGTGAGGTCGATCCCACAGAGATTGAAGGATTGAGCAATTTTAGTTTAGTGGTTGATTTAGTCAAGCGAATCAAGTTTTGATTGAGTGGGTTGTATTTAACAGAAGCTAAATTGCTTGGAATATAAAGGGAGAAGGGAGAATTGCAGTAAATTAAAGAACAGGAAAATAAACTTGCTGAATCTACCAAAAGTAAATTGTGGTCTCAGGTCTCAAGAGACTAGGTAGCAGAGCCTAGATCTCTATTTGCCTTCCCAGATCCAAGTTCACAAAGCAATTGACAAGGAATTGAAGAAGAAGCAGTAAAGAGAATGTAAATGGATTCAATTATGCAAAAAAGAAACTAAAGAGTTCTTGAGTGGAGATTGAGACAGAATTTCCTCAATTCTTAACACCCAAGAATCAAAACAAGAAAATTAAAAATGCCCAAGCAAGAACGAGGAAGAAGAGAGATCAATTCTCCTCCCTAATTCTCTGAAAGCTTGGTTCAGTCTCTCAAGGAAAGTTGCTAAAATTCAAAGCTCAAAGAAAGTGCAAAATTCAAAAGCAAAGCAAAAGGTCCTAATTACATCAAACTAGCTCCTATTTATACACTTTCTATTCTTGGATTTTGGGATTTGGATGGGCTTTTGATTTGGTGAAGAAATGAATTGAATTGGATTTTTAATTCAATTTTTGGCCCAAAATTAATAGCTTCCAGGAGGCTGCCCTGCCCTTGCGGAGGGCAGGGCAGGATTTGATGCTTGGTGCGTGCATGGTGCGGCTTGGTGCGGTCTTGGTGCGCAGAACACTGCCCTGCCCTCGCGGAGGGCAGGGCAGGAAAAATTGGTGCGCCAGAGATGTGCCTTGGTGCGTGCTGATGCTGCCAGAATCATGCCATGGTGCGCCAGAATTGAGCCTTGGTGCGCCAAAGTTGTGCACCAACAAAATGCTGCCCTGCCCTCGCGGAGGGCAGGGCAGTGTTTTCACTTTGATGTCCCGCGTTCGAATCATGGCCAAGACACACGCTTATTCATTTTCTTTGGCTTTCTTGGCACGGTAATGGAACTTAGTTCCTTGCTTCCTCATGGTCCCGTGTTCAACTCTTGTGGCAAGCATTTGGAGACATTTTCCTTTGATTTTCTCCCCTTGTGAGCCCGATACTGCCCTTGTGGAGGGCAGGGCAACATGTTCTTCTTCTTGATTCCAAGGCACAAATTTGTGCTCTGCCCTTGTAGTGGGCAGGGCAGAGTTGCCTTCTTTGCCTTGTTCCCTTATGTTGCCCTCCTAGAGGGCAGTGTGCCCTTGTGGAGGGCAATGCTTGCCTCCCCCATTGCATGCGGCACACTTTTCCTTCCTTTGACCACGCTTCCTTCTCCTTGGGTCACGCTTTCTTAGGCCACGCTTTTCTCTTTTATTCTTTTGTTCACCTAAAATAAACCAAAACAACCACTCCAAGTATCACTAAATTCATAAGGCTTATAAATCAATTAAAATTCAATTAAAATTAGCTTAAACCTCATGAGTTATCATTAATTTCATGGTGGTTGCTTGATTTAAAGAAGTTATGCATTTTCACTCCAAATCACTTACTTAGGATGCAAGAAAGTGTATAAAGACTAATAAAACAAGTGAAATTAGCCTGAAAAATGGGTATATGATGACTTGTCATCAGTAGGCATGGCCGAGAGGCCAGCCCCCAATGTCTAAGATTCCAAGATGATAGTTCCAAGGTGTAAAATACAATAGTAAAAGGTCCTATTTATAATGAACTAGCTACTAGGATTTACAGAAATAGGTAAATGATGCAGAAATCCACTTTCGGACCCACTTGGTGTGTGCTTGGGCTGAGCATTGAGCTTTACACGTGTAAAGGTCTTCCTTGGAGTTTAACTCTGATTTGTAACATGTTTCTGGCGTTTAACTCCAACTTTTATGCCAGTTCTGGCGTTTTGACTTCGGAATAGGGAAGAGAAGTGGCGTTTTGACGTCAATTTACGTCGTCAAAACTCACACAAAGTATGGACTATTATACATTTCTGGAAAGCCCTGGATGTCTACTTTCCATTGCAATTGAGAGCGCGCCATTCGATTTTCTGTAGCTCTAGAAAATCTAATTCGAGTGTAGGGAGGTCAGAATCCAACAGCATTTGCAGTCCTTTGTTAGCCTCTAAATCAGATTTTTGCTCAGGTCCCTCAATTTCAGCCAGAAAATACCTGAAATCACAGAAAAACACACAAACTCATAGTAAAGTCCAGAAATGTGAATTTTGCATAAAAACTAATAAAAACATCCCAAAAAGTAGCTAGATCCTACTAAAAACTACCTAAAAATAATGCCAAAAAGCGTATAAATTATCCGCTCATCACACCACCACCACCAGCAACATCCCATCCGACATACTTGGTACAACGTCTGTTCAGATTCATGGAGCATAGTGAGTGCCGTATCATGCGACGCCTTGATCGAGTGGATCAGATGCTTGTAGCACTGGGCGCCGAGGTGCCCCCTGATGCCGACCTTTCCTCCACAGAGGAGAAGGAGCATTAAGAGGAGCAGGCTCAGCAGCCAGAGGCACCTACTCAGACCCAGGTTACCCTAGAGGTGCAGCAGACCTCAGTGGAGCCACAGCCTTAGGCCCAAACAGATGCGACCATTGACCCTCACCCTGAGCCCAAGCAGTAGCATTGAGGACGATGCTCCATTCTAAGTGTGGGGAGGTCACCGTCGTTGACGATTGAATTTTTTGTCGGTAAAGAAATTCACAAATATAATCGCGTTGTAAGTACAGCTTCTAAACCAACAGAAAATCCTTTCGTACAAACGTTTGATTGTCACAAGTAACAAAACCCAATGAAATTTATAAACCGAAGTATTCAAACCTCGGGTCATCTTCTCAAGGAATTGCAGGGAAGTATAATTTATTATTGGTTATGAAAAATAGTATTTTTGGGTTTTCGAAAGGTTTGAACAAGCGAAATAAATTGTAGGAGTTAATAAATCAATAGCTAATAAAAATTTTGGCAAGGTATGAAAATTAGAAGTCCTATCTTAGTTATCCTTATCAATGGTGATGAGAATTATATTTTGCTCCCACTAAGTCAACCTCTTATAATGAAGGTAAGTCAAGTGGATGAATCAATATGAATCCTCAAGTTCTAGTCAATTCCCAAGGAATGGCTAAAGTTAGTGGAATTTAAGTCAATTAGCAAAGATAATAATTATCAATCACAAAAGAGTTTGATAACTCAAGAGTATCTAATTATTCAACCAAAGCCAAGAATATAGAAAACTAAATTAAAATCATAAATATGAAATACCTCAAATTGTATTAATTAAGAAAATCCTAACATGAAAAGTTCATAAGCCAATTTGGCAACATAAATCAAATAAAAGCATTAGAGTATCTAAGAATGGAAAAGAAACATAAATTAAAGTAACATTGAACCTGTAATTGAAGAAATCATAGCTTAATCCTAATAGAAATCCTAAATCCTAAGAGAGAGGAGAGAGTCTCTCTCTCTCTCTAAAACTACATCTAAAATATCAAAAGTGAATTATGAATGTGGTATGAATTATTTTGATGAATGAATGGATTCCCCAATTTATAGCCTTTAATCTGTATTCTTTGGGCTTGGATCTAGACCAAAAAAGGGTCCAGAAGTCGCTGGGGCCGACTTCTGTAATTTTCTGCACGTGTGGTGATAGGCAAAATTGTGACTCATACTTTTCACAACTCGAACAATTCCTAGCAATGGCTCCAAAAACTTGGTGCACAATACTATGGTTCACACACATTCTTCACAACTTCGTACAACTAACCAGCAAGTGCACTGGGTCGTCCAAGTAATAAACCTTATGTGAGTAAGGGTCGATCCCACGGAGATTGTTGGTATGAAGCAAGCTATGGTCATCATGTAAATCTCAGTCAGGCGGATTCTAATGGTTATAATGGTTTTAGAATATAAAGATAAATAAATCATAAAATAAAGATAGAGATACTTATATAATTCATTGGTGGGAATTTCAGATAAGCGCATGAAGATACTGTGTTCCTTCTGAATCTCTACTTTCCTACTGCTTTCATCCAATCATTCTTACTCCTTTCCATGGCAAGCTGTATGTTGGGGGATCACCGTTGTCAATGGCTACCGTCCGTCCTCTCAGTGAAAATGGTCCAGGTGCGCTGTCACTGCACGGCTAATCATCTGTCGGTTCTCGATCATGTAAGAATAGGATTTACTATCCTTTTGCGTTGTCACCACGCCTTACAGTCGCGAGTTTGAAGCTCGTCACAGTCATTCAATCCCAGAATCCTACTCGGAATACCACAAACAAGGTTTAGACTTTTCGGATTCTCAAGAATGCTGCCAATGGATTCTAGCTTATACCACGAAGTTTCTGATTAAGGAATCCAAGAGATATTCATTCCAGCTTATTTGCATGTTGAACGAAAGTGGTTGTCAGGCACACGTTCATAAGTGAGAATGGTGATGAGCGTCACATAATCATCACATTCATCAGGTTCTTAGGTGCGAATGGATATCTTAGAATAAGAATAAGCGTGAATTGAACAGAAAAACAGTAGTAATTGTATTAGTACTCGAGGAACAGCAAAGCTCCACACCCTTAATCTATGGTGTGTAGAAACTCCACCGTTAAAAATACATAAGTGATAAAGGTCTAGGCATGGCCAAATGGCCAGCCTTCCCAAATGGCATATGAATTCGAAAATAGGGAAAAAAAACCACTAGTACAATAGTAAAAAGTTCTATTTATACTAAACTAGTTACTAGGGTTTACATAAATAAGTCTAAGTGCAGAAATCCACTTCTGGAGCCCACTTTGGTGCGTGCTTGGGCTGAGCTTGATCTTTACACATGCAAATGCTTCTCTTGGGGTTAAATGCCAAGTTGTAATGTTTTTTTGGTGTTTAACTCTGGTTTGTGACGTGTTTCTGGCGTTTTACTCCAGAATGCAGCATGGAACTGGCGTTGAACACCAATTTGCGTCATCTAAACTCGAATAAAGTATAGACTATTATATAATGTTGGAAAGCCCTAGATGTCTACTTTCCAACGCAATTGAGAGCGCACCATTTGGTGTTCTATAGCTCCCAAAAATCCATTTCGAGTGCAAGGAGGTCAGAATCCAACAGCATCTGTAGTCCTTTTTCAGCCTCCAATCAGATTTTTGCTCAGGTCCCTCATTTTCAGCCAAAAAATACCTGAAATCACAGAAAAACACACAATCTCATAGTAAAGTCTAGAAATGTGAATTTTGCATAAAAACTAATAAAAACATCCCTAAAAGTAGCTAGATCCTACTAAAAACTACCTAAAAACAATGCCAAAAAGCGTATAAATTATCCGCTCACCACAACACCAAACGTAAATTGTTGCTTGTCCCCAAGCAACTAAAAATCAAATAGGATAAAAAGAAAAGAATATACTATAAATCCCAAAATATCAATGAATATTAGTTCTAATTAGATGAGCGGGACTTGTAGCTTTTTTTTGCTTCTGAACAGTTTTGGCATCTCACTTTATCCTTAGAAGTTTAGAATGATTGGCATCCATACGAACTCAGAGTTTAGATAGTGTTATTGATTCTCCTAGTTAAGTATGTTAATTCTTGAATACGGCTACTTTTATGAGTCTTGGCCATGGCCCTAAGCACTTTGTTTTCCAGTGTTACCACCGGATACATAAATGCCACAAACACATGACTTGGTGAACCTTTTCAGATTGTGACTCAGCTTTGCTAAAGTCCCCAATTAGAGGTGTCCAGAGCTCTTAAGCACACTCTTTTTGCTTTAGATCATGACTTTAACCACTCAGTCTCAAGCTTTTCACTTGGACCTTCATGACACAAGCACATGGTTAGGGACAGTTTGATTTAGCTGCTTAGGCCTAGATTTTATTTCCTTGGGCCCTCCTATCCATTGATGCTCAAAGCCTTGGATCCTTTTTACCCTTGCCTTTTGGTTTTAAGGGCTATTGGCTTTTTCTGCTTGCTTTTTTTCTTTCTTTTTTTCGCCATTTTCTTTTTTTTCGCAAGCTTCTTCTTTTTCACTACTTTTTCTTGCTTCAAGAATCAATTTCATGATTTTTCAGATTATCAATAACATTTCTCTTTGTTCATCATTCTTTCAAGAGCCAACAATTTTAACATTCATAAACAACAAGATCAAAATTATGCACTGTTTAAGCATTCATTCAGAAAATAAAAAGTATTGTCACCACATCAATATAATTAAATTAATTTCAAGGATGAATTCGAAACTCATGTACTTCTTATTCTTTTGTATTAAAAACAATTTTCATTTAAGAAAGGTGAAGGATTCATGGAATTATTCATAGCTTTAGGACATAGTTACTAAATACTAATGATCATGTAGTAAAGACTCAAAACATAGGCAAACATATGGCATAAAATTAAAAAACAGAGAGATAAGAACAAGGAAGTTAAGGAATGAGTCCACCTTAGTAAGGGTGGCACCTTTTTCTTGAAGAACCAATGGTGTTCTTGAGCTCCTCTATGTCTCTTTCTTTCCTTTGTTGCTCCTCCCTCATAGCTCTTTGATCTTCTCTAATCTCATTGAGAATGATGGAGTGTTCTTGGTGTTCCACCCTTAATTGGTTCATGTTATGACTCAATCCTTCTAGAGAAGTGTTGAGTTGTTCCCAATAGTTGTTTGGAGGAAAATGCATCCCTTGAGGCATCTCAGGGATTTCTTGATGATGAGCTTCCTCATGCGTCTCTTGAGATCCATAAATGGGCTCTCTTGTTTGCTCCATCCTCTTCTTAGTGATGGGCATGTCCTCTTCAATAGGGATGTCTCCTTCTATGACAACTCTAGCTAAGTTGCATAGATGGCAAATGAGATGAGGAAAAGCTAGCCTTGCCAAGGTGGAGGGCTTTTCGGCTACTTTGTAGAGTTCTAGAGAGATGACTTCATGAACTTCTACTTCCTCTCCAATCATGATGCTATGGATCATGATGGCCCGATCCACAGTTACTTCAGATCGGTTGCTAGTGGGGATGATGGAGCGTTGGATGAACTCCAACCATCCACTAGCCACAGGCTTAAGGTCCAGTCTTCTCAATTGAACCAGCTTGCCTTTTAAGTCTCTTTTCCATTGAGCTCCTTCCACACATATGTCCATGAGGACTTGGTCCAACCTTTGATCAAAGTTGACCCTTCTAGTGTAGGGGCGTGCGTCTTCTTGCATCATAGGTAAGTTGAACACCAACCTTACGTTCTCCGGACTGAAATCTAAGCATTTCCCTCGAACCATTATAAGCCAAGTCTTTGGGTTTGGGTTCATGCTTTGATCATGGTTCCTAGTGATCCATGCGTTTGCATAGAACTCTTGAACCGTTAAGATTCTGACTTGTTGAATGGGATTGGAGATAACTTCCCATCCTCTTCTTCTAATCTCTTGTCAGATCTCCGGATATTTGCCCTTTTTGAGCTTAAAAGGGACCTCAGGGATCACCTTTTTCTTGGCCACAACTTCATAGAAGTGGTCTTGATGGGCTTTTGAGATGAATCTTTCCATCTCCCATGACTCAGAGGTGGAAGCAATTGCCTTCCTTTTCCTCTTTCTTGAGGTTTCTCTGGCCTTAGGTGCCATCAATGGTTATGGAAAAACAAAAAAGCTATGCTTTTACCACACCAAACTTAGAATGTTGCTCGCCCTCCAGCAAAAGAAGAAAAAATAGAAGAAGAAGAAGAAGATATGGAGGAGAGGGAGAGAGGTGTGGGTTTCGGCCAAGGGGGAGAAGAGAGGGTAGTGTTGTGTGAGAATGAAGAAGGATGGAGGGGTTTATATAGTGAAGGGAGAGGGGTTTAGGTTCGGTCATTTTGGGTGGGTTTGGGTGGGAAAGAGATGTTGAATTTGAAGGTAGGTGGGGTTTATGGGGAAGAGTGGATGGATGTGATTAGTGAAGGGGTAATGGGGAAGAGAGATTGAGGTGATTGGTGAAGGGTATAGTGTTATTGGATTGTGTGAAGAAGAGAGAAATGGGGTAGGTGGGGATCCTGTGGGGTCCACAGATCCTGAGGTGATCCTGTGGGATCCACAGATCTTGATGTGTCAAGGATTTCTCATCCCTGCATCTTTTAGGCGTGTAAAATGCCCTCTGTATGCAATCCTGGCATTTAACGCCAGATTGATGCTTGTTTCTGGTGTTAAACACCCAGATGTAGCTTGTTTCTAGCGTTTAACGCCAGCCTGATGCTTGTTTCTGGCGTTTAAATGCCAGACAGCTCTTCTTCCAGGGTGTGCTTTTTCTTCTGCTGTTTTTTATTATGTTTTTAATTTTTGCAATTATTTTGTGACTCCACATGATCATAAACCTAATAAAACACAAAAGAACAATAGAAATATAGATAAATAAAAATTGGGTTGCCTCCCAATAAGCGATTCTTTAATGTCAATAGCTTGACAGTGAGCTCTCATGGAGCTTCACATATGTTCAGAGCATTGTTGGGACCTCCCAACACCAAACTTAGAGTTTGGATGTGGGGGTTCAACACCAAACTTAGAGTTTAGTTGTGGCCTCCCAACACCAAACTTAGAGTTTGATTGTGGGGGCTTTGTTTGACTATGTATTGAGAGAAGCTTTTCATGCTTCATCTCCATGGTTGCAGAGGAAGATCCTTGAGCTTTAAACACAAGGTAGTCCCCATTCAATTGAAGGAATAACTCTCCTCTGTCAACATCAATCACAGCTCCTGCTGTGGCTAGGAAGGGTCTTCCAAGGATGATGCATTCATCCTCATCCTTTCTAGTGCCTAAGATTATGAAATCAGCAGGGATGTAAAGGCCTTTAACCTTCACTAACACGTCCTCTACCAATCCATAAGCTTGTTTTATTGACTTGTCTGCCATCTCTAATGAGATTCTTGCAGCTTGTACCTCAAAGATCCCCAGTTTCTCCATTACAGGGAGTGGCATAAGATTTATACCTGACCTCAGGTCACACAGAGCCTTCTCAAAGGTCATGGTGCCTATGGTACATGGTATTAAGAATTTACCAGGATCTTGTTTCTTTTAAGGTAAAGTTTGCTGAACCCATGTATTTAGTTCACTAATGAGCAAGGGAGGTTCATCTTCCCAAGTTTCATTACCAAACAACTTGGCATCCAGCTTCATGATGGCTCCTAGATATTGAGCAACTTGCTCTTTAGTTACATCTTCATCCTCTTCAGAGGAAGAATAGTTCTCAAAGCTCATGAATGGCAGAAGGAAGTTTCATGGAATCTCTATGGTCTCTATATGAGCCTCAGATTCCTTTAGGCCCTCAATAGGGAACTCCTTTCTGTCTGGGGGACGTCCCATGAGATCTTCTTCATTGGGATTCACATCCTCCCCTTCCTCTTTGGATTCGGCCATTTTGATTATATCAATGGCCTTGCACTCTCTTTTTGGATTCTCTTTTGTATTGCTTGGGAGAGTACTAGGAGGAGTTTCAGTGATTTTCTTACTCAGCTGACCCACTTGTGCCTCCAAGTTTCTAATGGAGGACCTTGTGTCATTCATGAAACTTAAAGTGGCCTTAGATAGATCAGAGACTATGTTTGCTAAGCTATAGGGGCTCTGCTCAGAATTCTCTGTCTGTTGCTGAGAAGATGATGGAAAAGGCTTGCTATTGCTAAACCTGTTTCTTCCACCATTATTAAAGCCTTGTTGGGGCTTTTGTTGATCTTTCCATGAGAAATTTGGATGATTTCTCCATGAGGGATTATAGGTATTTCCATAGGCTTCACCCATGTAATTCACCTCTGCCATTGCAGGGTTCTCAGGACCAAAAGCTTCTTTTTCAGAAGATGCTTCTTTAGTACTGTTAGATGCATTTTGCAATCCATTTAGACTCTGAGAAATCATGTTGACTTGCTGAGTTAACATTTTATCTGAGCCAATATGGCATTCAGAGCATCAATTTCAAGAACTCCCTTCTTCTGAGGCGTCCCATTACTCACAGGATTCCTCTCAGAGGTGTACATAAATTGGTTATTTGTAACCATGTCAATGAGTTCTTGAGCTTTTGCAGGCGTTTTCTTAAGGTGAATGGATTCACCTGCAGAATGGTCCAGTGACATCTTAGAGAACTCAGATAGACCATCATAGAATATATCCAAGATGGTCCACTCTAAAAGCATGCCAGAATGACACTTTTTGGTCAGTTGCTTGTATCTTTCCCAAGCTTTATAGAGGGATTCACCATCTTTTTGCCTGAAGATCTGAACATCCACTCTAAGCTTGCTCAGCTTTTGAGGAGGAAAGAACTTGGCCAAGAAGGCCGTGACCAGTTTATCCCAAGAGTCCAGACTTTCTTTAGGTTGTGAGTCCAACCATGTTCTAGTCTTGTCTCTTACAGCAAAAGGGAAAAGCATAAGCCTGTAGACTTCAGGATCTACTCTATTAGTCTTAATAGTATCACAGATCTGTAAGAACTCAGTTAAAAACTGATAGGGATTTTCTGATGAAAGTCCATGAAACTTGCAGTTCTGTTGCATTAGAGCAACTAATTGAGGCTTCAGCTCAAAATTGTTTGCTCCAATGGCAGGGATTGAGATGCTTCTTCCATAAAAATTGGAAGTAGGTATAGTATAATCACCAAGCATCCTCCTTGCATTGTTGTTGGGTTCGGCCATGTCTCTTTCTTTTTCGAGATTCTCTGTAAGGTTTTCTCTGGATTGTTGTGCTTTAGCTTCTCTTAGCTTCCTCTTCAGAGTCCTTTTAGGTTTAGGATCTGCTTCAACAAGAATGTCCTTGTCCTTGCTCCTGCTCATATGAAAAAGAAGAGGACAAAAAAGGAAGAGAAATCCTCTATGTCACAGTATAGAAAAATTCGAACACAGAGGAGAAGAGAGGGTTCGACTTTTGAGATGAAGAGAAGTGTTAGTAATTAAATAAAATAAATAGAAAGAGATGAGAGGGAGATAATTTCAAAAATTGTTTTTGAAAAAATGGTTAGTGCTTTTAGAAAATTAAGAGAAGAAATAAAATTAAAATTAAAATTTGAAACAATTAGTTAATTAAAAAGATTTTTGGAAAAGAGGGAGGTGATTTTCGAAAATTAGAGAGAGAAAAGTAGTTAGGTGGTTTTGAAATAGATAAGAAATAGTGAAGAAAACAAAAAGTCAATTAGTTAGTTGAAAAAGATTTGAAAATCAATTTTGGAAAGATAAGAAGTTAGAAAAGGTTTTTGAAATTAATTTTGAAAAAAGATATGATTGAAAAGATATGATTGAGATTTGTTTTGAAAAAGATTTGAAAAGGAAATTAAAAAGATTTTATTTTTAAAATTAAAATTGATTACTTGACTAACAAGAAACTAAAAGATATGATTCTAGAATTTAAAGATTGAACCTTTCTTAACAAGAAAGTAACAAACTTCACATTTTTTAATCAATCACATTAATTGTTAGTAAAGTTTTCGAAATTTATGAAATAAAATTAAGAAAAAAAATTTGAAAATCAATTTTTTTAATTTTCGAAAAAATAATAAGAAAAATGAAAAAGATTTGATTTTTGAAAAAGATTTTGAAAAGATAGGAGTTTTTTTAAATGAAATCTTGACTTGACTAACAAGAAACAACTTATTTTAAAAATTTTTGACTAAGTCAACCCAAAGATTTCGAAATTTATGAGAGAAATAAGGAAAAGATATTTTTTTTTGAATTTTTAATGAGGAGAGAGAAAAACACAAATATGACCCAAAACATGAAAATTTTGGATCAAAACCAATGATGTATGCAAGAACACTATGAATGTCAAGATGAACACCAAGAACACTTTGAAGATCAAGATGAACATCATGAACTTATTTTTGAAAAATTTTTAAGAAAAGAAAAACATGCAAGATACCAAACTTAGAGATTTTTAATGTTTAGACACTATGAATGCAAAAATGCATATAAAAAACAACAAAGGACACAAAACAAGAAAATATGAAGATCAAACAAGAAGACTTTATCAAGAACAACTTGAAGATCATGAAGACACATGCATGAATTTTTCGAAAATTTTTAGAAAAATAAAAAATATGCAATTGACATCAAACTTAAAAATTGACTCAAGACTCAAACAAGAAGCACAAAATATTTTTTTGATTTTACGATTTTAAAATTTTTTTTGGATTTTTCGAAAATTATTTAAAAAAACGAAAAAGAAGAAAAATTTTTGAAAGATTTTTTAAAACATTTTGAAAAGAAAATTACCTAATCTGAGCAACAAGATGAACCGTCAGTTGTCCAAACTCAAACGATCCCCGGCAACGGCGCCAAAAACTTGATAGGCAAAATTGTGACTCATACTTTTCATAACTCGAACAATTCCTAGCAATGACTCCAAAAACTTGGTGCACAATACTATGGTTCACACACATTCTTCACAACTTCGCACAACTAACCAGCAAGTGCACTGGGTCGTCCAAGTAATAAACCTTACGTGAGTAAAGGTCGATCTCACGGAGATTGTTGGTATGAAGCAAGCTATGGTCATCTTGTAAATATCAGTCAAGCGACTGCTTTCATCCAATCATTCTTACTCCTTTCCATGGCAAGCTGTATGTTGGGGATCACCATTGTCAATGGCTACCGTCCGTCCTCTCAGTGAAAATGGTCCAGGTGCGCTGTCACCGCACGGCTAATAAAGAATAGGATTTACTATCCTTTTGCGTTGTCACCACGCCTTACAGTCGCGAGTGTGAAGCTCGTCACAGTCATTCAATCCCAGAATCCTACTCGAAATACAACAGACAAGGTTTAGACTTTCTGGATTCTCAAGAATGCTGCCAATGGATTCTAGCTTATACCACGAAGATTCTGATTAAGGAATCCAAGAGATATTCATTCCAGCTTATTTGCATGTTGAACGAAAGTGGTTATCTGGCATACGTTCATAAGTGAGAATGGTGATGAGCATCACATAATCATCACATTCATCAGGTTCTTGGGTGCGAATGGATATCTTAGAATAAGAATAAGCGTGAATTGAATAGAAAAATAGTAGTAATTGCATTCGTACTCGAGGAACAGCAGAGCTCCACACCCTTAATCTATGGTGTGTAGAAACTCCACCATTAAAAATACATAAGTGATAAAGGTCTAGGCATGGCCGAATGGCCAGCCTCCCCAAATGGCATATGAATTTGAAAATAGGGAAAAAGACCACTAGTACAATAGTAAAAAGTTCTATTTATACTAAACTAGTTACTATAGTTTACAGAAATAAGTCTAAGTGCAGAAATCCACTTCCGGAGCCCACTTTGGTGTGTGCTTGGGCTGAGCTTGAGCTTTACACATGCAGAGGCTTCTCTTGGGGTTAAACACTAAGTTGTAAAGTGTTTTTGGCGTTTAACTCTGGTTTGTGACGTGTTTCTGGCGTTTTACTCCAGAATGCAGCATAGAACTGGCATTGAACGCCAGTTTGCATCATCTAAACTCGAATAAAGTATGAACTATTATATATTGCTGGAAAGCCCTGGATGTCTAATTTCCAACGCAATTGAAAGCGCGCCATTTAAAGTTCAGTAGCTCCAGAAAATCCATTTCGAGTGCAGGGAGGTCAGAATCCAACAGCATCTGTAGTCCTTTTTCAGCCTCCTATCAGATTTTTGCTCAGGTCCCTCAATTTCAGCCAGAAAATACCTGAAATCATAGAAAAATACACAATCTCATAGTAAAGTCCAGAAATATGAATTTTGCATAAAAACTAATAAAAACATCCCTAAAAGTAGCTAGATCCTACTAAAAACTACCTAAAAACAATGTCAAAAAGCATATAAATTATCCGCTCATCATGGGGTCCGTCACGCGTCCGCGTGGGTCACGTGGTCGCTTCATCTAGAGTTTTGCTTTTACATGCGGCTGCATCAGTCATGCGTCCGCGTCAGTTGTGTTTCGCGCGAGTCACGCGTTCGCGTCATGCACGCGTTCGCGCAGATGCCACTTTACGCAAAGCACGCGTTCGCGTCGTCCATGCGTTCACGTCGCTGCCAATTTCTTCAAAAACTCCAATTTGTGCTTTCCTTTCATTTTTTTATGTTTCCTTTCCATCCTTTAAATCATTCCTGCCCTATAAAGCCTGAAAGTACTCAACACACAGATCACGACATTGAATGGTAATAAAGGGTAATTAATTTTAATATTTCTAAAGCATAGGAAACATGTTTTCACTTATGTCATATCACAAGGAAGGAATTGTAAAATCATGCAAATTCATATGAATAAGTGGGTGAAGAATTGATGAAATCACTCAATTGAGCACAAGATAAATCACAAAATAGTGGTTTATCAACGTCTCCACACTTAAACATTAGCATGTCCTCATGCTAAATCCAAGAGAAAAGAGAATGGAGGTAGAATGGTGGAATCCAATGCAATGCAATATATCCTAAATGCAAGCTACCTACATGAATCATGCAATTCTAGTTATTATCCACCTATATATATATAGAGAGCTTACATGTGGTTAATTTGCTTCATATCTTCAAGGAACCATATATGTACAATTAAGGCTAAACCATATTAAAGCACAGTCACAATTGAGTTGGGTTAAGATAGGTCACAAACTTGCAAGACAATTAATAATTAAACATGGATATATGAGAATGAGCTATTGAACCCTCACTGGATTTTGTGTTTACTCTCTAATCACTCAGTGTTTGGGGTTAATCTCTCTCTTCTTTTCTAGTCATGCTTTCTAAAACTTTGTTCTTCATCTAACCAATCAACAATTATGGAATATAGACATACAAAAATCATGAGGTCTTTTCTCAGGTTGTAATGGGGTTAAGGTAAGGGTAAGGATGTATATATATAAGGCTAAGTGATCTAACAAAGTGAATCCTTGATTAGTCTAAGATCTCACTTAATATACATACTTTATATAATTCCAAAGTTCTCTTACCTACTTACCCAAATTTTCTCACTTTTGTATTACATGCTCATGCACCAAATTTAATTTTTGAATTTTTTTTCCATGTGCATTGATTCTTTTTATTTTGCATTGGGGAAATTTTTGTATCCCCTTATTTAATTACTTAAATTTTTTTTCAATGCACATGGTAATTTAATTATTTTTATTTCACATGAGCATGCTTCCCAAATCTTGAAATAACTTATTTAATTTAATTCCCTTTTTTTTCTATCATCCCATGTTCCCATAAAATTTCCCATACTTAATTTATACACAATATCTATCTTAAGCTAACCAAGGATTCAACTTGGGATTTTTATTTTGTTTTTCTGCTTAAGGCTAGTAATGTAGTTATAAAATAGAAGAAGGGGTAGAAAGGCTCAATGGGGCTAACAAAGGTGATTGAAAGGGTAGGCTATTTAGGATAAGTGAGCAAAAATAAGTAATAGCCTCAATCATCTCTTGGTATGTATCTATATTCTATATTGGACATATAGATTAAAACAAAATAAAGATTGCAAGCATAGAAAAGAAGTGCGAAACACACAAGAATGAAATTTATGGTTTGATGTAACCATGCAATTAAGCTCAAAACTCACAGGTTGTGTGTTCTCTAGCTCAAAAATCATACATCAGTTATATATGTCATGCAAGTAGAAATCGAGAGTTTTCATTCAACTCAATATAAATCTTAAGGTGGCCCTTAGAATCTTAGTGTTCCTTCTTGATGAAATGTTATTAACTAACTCACATTTGTTGCTATATATCTACAAGGTGTGTGGATTGTTTTTATTCTGTTACACTAAAATTTCTAGTTTACTCTTTTATTTTCAATTAAACCCACTTATCATATGCTAAAAGGGCAAACTATACTAATTAATCCACTTAATATATAACTAGTAAGCTAAAAGTACAAATTAAGCTAAATATCTAAGATATAAACAGCCCAAAGTGCAAAATGCAAAAATAAAATAAAAATATAGCAAAAGCAAAAGAAAAAATGTGCAAGTACTAAAAGATAAAATAAAATACAGAAAATGAACAAAATAAGATAGAAGAGTCTTATAATGGTTCACCAAAAAATATATGCCAGAGATGGCGACCTCCCCACACTTAAAATATAGCATCGTCCTCGATGCTCACTCAAGCTGGGTGTGAAGAAGTGTCATCTCCGAAAGGATGGGCTGCTGGTGTCTCAGTGGTAGGCTGAGGGTCTGCAGTCTCTGTGAGTGTAGAAAGAGCAGCCTGCTGAAGCGGAGGCTCGGTCTGTAGAGGAATCTCCATATCTATGGTCTGTATCCGGTGGTGCTCCTCATGGTGTGGTGCAGTGTGCTCAGCTCCTCCCTACTCAGCCTGGGTAGGTGCCTCCTCCTCATGATCACTCACCTCCTCCTTAGATGTCTCTGAAGGTGTGTCAGGCTCGAAGGGGATGTCGGTGTTGCCGGACCGGATCATCAACTTTAAATTCTCATAGCGTCACTTGTGACAACGCTCAGACCTCTCATAACGTCGCCTGTTGCGATGCTCAGACCTCTCAAATTGCTGCTGGTGGTGGCGCTCCATTTGGTCTAAGCGGTCAAAGAGTCGGTGCACCAGAAGATAAACGGGCTCAGGAGTAGGTGGGGGTACAGTGAATGGAGCTGGGGTAGTGGATACTGAAGGGGCAGCTGAAGACATAGCTGCCTCAGCAGAGTCAGTGAGAAAAGGAGGTCGGTAGCCTAGAGCCTAAAACTTCCTACTGTGAGGGATGATCTTCCTGCAGTCTGCGGCGGATGGCTTTTAATCAGCAATTTTCCAAGGCACCTCAGCTCGGCAACCCAACTGAGTAATCAGGAATGGAAACGGGAGGATGCCTCTGACATGGACCATGGCCATGTAATACCGGATGAAACGGGGCAGATATAGGTCCTTACTCTCCATCACACACCAGATGAGGGTAATCATAGCAGCTGGCACCTCTGTCTCATGAGTGCTCGGTATTACGTAGTTACTCAGAATCTGCTGCCAAAGTCGAGCCTCATCATTTAGATACATCAGCCTGATTCCCTTAGGTACCACTATGCTCTTTCCCATGACCCATGGAACAGTAGGATCAAGAGCTATAGTCTGTTTCACTGCATCCCAGTCAAAACTCATGAATTTCATATCCTCTTCAGCCTTTTGGTAACCGTCTGGCTGATCTGATTTAGGTGGGAGTTGGATGATGTCTTCAATTGCATCCTCAGTAACCAGAATTTGTTTGCCTCTGAGCTGTACTGCATCCAAGTAGTTACAGTAGGATTCTCTGACCCAGGATGAGTTGATCTCAGTCAAGTTTCTCTCCAGGATGAACCAGCCTCTCTGTTTAATTTGGTCTGAAGTGTATTGATTGAGTTCTTCTAGAATTTTGAGTGTCCTTTCCAGGTATAGGTTCCTGGATGTGGTAAAAACTGGGTACTTCAGCTCACAGTATTTGTTTGTAAATTTTACTGGGTCAGCTGCAGGTACTAACTGATCAGCCTTTTCCTGCGGGGTAAAGTTCTTTTCCAGCCAGGAATCATCATACAAAATGTTGATGATGGTCATAGAGGATTCGCCTCTTTTCCTTTTGCCAGTGGTTGCTTTGCCTTTTCCTTTGCTTTGAGGGTCAGACATCCTGAAAAGTAGAAATTCCATGATATAATTGAAGAACAAAAATAGGAAAATAAGTAGGTAAATAGAATATTCGCAATATAAGTACAGAGTGGCAAAAAAGCAAGAGAAGCATGAAAGGAGTCAAATATATGTGCATTGTGGATTGTGTTCAAGTGGAAAAGTCTGAAAATAGAAATCACAATCCAAAATATATGATAAGTGGAAGTCATGTTAATTAGGAAAAACAGTGATCATGCCCTGAGTTAGAAAGTTAAAGTAGTCAGGTAAAAAGAGAAGTCAGAAAGTTAAAATGGTTAATAGGTAAAAAGGAAGTTAGAAAGTGAAAACAGTGAGTTAGTAAAAAAATGGGAAAGTAAGTGGCACGATGATGGGTTTCCTAGTTAACAATAAATTCACAATTTGAAGAATAATGAACTCAAATTCAAGCAAGGCTTACAGTTTATTGATGATAATTCATATAGATAAAGGAAGTGGAAAAGGAAAATGAAATCATCAATAAGCAATTAATCATGCAGGGAACCAAAAGAAATATGAATACTAGCCCGAGCATTCATGAATTGGTTTGGTCACAGCCAAGTAATGCAAAATACTAAATTTCCAAACTCAATGCATGAATGGGGTAGAATAAAACAATTTGTAGAAAATTGGGCAGCATTCCAGCTAAAATTGGATGTTCCCAGTTAATAAACAGCAGGAAAAATCAGTTCATATAAAGTTAAATAATGCTGTAAAGAGACACAAAATAACATGAACATGAAAGAACAGTGTAACAGTAGCATAAAACATGGAAGAACAATATATGAACAATATGAACATCACAGCAAAATCAGAATCGTGAAATAGATAAAACAAGTAGCAAGAACGGCGCAATTATCAGGCCTAAATCCACTAACCACATCCTAGCTACATAAGCACCTAGAATCCACTACAATCATGCATCTCTAACTATCCTAATTTGAACAGAATCTAAAAAATATGCAACTAACTAACTAATGATAGAGGAATTGGTGTTCGGTAGAACCTGGTATGTGTAAGAACAGAGGTATGGATCAGAGAGATGGTGGGAGTGTGGTGGGGGTGGCGGCGACACGGTGGCGCAGGTAGGCAGCGTGGTGGCGGTTCGTGGTGGAGGCAGAGGCGGTTCGGTAGTTGGGGTAGGGTCAAGGGAGGTATGGAGGGGAAAAGAAGGGGGTGACGGATTAGGGGTGGTGGATTATGGGTGGCCGGCGGTGAAGGGAGGCAGCTCGGGTAGGGGCAGTGGTGGAGGGGGTGGAAGAGAAGGAAAGGAGATGAGGGGAGAAGAAGAGAAGAAAGAAGAGAGAGGGGGTGTCGCGGTGGTCGCGAGGTGGTGCGGCGCGGTGGGCTGGTGGCTGGTAGGTGGTGGTTGGTTGCAGAGGAGGGGGTGTAGAAGAGGAAGGAAGGGGGTTTGGGACGCGATGGGGTTAAGGTTCGCGTGATTTGGGTTTAGTGATTTCAAATCCACGCGAACGCGTGGAGCACGCAATCACGTGATTGGGGCGAAAAGGGGATTGATGCGGTCGCGTTATTGACACGATCGCGTTAGTTGGGTAGAGGATAAGTGATGCGGACACGTAAAGCACGCGAACGCGTCACTGTGAATTGTGCTAGACACACAGTTCCAGCGTCGTTTTGGTGCAACTCTCTGTTCAATATGGTCCAACCACGCGATGCGAACGCGTCACTCACGCTTTCGCATGGGATGATTATGGTGCAAGGGACGCGTTCGCGTCAGGGACGCGAATGCGTGGGCCGTTTTGTGCTAAACGCACACCAGTCGCACGATTCCAGCCCAACTTTCTGGGCGTTGGATCTTTATGCTGATTTCCATTCCATGCCCACGTGTGGCCTGCGCGCTCGTGTGGAGTGATTTTTTTTATATATAGTATGCAGAATGCAATGAATGTTATGCACAATTCCAGGTTCAATCAAAATTCAAAAACAGACTAAACTAAAAAAGGAACGATCATACCATGGTGGGTTGTCTCCCACCTAGCACTTTTAGTTAAAGTCCTTAAGTTGGACATTTGATGAGCTTCCTGTTATGGTGGCTTGTGCTTCAATTCAACCAGAAATCTCCATCAATGTTTGGAATGCCAACAGGCTCCGGGGTCCTAAACAAGGCACGTATATCCCTTGAGCAGTTTCAAACAGGTTCTGAGGCTTCCAGTGTGCTGAATGTCAGAACAGACTCCAAGATCCCAAAATTTGCTTTTACACCCGTCTTTGTCTTGATCTGCATTTTTTCAGCCGGGTGATAAGTAATCTGAATTCTCACCATAGTGACCAAACAGCTTCCGAGACCCATTCAATTAAGCTTGACACCAATCCTTACATTCCAGATTGAAGCGTGGAACCTTATTGGATTTTGCATACCAACTCTGAGTACAATCCATTTTCCTCTTACTTTTGAAGCCACAGAGAGCTCTAAGCTGGCCATCTGTTTCAAGCAAGCCATATTCAAGTGGAAAAGTAAAGATAAAGGTCAAGAATTTTACCCACTTGAAGTTGGAGTTGGGTGGTAGTGGCCTTGGGATAGGTGTTTCTAGTGGTTCTGCAAGCTCTACTCCCTTGTATTCCTCTGTGAATCCCTCCACTTCTTTGCAAACTTCTTCAATTTTAACCATGTCTTGATCAAAGTCCTCGATTTTTTCCTCATCACTAAAGTCATAAGTTGGAGGTTGAGAAAAGTCTACATCAGCATCGTCTTCGTATTCACTTGGGGAAGGTTCTTCTGTCTCAAAGAAGTCACTTGCGGATGCAAGTTCATTACTAGGAGAACTTGACTCGTGATTATCATTATCAAGGAAACTCGCGTCTTGGGTTATTCCATCCAGTTCTTCATAAGATACCTGCTTTGGGGGTTGTGCACTGTCCTCCTTAGCATCAATTGTAATTTCCTTGACAGAATTTTCCACAACTCTGGATTCCCATGGAGGTTCAGCATCTCCTAAGTCTTCAACCAATTCTGCTTCTTCTTGGATAATTTGGGCTTCCTCCAATTGTTCCAGTACAAATTCATGCTCCTTACTGTCCACCAGAGTTTTTAGGATCTCCTTCATGCTATGTTCTTCATGAGATTGCCCACATGAAGCCATGGGGGTTCCTTGAGTATCCAAACGTCGGGGAGGTAATCGACTTAACGCTTGGTCCAGTTGGTGAAGGGTTGCATTAAGTTTTTCCACTGTTTCCTTAAAATGCTCCTTTGATTCTTGAGGTGATGGATATGGACATGGTACATAGGGAAGTGGTGGTTCTTGGGAGTAATTGGATTAGAATTGGGGTGGGTAAGGGTCATACGGGGGTGAATGGGGAAAAGAGGCTTGTGAGTATGGTGGTCCAAAGCTATGTTAAGGAGATGCTTTATAAGCATAAGGTAGGGCTTGTTGGTAACTACAAGGGGGTCCATCATATCTATTGTCTTGGCATGTATTGTAGAATGGTCTTCGTCCATGGTGTCGTGGAAGGTGTTGTTGCCTAAAGGGTTGATCAGATCCTCGCGGCTCCGTCCATCTTTGATTGCCTTGACCTTGATGCATGTTCCTGTTATAGCTTCCATTCCCTTCAACAAAATTAGAACCAAACTCAAAGCGAGAGGGGTGAGAACTCATAGTAGCTAATAGAAATAAAAAGGGAAAACAAAAACAAATAAACAAGTAAAAGAAAAATATTTACAATAACCAATAATAAGGCACATGTTTGCAATTCCTCGGCAACAGCGCCATTTTGACGATCGGATTTCCTGTCGGTAAAAAAATTCACAAATATAATCGCGTTGTAAGTACAGCTTCTAAACCAACAGAAAATCCTTTCGTACAAACGTTTGGTTGTCACAAGTAACAAAACCCAATGAAATTTATAAACCAAAGTATTCAAACCTCGGGTCGTCTTCCCAAGGAATTGCAGGGAAGTATGATTTATTATTGGTTATGAAAAATAGTATTTTTGGGTTTTCGAAAGTTTTGAACAAGTGAAATAAATTGAAGGAGTTAATAAATCAATAGCTAACAAAACTCTTGGCAAGGTATAAAAATTAGAAGTCCTATCCTAGTTATCCTTATTAATGGTGATGAGAATTATATTTTGCTCCCACTAAGTCAACCTCTAACTATGAAGGTAAGTCAAGTGGATGAATCAATATGAATCCTCAAGTTCTAGTCAATTCCCAAGGAATGACTAAAGTTAGTGGAATTCAAGTCAATTAGCAAAGATAATAATTATCAATCACAAAAGAGTTTGATAACTCAAGAGTCTCTAATTACTCAACCAAAGCCAAGAATATAGAAAACTAAATTAAAATCATAAATATGAAATACCTCAAATTGTATTAGTTAAGAAAATCCTAACATGAAAAGTTCATAAGCCAATTGGCAACATAAATCAAATAAAAGCATTAGAGTATCTAAGAATGGAAGAGAAACATAAATTAAAGTAACATTGAACCTGTAATTGAAGAAACCATAGCCTAATCCTAATAGAAATCCTAAATCCTAAGAGAGAGAGGTCCTCTCTCTCTCTAAAACTACATCTAAAATATCAAAAGTGAATTATGAATGTGGTATGAATTATTTTGATGAATGGATGGATTCCTCAATTTATAGCCTTTAATCTGTATTCTCTGGGCTTGGATCTAGACCAAAAAAGGGTCCAGAAGTCGCTGGGGCCGACTTCTACAATTTTCTGCACGTGGGGTCCGTCACGCGTCCGCGTGGGTCACGCGGTCGCATCATCTGGAGTTTTGCTTTTACACGCGGCCGCGTCAGTCACGCGGCCGCGTCAGTTATTTTTCGCGCGAGTCACACGTTCACGTCATGCACGCATTCGCGCAGATGCCAGTTTCTTCAAAAACTCCATTTTGTGCTTTCCTTCCATTTTTGTATTTTCCTTTTCATCCTTTAAGTTATTCCTGCCCTATAAAACCCGAAAGTACTCAACACACAGATCACGGCATCGAATGGTAATAAAGGGTAATTAATTTTAATATTTCTAAAGCATAGGAAACATGTTTTCACTTATGTCATATCACAAGGAAGGAATTGTAAAATCATGCAAATTCATATGAATAAGTGGGTGAAGAATTGATGAAATCACTCAATTGAGCACAAGATAAATCACAAAATAGTGGTTTATCAGTCGTCACCGTTGGTGGAGTTGCTATTTTGGGTGACATTTCGGACATTTATCTCTTAGTTTGTGTCACTTTGTTTTATTTTGCACTTATGGATTATTGTACATATTAGTATTTTGGGATACTTTTGTCTTAGATTGTTTCATTTTGCATTTTGGATCATTATATGTATTTGATATTTTGAGTTGGGTTGCTTTATGTAGTTGTTTTAGCTTTTTGGTTGTGATTGGAAAATGTGAATTTATTGAAACCTAGTTTATCCCTCTTTGCATAACGGATTCGGTTTGTTTGAAAAAGGGATTAAATTAAGGAATTTTTAAAATTTCTCAATCACAACATTGCATTAATAAGCTTAGTCAAAACAATAAAATTTTCCAAGGAATTTATCTATAGGCACCACCCTAATTGATTGAAAAAAAATTTAGAACTTGTTTGAATTATACATTTGTGGATCATGTTTTTTAGTTAAGAACACAAGCATGTGAGATTTGAGCCTAATTGCGTGGTTACATCATATAGCCACTTATTTTCCTTCTTGTGTGTAATTGTTCTCTTTCTAGGATTGTGATATTTGATTTGTTTAATTCTATATGTCCATTATTTTGTGTATACATGCACTTATATGATTGAGGCCATTGTTTCATTAGATCACTTACCCAAATAGCCTAACTTTTATCTTCCATTGTTAACCAATTTTGAGCCTATACTTAACCCAATTATTCTTTATTTTAGCACATTACAAGCCTTAACTGAAAAATAATAAATGTCCCTTATTTGGATCTTTGATTAGTTTAGGCTAGTGAGAGTGTTTATTATTCAAGTTTGGGGAGATTTGGGGAACATTGGTTGCGATAAAAGGGTGTTTTGTATTTCTATATTTGGGAATTGGGTGCATACTCATGTATGAATCAAATGTTTAGACCTTATGCATTGATGTTCTTTTATATAGTTTAGCTTGAAAAAAAAAGAAGAAAAAAAAGAAAAAGAAAGAAAAAGAAAAGCAATAAAAAGGGAACAAAATGCCCCCAAATTAAAGTTCAATAAAAATCAATTCATAAGTGTTGTGAAGTGAAAAGAAAATACATGAGTATGTGAAAAAGTGAAGAATGGGTAGTTAGGTTAGCACTTAATTTGTATAGGTTGTCATAGGTTAGGTGGGAAGTTTAGGTTAATCAAAGATTCGAATTCTAGTCCACTTAACCATATATGACCCTACCTTGACCCTAGCCCCATTACAACCTATGGAAAAGCCCTAATGATATTTGTATGCATACATTGAATAATTGTTGATTGTTAGATGAAAAACAAATTTTGGAAAGCATGATTAGGGGAGAATTGAGTGAATCAACCCTATACACTTGAGTGACTAGAGCGGATACACATCTGGTGAGGGTTCGATCGCTCAATTACATGTTCCACCATGATCATTCTTCTTCATGCAAGTTTATAAATCTTTCTGATAATTCAATACAATTGTGGGTTTAGTTTGGTTTGAATTGATTCCTAGTGCTTTAGCCCTTATGCTTACATATGTTTTCTTGGAAGTTGATTTGTTTTGACCAAGTGAGTACATTCATATAAATAGTTGCATTTAGATAGGTTGCATATAGTTTAGTTCCATTGAATAAATGTTGATACCCTTTGTCTCTTTCTTGAGTTTAGCATGAGGACATGCTTAGTTTAAGTGTAGGGAGGTTTCATAAACCCCAATTTTGTGGTTTATCTTGTGCTTATTTTGAGGGATTTTATCACCTTTTCTCACATTTATTCAATGAAATAGCATGATTTTGTAATTCTCCCTTAATTTATTCTTAAGTATAAAAACATGCTTTTTAAACCCTTAAATTGGTAATTTTTATTCACATTTGATTCCACTAGATGCCTTGATGTGGTTGTTAGTGAATTCAGGTTGAAAAGGCTAGGAGTGGATCAAAGGAGTGAAGAGAAAAGCATGCAAGTGGAGAACTCATGGAAAAACAAGGATTTGGAGTGCATTCATGGACGCGCACGTGCAGCAGATGCGCACGCGTGAAGATGAAGTCGCATGGCGACGCGTACGCGTGACCCATGCGTACGCGTCGATACTCGCACGTGACCTCATTAAAGTGAAAATACTAGGGGCAATTTCTGAGATGTCCAGACCCAAATCCAACTCATTCTTGAGGCTATTTCATGCAGAATTCAAGCTGGGGCAAGGGGGAGCACTTAGTTAGTCATGACGAGCCTTTAGTTAGTTTTCTAGAGAGAGAAGCTCTTTCTTCTCTCTAGAATTAGGTTAGGATTAGGTTAATTTCTCTAAGATCCAAGGTTCAATTGTTGTTTTCATCTTGTTTCCTTCACAATTTCTTGTTATAATCCTTCAATTCTTCTTAGTTCTCTTGTCAATTTTACTTTCATGCCTCTTTTATGTTTATGAATGCTCATGTTAGATATGGTTTACAATTAATTCAATTTGATGTTTGATATTCCTTTATTGTTGATTTAAATTGTGAATTTTACTTTCCTTGCAATTGGTAGTTGGTAGATTTTACTATTTCTTGCTCATTTACCATGCTTTCCTTTTATATCTTCCAAGTATTTGGCAAAATGCTTGGTTGGATGTTAGAGTAGCTCTTTAAGCATTCTTGGTTTGGGAAGAGCAATTAGGAAATCTTGAGTCATGAAAACCCAACCTATGTTGGTGATCTAGAATTGTTAGCTAATATTGTTTCAATTGATGCTAGTCTCTTGCTAATTCAATTAGTAAGTTGACTAGGACTTTTGGATCAAGATTAGCTAGTCTTATTAGACTTTCTTCGAGTATGAGGATAACATGATACCTTCCTCCATTGTCGGGAATGACGTAATAAGATAAATTCTTGTTTACTATTGTGAAATGATTGATTAGTCTTGTTTGATATTCTCCCTATGTGAAGATAACATGATACCTTCTTCCATTTGCCGGAGTTGACTAAATAGGATGAATTAATCATTGCATGACTAGGATAGAAGGCCTATATTCTCAACCCTTGCCATGAATGTCTCTCTTTATTAATTGCTTTCTTTAATTGCTCGCTTGGTTTACTTTCTTGTCATTTAATTTCTTGCCCTCTTATCAATCAAACCCCTTGTTCCTTCATAGCCAATAATCATTCACTTCAATGCAATTCCTTGTGAGACAACCCGAGGTTTAAATACTTCGGTTAAATTTTCATTGGGGTTTGTACTTGTGACAAACAAATTTTTTATTGGGAGGATTATTTGTTGGTGTAGAACTATACTTGCCACGAGATTTCATTTGTGAAATTCTATACCATTAAATAATCCTTTAATCACTTGTCAATTGGCACAAAAAGGCTTTCCTGTGATTTCCTTTCCTTTTATCTTCTTCTATTTGCTCTCATATACTATTTCCAAGGTATTTTTCTTCTACTTCTTTTATTTCTTTTCTTTTCTTTCTTCTTCTTTCTTCACTTCTAACTTTAAGGAGAAGCTTCTTGCCTATTGGCGTGAAGGGTCTCTTTCTTTTCTTTTCTTTTCTTTTCTTTTCTTTTCTTTTCTTTTCTTCTTGTTTATGACCAGGAACAGAAATAAATAACCTCTTTTTCATCTTAACCCTAAACCTGAAAGAACTATAAGGAGGTGTTTACAACAAGTTAAAGCACAATACTCCGGAAGAGACCTTTCAGAAAGTTTTGAACAAGAAATGGAGGACATGACCGAACCACAAAAGGAGCCTAGAAAGGTCTTTAGTGACTTCACCATGCCTATCTCTAACTTTTATGGCAGAAGCATTG
The DNA here is from genome assembly GCF_000817695.3 of Arachis duranensis. Classification (NCBI taxonomy): domain Eukaryota; kingdom Viridiplantae; phylum Streptophyta; class Magnoliopsida; order Fabales; family Fabaceae; genus Arachis; species Arachis duranensis. Next base: position 99,001,952 of record NC_029775.3, on the reverse strand, counting down.
TTGTACCTGCCATTGGAGCTAACAATTTTGAGCTTAAGCCTCAGTTAGTCTCTCTTCTACAGCAGAACTGCAAATTCCATGGACTTTCGCTGGAAGATCCACATCCGTTCTTAGTAGAATTTTTATAGCCTAAAGAGAGTCTTGACTCTTGGGAAAAACTAGTTAATACTTTTCTGGCTAAGTTCTTTCCCCCCTCAAAGGATAAGAAAGATTAGAGTGGATGTGCAAACCTTCAAACAAAGAGAAGGTGAATCCCTCTATGAAGCTTGGGAAAGATACAAGCAACTGATCAGGAGATGTCCTCCTGACATGCTCTCAGATTGGTCCATCATAGGCGTGTTCTATGATGGTTTTTCTGAGATGTCCAAAATTTCATTGGACAGCTCTGCAGGTGAATCTCTCTACTTGAAGAAAACGCCTGCAGAAGCAAGAGAGCTCATTGAGATAGTTGCAAATAACCAATTCATGTACACCTCTGAGAGGAATCTTGCAAACCATGGAACCTCTCAGAAGAAAGGAGTTCATGAAGTTGAGACTCTGAATGCCATCCTGGCTCAGAATAAGATCTTGACCCAACAGGTCAATATGATCTCTCAACATCTGATTGGGATGCAAACTGTAGTTGGCAGTAATCAGGAAGCTTCTTCAGAAACAGAAGCTTATGATCCTGATCAACCCACCATGGAGAAGGTGAATTACATGGGAGAATCCTATGAAAATACTTACAACCCTTCATGGAGGAATCGTCCTAACCTCTCATAGAAGGATCAGCAGAAACCTCAGCAAGGTTTCAATAACAATTAAGGTGGTAGGAACTATAATAGGTTCAACAACAGACCATCATTCCTATCTTCTCAAAGGAATATGGAGACCTCTAACCAAAGTCTTTCTAACTTAGCCATTCTAGTCTCCAGCTTCACTAAGACCACCCATAGTTTCATTAATGAAACAAGGTCTTCCATTAGAAACTTGGAGGCACAGGTTGGTCAACTAAGCAAGAAAATTCCTGAGACCCCTCCTGACACTCTTCCTAGCTAGTAACACTGAGGTGAATCCAAGAGAAGAGTATAAGGCCATAACCATGGGGGTAGAGGCCAAACCTGAGAAGAATGTGAAGGCATTGAACACCAGTGAAGAAGCCTTCACTGAGCATTCAACGCCCTCAATGGCAGCAAGCCTGGCATTAAATGCCAGTGAGGAACTCCTCACTGGGTGTTAAACGCCAGTGAGGAGGGCGTTTAATGCCCATCTTGGTAGAAAAGCTGGCATTGAACGCCAACCAAGGAGCACTAGCTGGGCGTTCAACGCCCAAACAAGAAGGCTTTCTGGCGTTGAACGCCAGTAAGGAACCCCTCACTGGGCGTTCAACGCCCAACCATGCAGCCATTCTGGCGCTGAACGCCAGTGAAGAACCCCTCATTGGGTGTTTAACGCCCACCAGCCCAGGGAAGCTGGCGTTGAATGCCAACAAGGACATCCCTGCTAGGCATTCAACACCCAGAATGCTAGAGAGACTTGCGTTTAATGCTAGTCAGGGTGGATAGCAAGGGCGTTCAATGCCCAATAAGCTGACAGAGCTGGCATTGAATGCCAGCCAAAGCACAACCTTTGAGTGCTTAAAGCCCACTCAAGAACCCTCTAGCCCAGAACCAAAGGAAACCATAAAGACAATTGAGGTTTCATTGAATGCACTTCTGTAGTGCATAAGTTCTTATGAGTACTCATCCTCAGATGAGGATGAAGACACTAGGGAAGAGCAAGTTGCTCGGTACCTAAGAGCTCTTTTGAGGCTGAATGCCAAGGTATTTGGTACAAAGCCTCTGGAGGAAGAACCTCCACTACTTATCAAAGAACTCCATGCTTTGGTTTAGCAAGAGCTACCTCAAAAGCTTTCAGATCCTGGACGCTTTCTGATTCCTTGCACCATAGGCACTATGACCTTTGATAAGGCTCTGTGTGACCTAGGGTTAAGTATTAACCTCATGCCATTCTTTGTAATGGAGAAGTTGGCAATCCTTGAGGTACAAGCTGCACATATCTCTTTAAAGATGGCAGACAAGACCATGAAGAAGCCATATGGCTTAGTGGATGATGTCTTGGTTAAAGTTGAAAACTACTACATCCTTGCAAACTTCATTGTCTTGGACAAAAGAGAGGATGAGGATAACTGTGTCATCCTTGGAAGACCTTTCCTAGCCACAGCCAATGCTATCATTGATGTCGCTAAGGGAGAACTAACCCTAAAGTTAGGAAAGGATCACATCTTATTCAAGATGCCTCATCCCAATTCTTCCTCTAAAACAGAGATAACTGTGCAACACCTGATGTGCTGATGCGTGAGCATCTTTTCTATCTTTTCCTAGTGAATTTGCATCTAATTTGTTGAGTTTAATTAAGAATTAATTATATTTTAGCCACTATGGATGCTATTTTGAGTTTTGTGCAATAATGTTTATTTTAGGTAGCATTCGGCTAGATTTGATGGAGTTTCTGCAGTACAAGAATCAAAGGAGATGGCTGCGAGGAGCGATGCGCACGCGTGCCTGACGCGTGCACGTGAATTGGAGGTATCAGTGGTGACGCGTATCCGTGACTAACGCGCACGCGTGAATTGAAGATTTGCTTAGTGACGCATCCGCATGACCGATGCGTCCGCGTGACTCGCAGAAAAGACCATCGACGCGTACGCATGACTGACACGTACGCGTGAGTGACGCATACACGTGACATGCGCCACGTGCAGAAAAATGCAAAAAAACGCTGAGGACAATTTCTGGGCTATTTTGACCCAGTTTCCAGGCCAGAAAACACATATTAGAAGCTGCAGAATGGACAAAACAAGTGGTCCCCACCCATCAACTGAAGACTTGTTAATTAATTCGAATTTAAATTCAAAATTTTATTTTTAGTAAAAGATATTATTTTTAATTTTAGATAATTAAATTTTAAATTTATTAGGATTAGTTATAAAAAGGGATCTGATGCCATCAGATTGGAACGAGGTACATTTTTATCTGAATCCTTATTTTCCCTCTCAATCATGAGCAACTAATCCTCCATTGTTAAGGTTAGGAGCTCTGTCTATTTGTATGGATTGATTCATTTGCTCTTTCTAATTTAATCCATGTTTTGATTTATATTTCAATAATTGTTTTTGTTCTTTATTTTATGAATTTGGGTGGAACGCAAGTATGACCCATGTTTTAATTGAGTTCTTGTAAAACTTGGAAAAGCTCTTTACTTGAACAACAGCTTGAAAACATATTATCCTAAATTTCTAATTGTTTGTATTTAACGGGATACGTGACATATAATCCCCCTTATTTTTGGATAATTAGGATTTTTGTGGCATATAAACTGGAACTTGATCATCACCCTCTAATTGGACTTAATTGACCAAGGAATTGGCAGTTAATGAATTTTAGAAGAGACTAGGAAGGTCTAAGGAATTAGGGTCTAGTCACATATAGTTTGCCATGAATTAAATCTTGCATGATTAAATTAGTTAGTAAGGAAAATCAAACCGGAAAATAGATATCTCTGAAACCTTAACTGTTTTCTCAATATTTTATTCCCAACTTATTTATCTGCATGTCTTTAATATTCCAAATTTACTGTTAATGCTTTTGAACTTCCAAACACTATTTTTGTTTGTCTAACTAAGCCTATCAAACACTATTGTTGCTTAATCCATCAATTCTCGTGGGATCGACCCTTACTCACGTAAGGTATTACTTGGTACGACCCGGTGCACTTGCCGGTTAGTCTGTGTGGGTTAGAAAACACCGCACCAAGTTTTTGGCGTCGTTGCTGGGGATTGACTGTGATTAACAACTTTTAGTTGTTTGATTGCTTAGATTAGGCATTTTATTTTTAATTTTATTAAAATCTATTTTTAAAAAAACTTTCGAAAAAAATATATATATTTATTTTGATTTATTTTATTTAAAAAAATTTTCCCTCTTAATTTTTGAAATTAAATTTGGTGTCCCTGTAGTAATTTTTCTCAAAAAAAATATTTTCAAAAAAAAATATGTTCTGTCTTCTTTGCTTTCCTGTTTACCACATGGTGCGTTTAATTCTTTTTGGTGTTTTGTGCTAAGAAAAAATAATGGAGAGAGATCACATGGGTTACTACTCACACCCGAGTAGTGATTCATATTATGGTGGATGGAGGAACTGTCCAAATTTTGGTTGGCAAAGTCAAAACCAAAGGAACCTCAATACTCCATATTCCAACTATTAAGAGCCACCACCTCCATATTCATATCAAGAACCACCACCTCTCTACCCATACTAAGAACCATCCTCTTTTTACACTTATCAAGAACCAGCATCTCCTTCTTATGCATATCAAGAGCCACTATCTCCTTATTCATCTCAAATACCATCAGATCTTGAGCTCCTCATGAAAGAATTCCTACATGATATAAAGACGAGTGTCAAAAATGTAGAGAAATATATGCAGACGATGATCAAGAACCAGGAAGAGGAACAAGCAAATTCCTTTCCAAGAGATACAATGCAAAATCCTATGGAAGAAAGTGAAGAAACCAATCAAAGGAGTTTATACTCCAGTGAATTAGAGAACTTTCTACCCTCACAAATGGAAGAAGAGGAAGATGCACAACATCCCATGCCCTTGGTAAACAATGAAAAAGAGATTGAATTAGATGAAAGCTACCAAGAGGAAGAGGTTGAAATTGAGGAAGCTTGCAAAGAGGTGGAAGAATTCAAAGAAGAACACAAGGGAGTGGAGCTTGCAAGACCTCTTCCAAAGCCATCTCCATCCAATACAACATTCAAGTGGGTAAAATTCCTACACTTAACCTTTACTTTTCCACTTGAATATGGGCTACTGGAGACAGATGGTCAACTTAGAGCTCTTTGTGGCATTAAGAGTAAGAGGAAGATGGTTAGTGACAAAGAGTTGTCAAGCAAGGTTCAATATGGTTGCATGCTCCAAATTGAAGTGCAATGATTGGTGTAGAGCTAATCTAAATGGGTCTAGATGGTTGTTTGGATGTCTCTATGAGAATTCAGATCGCTTGCCACCTGGTGAGAACAATCGTGATACACAAGAAGACGAGTGTAAAAGCAAGATTTGGGACCCTGGAATTTATTCCCATAATCAACACTCTTGGAGCCTTGTCACTTGTTTCAACTTGCGCGAAGGCGTTATGCGCCTAGTATGGGATCCCGGTAGCCATTGGAATTACAAACATTGGTGAAAATTCCTGGATCAGTACAAGCACAAGCCACCATGACAAAGAGCTCACGACATGTCCAACTTAAGGACTTTAACTAAAAGTGCTTGGTGGGAGACAACCCACCGTGGTATGATCGTTTCTTTTCATTCTTAGTTATTTTTGTAGTAGTAGTTTTCTTACTTGTTTGATTTTTATTGATTTCTTACTAATTTTCTGATCATGCAGCTATTTGTTCACAGGAACCGAACACCTCAAGTTAAAAAAATTGACAGAGAGTTGCGCAGAAGTGGCGCCAGAATAGAGCCTTTCGCACAAACAAACCCACGCGAACACGTACCCCACGCGTGTGCGTCGTTTGTGATTTTCGCCATCCACACGGTCGCGTCACCGACACGGACGCGTGACCTGCAAAATCGACGTAAAAGAGTGTTTGGGCAGAGAGTTGTGCTGGCTTGGGGCAAGAAGTGTGTTAAAAGCACAAATTTGGTCATGCGGATGCGTGACTGACACGTCCGCGTCAATTGCACGTATAGCCATCCACGCGAGCGCGTGCTTGACGCGCACGCATCGTATGAAAATTTGGTTCCCAAGCCATGCAAACAGAAAGTCACGCGGGCGCGGGGTTGGCTTCGCGCGAATCGCACAAAACCCAGTGCACGCGAACGCATGCCTGACGCTTACGCGTCATTATGAAAATTTCGCAACCCACATGTTCGCGTCACTTGCGCCACTCAACCACACTAGTTCGCCGCCCAGTTTTCTTTTTCTCTCTCTCCCAATCCTAATTCTCTCTTATTCTTTTATCCTTTTATTTTTCTTTCCTTATAATATTTATCTCTTCTATTTTCAGTTCTTATTTGCCTGAGGACAAGCAAACCTTTAAGTTTGGTGTCGACGCTTTGCTTAAAGGTTTTCTGTTTATTCCTATGGCACAAAAAGGAGGCGAATCATCTTCACAAAGGAGCACAACCTGGAGAATAAAACAACCGCTTGGATAACAAAGGTGGTTGAGTTCCTTTCATTTTTTATTCCTCCCCTCTTTTTCTATGTTATGTTCTGATTTTCTACTATTTTACTTTGTCTGTTGCATGATCTTTTATTAGTTAGAATCCTAGGACTAGTTCAGTTTTCTCTTACTTACTTTAATTCTGAAAAGATATCTCATGTATTACTCACTGAACTTGAATTCAAATAAAAAAATACAGAAGTGATGTATTGGATGAGAAATTGAATTAATTTTAAGAGTAGTCTTATTTACTTAAATGTGGTGGTATTTTCTGTGATTTTTGAATGCATGATGTGAACAGTGCATATTTGAATTTGACTCAAGGGATGTTGATGTATAAGGAATAGGAATTTAGAGAATTATTATGACTTCTCTGAAATAAACAAAAATTTAATCCTTGAAGCAAAAGAAACAGCAAAAGAAAAAAAATAAATAATAATAAAAGCAAGGTCCAAGGCTCTGAGCATCAATGACTAGGGAGGTCAGACATGATTAAAAGCTCAAAGAATTATTTTCCTAGTCATATGCTTGTGGTGTGATTGTGTCAAGTAATCCTTGAGATAGAACACTTAGAGTCGAGACCAAGTGCATTTAGCAGAGTATGGCAAAGGCTTTGAGCACCACTGTCTGGGAGTAACTGAAAGAAAAATTAAAACTCAAAGGGAGTTCCCCAGTTAAGTGCTTGTGGTGTTTCTATGTCAAGAAAAGCTTGAGACAAAACATTTAAAGTCACGGCTAGGCTCAAGGTGCAAAGCACCAAAGAAAAATAAATTAAAGTAAATTTTGCTATGTTCAAGGATTAAACTGAAATATAAAAGATCAGAGAATTCATAATATTATCCGGATTCTAATTCTGAATGACAAGGACATCCTTCTTATTCAAAGGAGAGTGAGATGCCAAACCTATTCAGGATTACAGTTATAAACCCCACTATAAAAAAAGACATGAGCTTAATCGAACTCTCATTCTCATGCAAATTCACATCCTAAGCTTATATTAGTTTTGGTTGCTTGAGGACAAGCAACAGTTCAAGTTTGGTGTTGTGATGCGTGAGCATCTTTTCTATCTTTTCCTAGTGAATTTGTATCTAATTTGTTGAGTTTAATTAAGAATTAATTATATTTTAGCCACTATGGATGCTATTTTGAGTTTTGTACAATAATGTTTATTTTAGGTAGCATTTGGCTAGATTTGATGGAGTTTCTGCAGCACAAGAATCAAAGGAGATGGTTGCGAGGAGCGACGTGCACGCGTGCCTGACGCGTGCGCGTGAATTGGAGGTATTCGTGGCAACGCGTATCTGTGACTGACGCGCACGCGTGAATTGAAGATTTGCTCAGCGACGCATCCGCGTGACCGACGCGTCCGTGTGACTCGCAGAAAAGACCATCGACGCATACGCGTGATTGACGCGTACAGGTGACATGCGCCACATGCAAAAAATTGCAGAAAAATACTGGGGCGATTTCTGGGCTGTTTTGACCCAGTTTTCAGGCCAGAAAACACAGATTAGAAGCTGCAGAATGGACAAAACAAGTGGTCCCCACCCATCAGCTGAAGACTTGTTAATTAATTCGAATTTAAACTCAAAATCTTATTTTTAGGAAAAGACATTATTTTTAATTTTAGATACTTAGATTTTAATTTTATTAGGATAAGTTATAAAAAGGGATCTGATGCCATTAGATTGGAAAGAAGTACATTTTTATCTGAATCCTTATTTTCCCTCCCAATCATGAGCAACTAATCCTCCATTGTTAAGGTTAGGAGCTCTGTCTATTTGTATGGATTGATTCATTTGCTCTTTCTAATTTAATCCATGTTTTGATTTATATTTCAATAATTATTTTCGTTCTTTATTTTATGAATTTGGGTGGAACGCAAGTATAACCCATGTTCTAATTGAGTTCTTGTAAAACTTGGAAAAGCTCTTTACTTGAACAACAGCTTGAAAACATATTATCCTAAATTTCTAATTGTTTGTATTTAACGGGATACGTGACATATAATCCCCTTATTTTTGGATAATTAAGATATTTGTGGCATATAAACTGGAACTTGATCATCACCCTCTAATTGGAATTAATTGACCAAGAAATTGGCAGTTAATGAATTTTAGAGGAGACTAGGAAGGTCTAAGGAATTAGGGTCTAGTCACATATAGTTTG
>NC_029775.3:98993014-98993304 GCF_000817695.3 Arachis duranensis | reverse complement strand
TGATAGTCCATACTTTGCCCAAGATTTGATGGCCCAAACCGGCGTACAAAGTCACCTTCAGAAATTCCAGCGTTAAACGCCCAAACTGGCACCAAAATGGGAGTTAAACGCCCAAACTGGCACAAAAGCTGGCGTTTAATTCCAAGAAGAGTCTCTACACGAAAATTCTTCAATGCTCAGCCCAAGCACACACCAAGTGGGCCCGGAAGTGGATTTTTATGTCATTTACTCATCTCTGTAAACCCTAGGCTACTAGTTCTCTATAAGTAGGACCTTTTACTATTGTATTT
>NC_029775.3:98989725-98990187 GCF_000817695.3 Arachis duranensis | reverse complement strand
AAGAGCTGATTGAAATGGTTGCAAATAACCAATTCATGTACACTTCTGAAAGGAATCCTGTGAACAATGGGACTAGTCAGAAGAAAGGTGTTCTTGAGATTGATACTCTGAATGCCATATTGGCTCAGAATAAAATATTAACTCAGCAAGTCAATTTGATTTCTCAAAGTCTGTTTGGAATGCAAAATGCACCAGGTAGTACTAAGGAAGCTTCATCTGAGGAAGAAGCTTATGACCCTGAGAATCCTTCAATGGAAGAGGTGAACTACATGGGGGATCCCTATGGAAATACCTATAATTCTTCATGGAGAAATCATCCAAATCCTCATGGAAGGATCAACAGAGACTTCAACAAGGTTTCAACAATAATAATGGTGGAAGAAACTGGTTTAGCAATGGCAAGCCTCTTCCATCATCTTCTCAGCAACAGACAGAGAATTCTAAGCAGAACCACTCTGACTT
>NC_029775.3:98987451-98988539 GCF_000817695.3 Arachis duranensis | reverse complement strand
CATCATCCTTGGCAGACCCTTCCTAGCCACAGCAAGGGCTGTGATTGATGTTGATAGAGGAGAATTGATCATTCAAGTGAATGAAGAGTCCTTTGTGTTTAAGGCTCAAGGATATCCCTCTGTCACCATGGAGAGGAAGCATGAAGAGCTTCTCTCAAAATAGAGCCAAACAGAGCCCCCACAATCAAACTCTAAGTTTGGTGTTGGGAGGCCACAACCAACTTCTAAGTTTGGTGTTGAACCCCCACATTCAAACTCTAAGTTTGATGTTGGGAGGTTCCCACATTGCTCTGAGCATTTCTGAGGCTCCATGAGAGTCCTCTGTCAAGCTAATGACATTAAAGAAGCGCTTGTTGGGAGGCAACCCAATGTTATATTTTATCTATTCTCTTTTGTTAGTTTATGTCTTTTGTAGGTTGATGATCATGAGAAGTCACAAAATCAATGAAAAAAGCAAAAACAGAATGAAAAACAGAAAGAAAAACAGCACACCCTGGAGGAGAGCTTGCTGGCGTTTAAACGCCAATGAAGCTAGCTGTTGGGCGTTTAACGCCCAGTCTGGCACCATTCTGGGCGTTTAACGCCAGAAAGGGGCACCAGACTGGCGTTAAACGCCAGAAAAGGGAACGCCAGAAAGGGGCACCAGACTGGCGTTAAACGCCAGTAATGGGCACCAAGCTGGCGTTAAACGCCAGAAATGGGTACCAGCCCGGCGTTTAACGCCGGATTAGCAGAAGGAGCATTTTTGCTCACCACTTGGTGCAGAGATGAATTATCCTTGCCACCTCAGGATCTGTGGACCCCACAGGATCCCCACCTACCCCACCACTCTCTCTCTTCTTCTTCACCAATCACCTCAACACCTCTTTCCCAAAAATCCTTCACCTATCAATTCCCATCTTTCTCTTCACCACTCACATCCATCCTTCATAAAACCCCACCTACCTCACCATTCAAATTCAAACCACTTTCCCACCCAAACCCACCCACACATGACCGAACCCCACCCTCTCCCCACTCCTATATAAACCCTTCTTCACTCCTTCATTTTCACACAACCTAAACACTACTTCTCCCCCTTTTGGCCG
>NC_029775.3:98986388-98987418 GCF_000817695.3 Arachis duranensis | reverse complement strand
TCAAAGAATCATGAGAGAGGAGCAACAAAGACAAGGAAGAGACATTGAGGAGCTCAAGCACTCCATAGGATCTTCAAGAGGAAGAACAAGTCGCCATCACTAAGGTGGACCCGTTCTTTAATTTCCTTGTTCTTTATTTGTCTGTTTTTCAAATTTTAGTGCTTATGTTTGTCTATGTTTGTGTCTTGTGATCATTAGTGTCTTAGTGTCTATGCCTAAAAGTTATGAATGTCCTATGAATCCATCACCTTTCTTGAATGAAAAATGTTCTTAATTGAAAAAGAAAAAGAAAAGAATTGCATGAATTTTGAATTTTATAACAGTTTAATTATTTTGATGTGGTGGCAATACTTTTGTTTTCTGAATGTATGCTTAAACAGTGCATATGTATCTTGAATTTGTGGTTCATGAATGTTGGCTCTTGAAAGAAATTTGTTGTTCATGAATGTTGGCTCTTGAAAGAATGATGAAAAAGGAGACATGTTACTGAGGATCTGAAAAATCATAAAAATGATTCTTGAAGCAAGAAAAAGCAATGAAAAAAAAAAGAAAATTTCGAAAAACAAAAAAAAAGAAAGAGAAAGAAAAGGAAAGAGAAAAAGAAAGAAAAAGAAAGAAATAAAGTTGTGATCCAAGGCAAAAAAAGAGTGAGCTTAAGAACCCTGGACACCTCTAGTTGGGGACTCTAGCAAAGCTGAGTCACAATCTGAAAAGGTTCACCCAATTATGTGTCTGTGGCATGTATGTATCCGGTGGTAATACTGGAATACAGAGTGCTTTGGGCCACGGCCAAGACTCAATAAGTAGCTTTGTTCAAGAATCATCATACTTAACTAGGAGAATCAATGACACTATCTGGATTCTGAGTTCCTAAAGAAGCCAACCATTCTGAATTTCAAAGGATAGAGTGAGATGCCAAAACTATTCAGAGGTAAAAAGCTAAAAGCCCCACTCATCTAATTAATACTGATCTTCATAGATGTTTTTGAAATTCATTGCATATTCTCTTCTTTTTATCTTATTTGATTTT
>NC_029775.3:98962895-98985378 GCF_000817695.3 Arachis duranensis | reverse complement strand
GGGGCGTTAGTGACAGATGCAAAAGAATCACTGGATTCTATTCCGACCTGATTGAGAACCGACAGATGATTAGCCGTGTCGTGACAGGGTGCGTTGAACATTTTTACTGAGAGGATGGGAGGTAGCCACTGACAACGGTGAAACCCTTGCTTAAGCTTGCCATGGAAAGGAGTAAGAAGGATTGGATGAAGACAGTAGGAAAGCAGAGAGACGGAAGGGACAAGCATCTTCATACGCTTATCTGAAATTCCTACCAATGAATTACATAAGTATCTCTATCCTTATCTTTATGTTTTATTCGTATATCACCATAACCATTTGAGTTTGCCTGACTGAGATTTACAAGGTGACCATAGCTTGCTTCATACCAACAATCTCTGTGGGATCGACCCTTACTCGCGTAAGGTTTATTACTTGGACGACCCAGTACACTTGCTGGTTAGTTGTGCGAAGTTGTGTTTATGCCATGGTATTGAACACCAAGTTTTTGGTTTCATCACCGGGGATTATTTGAGTTGTGAAAAGTATTGATCACAATTTCGCATACCATCTAGTCACATATAGTTTGCCATGAATTAAATCTTGCATGATTTAAATTAGTTAGTAAGGAAAATCAATCCGAAAAATAGATATCTCTGAAACCTTAACTGTTTTCTCAATATTTTATTCCCAACTTATTTATCTGCATGTCTTTAATATTCCAAATTTACTGTTAATGCTTTTGAACTTCCAAATACTATTTTTGTTTGTCTAACTAAGCCTATCAAACACTATTATTGCTTAATCCATTAATCCTCGTGGGATCGACCCTTACTCACGTAAGGTATTACTTGGTACGATCCGATGTACTTGCCGGGTAGTCTGTGTGGGTTAGAAAACACCGCACCATGTGCCAACCCTCTCTTTCTGTGCAGAGCTTTACAAAGCCTTCGGACATCAATTCTAAGTTTGGTGTTGGGCAGCCATCAACAAGCTCTAAGCACAAAGGTACTAAAAAGAAAGTACCTAAAGGCTGGAGGGACAAGAAAGTTCCTACTGAAGGCCTCTCACCTGGCATGAGAGTTGTCTTCACTAAGAAGCCAGCCTTACCGCACGCAGTGCGTCGTGTCCTATTTCTAGAGCATGTAGAGCTCATTCATGAGAGGACAGGAAGAAAATTCACTGTAAGGGGTGAAAATCTGAGCCCATACTCACCTCCATAATGAGCTAACCGTCAACCTAATGACGTTAAAATAGCACTTGTTGGGAGGCAACCCAACTTTACTCAACTATATTATTTTTATTTTGTTTTTCTTTCAATTGTTAGAGTCATGATCATATGCATCAGTCAGAATTAGAGACTAAATCTCACAGCAGTGAAAATAGAACACTCTAAGTGGAGTGTTAAAGTTGAACGCCAGCCAGGGTATCCTTGCTGGGCGTTCAACGCTCCAAGTGGGGAGCATTGCTAGCGTTGAATGCCAGCTAGGGAGCATCCCCTGGGCGTTCAAACGCCAGTGCAAGAGAGCAGGGAATCTGGAATTCTCTAACCTCTCAGGACTAGTGGGTCCTACGGAAGCTCCACCTACCCCTACCTTCTTCTTCCCCATTGATCATATTTCTCAAGAATGAGCAAAACTCTTAAGTTTGGTGTTGCAAAAGCTTTGTTTTATGACTTCTACCACTCTTAAGTATAAAAAAAGAAGATGGAGCAAACTAGAGAGCATGCACATGAGCCTGTGCAGCCGCCTCAACAAAGGCAAAGGGATGACATAGAAGAGATCAAGCAGCACATTGGATCCTCAAGGAGGAGCACTAGGCGCCACCATTAAAGGTGGACTCGTTCTCTTTTATTTCCTTTCCTTTTTTGTTTTTCTATTTGTTTGTTTATTTGTTTTCTTTTTCTAGTTGCATGCTCATTTGTATTGATATTTTAAAGTTGTAAAATGTTCATTATATCTCTCACCTTGCTTAAAAGAAAATTTTTATGAAAAGAACTGAGAGATGCATGAATTTTAGGTTTAAAATAAGATTATTTTAATTTTGTTGATGTGGTGTCATTTGCTTTTGTTTCTGAATGTATGATTAAACAGTGCATATTTGAAGTTGAAATTTTTTAATGTTGGCTCTTGAAAGAATAAGGAAAAAGGAAAAGTATTATTGGTAATCTGAAAAATCTAAAAATTGATTCTTGAAGTAAGAAAAAGCAGCAAAAAGAAAAAGTAAAAGCTTGCATGCGAAAAATAAATAAATAAATAAATAAACAAATAAACAAATAAAAAAATAAAAAAGCAAGCAAAAAAAGCCAATAACGCTTTAAACCAAAAGGCAAGGGTAAAAGGGCCCAAGACTTTGAGCAATAGTAGTTAGGAGGGCCCAAAGGAATAAAATCCTGTCCTAAGCGACTAAACCAAGATGTTCCTAACGATGTGCTTGTGGCGTGAAGGTGTCAAGTGAATAGCTTGAGACTGAGCGGTTAAAGTCATAGTCCAAAGCAAAAAGAGTGTGTTTAAGAACTCTGGATACCTCTATCTGGGGGCTCTAGCAAAGCTGAGTCACAATCTGAAAAGGTTCACCCAGTTAAAGTATCTATGGCATGAATGTATCTAGTGGTAATACTGGAAAACAGAATGCTTAGGGTCACGACCAAGACTCAGAAAGCTGTGTTCAAGAATCAAAATAAGCTTAACTAGGAAATTCAATCATATCATCTGGATTCTAAGTTCCTAAGGATGCCAACATCTCTAAGTTTCAATGGATAGTGAGATGCCAAAACTATTCAGAAGCAAAAAGCTACCAAGTCTCGCTCATCTAATTGTAACTAAGCTTTATTTGAAACTTAGAAATTTATTGTATCTTAATTTTCTTTTTATCCTACTGTGTTTTTAGTTGTTTGGGGACAAGCAACGATTTAAGTTTGGTGTTGTGATTAGCGGATATTTTATACGCTTTTTGGCATCACTTTCATATAGTTTATAGTAGTTTTAGTTTTTATTAAGATTTTATAGGTTTTGGTGTTAAAATCATATTTTTTGATTCTACTTTGAGTTTTTGTGTTTGTGGACAATTTCAGGTAATTTCTGGCTGAAATTGGAAGAGCTTTTATGGAGCTACAAAAGTCCAAATGGAGCATTCTCAATGGCTATGGAAATCTGACTTTTAGAGCTTTTCAACAATATATAATAGTCTATACTTTGCTTCAAAGTAGAAGGCCCAAAACTGGCGTCCAACCAGTACCATCAATAAGGATGACAGCAAGGCAATATCTATAAACACATAACACAATTTTAATGGCAATTAGAAAGACCAAGTTGTATTGTGATAGATGCTAAATAAATGCACATTAATACATCCCCATTGTCATCTAATGACCTGAAAACACCATTAAAATCCACCTTTCTACAATGGTCACACCAATAGCGATCCTTATTTGGCTGCACTTTTCTGGGACATGTATTGCACGATATGTAGAATCAATCCTTCAAACCTACATCGACAGAAATTATGGCACCAATAACCCAGCAAGATGCTTCCTAATCATTAAAAACAACATAACGTCTTTCCATCAACAGATTACATGAAATAAAGGAATGTTTAAACTCAAAAACTGAACGAAAAAGCTCACGTGGTCCATGTTGAGAACTTCTTTCATTGACTTGATTGGAATTGTTCTTTGGGATATTTCATCAGACACAGAAGGTTGGTCTTGACTCTCAATAAGATTGATTCTTTGAGAAGTTAGATCATCTTGCTCAAGTAAACTATATAACACAAAAATATTGAACATCACATAGCACAGTTTTTGATAAAAAAAAATTATACATATTTGAAGACAAAAAACTAAAGAAATGGGTCCTTCACTATGTATCATGTTTGCATACCTCTTTTTAAAACCAATAATAGCAGGAAAGTCAGCATTACAATATACTTGAGAAGCATCAAAGCTATTTTGGATGCTAACATCTTTCAAATACACATATGGTTTAAAAATCTGCGCGATCATAACTACTAGCTCACAATCTGGCCTATGTAGAAATGTAACCACTTCATTAACAAAGTTGCAAAATAGAGTACACTTCATCTTATTTCTTCTAAAAACATAGACAGAATGCATGAATAAACACACCACTAAAGTCACACATAAACACCTGATATAGAATAAATTATAACCCCATAAGAATAATTTATTCAAAATTGATTCAACAACAAACGGAGTCTCTAGAAAACAAACTCTAAATCCTTCAAATAAACCACCACGCGTTTAGTATGTTGCCCAATTTTGGTTATCAAATCTCTTGCATCTTCTTTAGCTACCACATGACCAATTCCATCTACATAAGACATTGAAAAGATACTATAATAATCACTAACTCTTCACTCAAAATCAAGGTGACTAATGAGCGGATATTTTATACGCTTTTTTGCATCACTTTCATATAATTTTTAGTAGTTTTTATTTAGTTTTTATTAAGTTTTTATAGGTTCTAGTGTTAAAATCACATTTTTGGATTCTACTCTGAGGTTTTGTGTTTGTGGATAATTTTAGGTAACTTCTGGCTGAAATTGAGGAGATGGAGCAGAAGTCTGATTCAAAGACAGAGAAAGCACTGCAGATGCTGTCCAGATCTAACCTGATTGCATTCGGACGAGCTTTTATGGAGCTACATAAGTCAAAATGGAGCGTTCTCAATGGCTATGGAAAGCTGACTTTTAGAGCTTTTCAACATTATATAATAGTCTATACTTTGTTTCGGAGTAGAAGGCCCAAAACTGGCGTCCAACGCCAGCTTCCTGTCCTTTCCAGGCGTCCAGCAATTAAAGAGCAGAGACCAATGAAAAGACACCCAGAGAGGACCCCTTGGCTGGCGTTTCATGCTCAAGGAGCCTCATAGCACGTGGATCTTATCAAAACTCAGCACAAACACTCACAAAGTAGGCCCTAGAAGTAGATTTTAGCATTAAATAGACTGTTTTACCCTTTTGTGTAATCCTTAGTCATTAACCTAGTATTTAAAGAACTTTTACACCTCTCACTAAAGAAGGTCTGCCATGTTTTCATTTTCCATGTATTTTACTTTTAGTATGTGTTTCTAAACCTCCTAAGTTGAGGGGGAGCTCTGCTGAGTCCTATGAATTAATAAAAGTACTATTGTTTCTTCTTCAATCCGTGTTTGATCTATCTCTAAGATGTATATTCAATCTTCATCGTGGAGAATATGATGATCTAACAAATTAGCTATGTTCATCACATTAATACGAACTTGCCTGACAAACACCCGCGTCTACTTGGGTTCGTGTGAATACTTGGCCGGAAAAGCACAGGCTAACACCTATGTTTATACATCTCTCAGACGGTTAATCCACGACTTCGTTGGGGACTTCTCGAGACACCAGTTCAGCCAATTTCTAGGGAGATTAGGGTCTCCGTGGTATAGGATAGAATCCAAAGAAGCAGCATTCTCTAATCCAGAAGATTCAACCTTGTTTGTGGCGTTTTGAGTAGGATCGCCAAGAGAATGACTTGCTAGAGTTTCACCCTTCGTCAGATTGAATGACCACGGGCAATGGCGTTCATTCTGTAGCATAGGAGATCAATGACCATGGGCAATGGCTTTGATCACTTACAGCCTGCCATAGAAGAAGATCATTTGCAAGTAAATAAGACAACAATACCAGAGTTAGAAAGACAAAGCAACTCCAACTCTCAACTCTATTCCTATTATTTAATCCAATTGGTTTTACCCCTTTCAACATTTATGACATATAATTATTCAAGGTTTACATAATATTCCAGCAACCTTCTGATTCCGCCTAACTAAGACCTGCAAGACAACCATAGCTTGCTTTAAGCCACAATCCTCGTGGGATCGACCCTGACTCACTCAGATATTACTTGGACGACCTAGTGCACTTGTTGGTACTGCTGTATGGAAGTGTGGGGTTTGCATACACGTACCAGTGACCAATAATTAAAGCAACCATAACAACTTAGAATGAAAGCCCCAATACTAACCGATTAGGTGGTTTTGAGCGACGACCGAAACCATTGACTCAATTTCGTCATACTTTGTGAATCGAAACAGATTGAAAAGAAATGTGTCAGGGGTGAGTCTAGACACAGACGTTTTCATATAGAAACTTGGTTTATATTTGTGAGGTATAGTTCTGCCTGACTTTTCATAGCCTTGCATAATAAAATTCTTCATGCAATAGATTTCATGCTCGTGGATAATACTCCTAAATATCAGAATGCTGTTCCTCTGTACATACAATGGATCCGATCACCCTATGAACAAAAGCCAACGGCACAAAAATAAAGTAAGAAAAATATAATAAAAATATTAATAAACCCATAGGTTTCATCACACTAAAATAATAATGATACCAATACACGATACACTTACCCGTTTATTCTGAAGGATCATCTCGATGCTAAAAACTTTATTTGGATTCTACTGGCTCAGAACCTCGTACATTTGGACAACGCCAACCACCACAGACCATTCTAGTTTAGACAGGTTGATGTCTACCACACAATCAAATCCATGAGTTGCATTATTTGAAACATTAACCATTGCCATCTGAAATAGCTTCTGCAGTGTATATACGTTCTACACGACCTCATCACACAAACGTGTGTGTGTTCATATTTATATAGCACCAACTTTACATAAGGCGGACAAAAAAATTGCCATTCAAATGTATTAACAGCACGAAAAAATTTAAGATATTTTATGCATGCTTAATCCAAGTTGGCGATCCTGCAAACTACTTATCAACTAATGAAAAAAGAGAAAGTTAAGTTTATTGCATATCTAACATTGGGATTGCTAAAAGTAAAAAATCTTTCTCTCTAAGAACCATTGATAATGCAGTTTAGGTAATTTAGAGACATCTTGAGGGATTCAGAACCATAGAAAAAGGAGGAAATTAGTTTTAATTATTCTTTAATATCGAATTTGATGTTTTAAAAATTCAGAGGGGATCCCTATAGCTTTTCAATAATTATGTCCTTCATGTGTGCATATGGTCAGCTAATAAATGAATTAAAGACAGTCTTAGAATGAATATACCCGACTAAGAAACCATAGAGATTAGCATTCATTATGAAAAAATTGGAACTTTTTCACTTACTGTACTAAATTAGGTCATGGTGCAAATAACTGTCATTCTCTCTTGTGGGAGATTCTATTAATAAAAATATTAAGTAGGATAAGATGTGAAAATAGATTAAGTAGGTATCAGAGTTATCAATAAAGATGAAAAGAAATTTACCTCTTCATAAAAGACAAACAATCCACTAACCTACACAAAAAATGGCTATCAGCCTAGCTCATTATAGAATTTTCTATTTAAAAGTGAAAGAAAGGAGTGGGGACAAAATACTAATATATTAGATGCTGCAAAAAATATTCACAAATGAAAGTCTAGGGAGCAAGATGAAGAAATCGATTTTTCAATTATTCTTATACAGACAATAAAACACAGGAGAGGTAGTAGGAGAGGTAGCAGTTAAATATAGGAATGTTGAACATGAAAAGAGAGAAACCAAAACAGGTAGTGAGGAGTTGGAACACTTCCAACAAAACTATTGGCTTCAACAACAACATCATCAAACACCATATTTGTCAAAACTAACCCTTCCAACTTGTACCACCATCAATCCTCTATTCCAAAATCTAGTGAGCATGAAGAATGTGTTTTTTATATTGAAAAAAAAAGAAATGAAGAAGACAAAGAGAATGAATGTGGCAAAAAAGATAAAAGAAAACGAATAATATGAAAAAGATAAAAAATGAAAAATAAAACGGTAAAAGAAAACAAAGAATACGAAGACAATAAAAAGATTAAAATTAAAAAACACATAAAAAAAATAAAAATAACAAAGTCGAATAAGCCGAAGCCAATAACATAACCTGATAACATAACCTCTCCCTTCGCTCTCCGACTCTACTTCTTCATCATTTTTGACATGTTTTTTTTTTATATGTATGTTGTCTAAATTTGTATTTTAGATGTTTCATGGTAAATATATTCTTTTATTTTTTTTTAAATATGTTTTGAATATTTTTTGTTTTAGATTTTGAATGTTTTTTTTTGCATGTATTTTAAGTTTAAGATTTTTTAATTTTAAAAGTTTAATCTGAAATAAATTATTGTAACATGTTTTTTGTTTTGGATATTCTGACCCACTCTCATATGTTTTTTTTAGTAGAATTTTAGATATTATTATAGTATGTGGTTTCATATATTTATTCCTTGCTCCCACTTTTGTGTAGGTTTATCATTAACCACCATAAAAATAATTACAAAATATACCCCATTTTTTTTTTTAAAAGTTTACTAATTAGATTTTGATCCCTTTAATTTTTGTTATTTACACTTTTTTCCTTTATCTTTTAGTTTCAGATTCAGTTCTAGATTCAAAGATAGCTCTGCTAGGGTAACGCGTTTTCTCATCTTCTTCTCTCTGTTAACGCCATTTTCTCATCTTCTTCTCTCTGGTTCGCCTACCCTCGCCGCCACAACACGCATCATCCGCCGTCGCTCCCTGCGTCCGCCGCCGCTCCCTGCGTCCGCCGCCGCTCCTTGATGACACTGAAATAGGACAACTTTCCTCAACCCCACTTCTTATTGAGGATGACAAACCCAGCAAGGTATACTTTGTCTGCCTTCTTCTCAGTTCGGTTTGATTCTTTTAGAATAGTCAAGATGATGAATTTTGAATCCTTAGGTTAGATTCATCAAAGCCTCCATAAATGCCTAGAATGTTACCATTTTGGTTCTCAGAAGAATGGCCTCTGCCATTGGTGCCATGTTCATAAGAAATACTGCCCCCTTCTGGTTTACTAATATTGTCACTGTCTATGGAAGAAATTAGTTTCTTTCTTTCTGAAATCTGCAATTGATAGTTGAGATTGGCCATGTAAACATTTGCTATGAAGCACAACATAAGCATAGTTACAGTAGCCTTCTAGATGAACAAACAAGCATATATAGTACTCTTGGTACATCCATACTAAATATATCTAGATACATTGAATTGTGAGTGTACTGAGTTTCCAACTTGATTATGTTGTGGCGAATGTTTTATATATAGTTTCTTTTTGGCGGTTCAAATTATTGATGAACCAAATTAAGATGAATTGAGATGAACATTGGCTAAGAAATTGATTGTGACTATGCCTCTAAGCATTAAAGTATATCAGCTGCATTTTCTCGATCAATGCATTTTAGTTACTAAGAATATTAAGCATTTCTATTTCAGTTTTTCCAATGAATTGAAATAATGCCAAATGCCATCATCTGTAAAACACTAAATCATTTCATGTCTTGTGAGAATTCAATGATCTACCAATTTTGTTTTTTGCTTTTGTTTTGTGGACAAACGGATTCCATTAATGAAATATATGGATGTTGGACAATGACATTATAGAAACAGGGTATGAATGAGATAACATATTCCTTCTTCCTATGTGTCACATCTTTAGGCCTTGAGATCGAATATTGTCCTTGCTAGTTTATACCATGTTTTGCTTTTGTTTTATCTGGACCATTAGATTGAAGCAATGCACATTTATAGTGAAGGATGCTGAATTTATGCTCACTATAACTTATTTTTTCATGTTAATGATAATAGAAACAGAGGGCTAATTGAATCTGTTAGTTCATATCATAGTAATTTTTAAATGGATGTGGATTGTAACTTCCATGCTAAAGATAAGTATTGCATAACTAGAGCAACTTATGAATAATGTCCAAGGTTATGTTTAGATATTAGATAATGATACCTGAAATGTTGAATGCACCCTAGAAGTTTAGATGAAACCAATGTTTTTAGTGTAAAATTTCAGTAGTATAGTTTCAGCTGTAGCTGTCGAAATAAATGTTTGAAAGAATATCTATTTCCATAAGCTTCGTTGCCTCATGTTGACCTGTTGTCCACAATTAGAATGAAGATCATTATTCCATAATTAGTTTATATGAATTTATAACTTATCCTATAAAATTTCAGATTGATCAAATCTAAATTATAATTTATATGAATTTTTTATTTAAACACTGCTGCTGTCTTGTTCCTCAAAGGTTGTGGTTGTTTGATGATTTTGTTGGCAACTTGCCATCTTTTGATACTTTGTGGTTATTGTTTTAGAGAGATTTTTTGTTGGTATTCTTTTGATGTTTTGAGAATGATTAAATGTTATATAGATTAGCTATTGTCATTAGATTTATAAAGAACCAAATTCTAGTTGAAAATTGAATTTCTAAAAACTGGTTTTAAAAGTGGATTTTTGGTTAAAATATTTGGTTTGAAAATTGGAATTTTAAAAACTAGTTGTCCAAAGTGAATGCAGTGAAGGGCTAGGGAAAGGGGGGTACAATCAATCAACTCAAAGAAAGAAGTGTGTTTAAAATAGGGTAATTTCATTGAAGGGCATATGCATATCTAATCTTGCGAGCAATCTGTTTCTATGGATTGAGGTGGCAGCCAAGCAAACTTTGCGGGGTTCTTAAAGGGGAAACAATGTGTTCTTCAGTGGCCCCGAGTGGCGGGGATTTTGTGACATGGGATTAGAAATATAGATAGATTGATAGATAGAGGATATATACTCTTTAATATTTTTTTTCTTTGCACCCACCGCATGCATAGCTGGCATTGCCAACTGTTCTTGTCTTTCTGTTTTTACTCTTATAGTTTCACCATTAGATTTTAGATTCACGCTTCTTCATTTCCCCTTAATACAATAAATGAAACTCGTGTCCAATTCCATGATTCCTAATATTGACATATTGGTTTGATTTCAATTTTAAAAGATTGTGAATTGTGTATTGGTGTTTAGGAAGTTATGGGTCAAGAATTTTCTCATGAAGGGGTTAATAGCGAGCATACATCATATGATCAGTATGAGCAGGAGGAAGAAACACATGAGGAAGTTGATGTGGATTATATGGATGAGGACGACACAAATGTGGAACCAGTGTTCGATTATCACGGCTTCAATGAAGGGTATAACATTGACTCACTTGAAGACATTGGGATGATTGAATTTTGGAACATCAGGGATGAAGATGTATGTCATTTTCACTTTTCTGATGTCGACATTGCATTTGAGTTCTACAATAGATATGCAAGAACAAGAGGCTTTAGTGCTCGGAAGAACAGGACTAGAAAGAGTCGTGTGGGCGCACTTAAGTTGAAGAATTTTGTATGTCATCGTCAAGGATTTAGACCGCCAAATAATTACAGCACTGGAAACCTTAAGAGAAAACCTACACCTGAGACAAGGTGTGGCTGTAGTGCAATGATGGAGATTCGTGTAGATGCACCTAGCGGTCGTTGGTTTATTTCTTATTTTTCTGATGAACACAATCATCCGCTTCTGGATCCTAGGTTGACTGGATTGCTCCCTGGGCATAGATTCATGTCCGAGGCTGATATTGGCCACATGGTTAACATGAAAAAGGGTGGGATTAGTGTTGGCCAGATATATCGGGCATTAGCAAATCAGGCAGGTGGCTACGAGTATCTCTCTTTCACGCAAAGGGACATGTACAATAAAATAGCAAAGCAGAGGCGCCAATTACCCGGTGATACATATGCAGCTTTGAAGTATCTAGAAGATCAAGCAACAAATGACCCTTCTCTCTATTTTAATCATGACCCTTCTCTATACTTTATATTTAATCATCACATGGATGCTGATGGTACTTTGTGTAATTTATTTTGGTGCGATGGTCTCAGTAGGACAGATTACTCATTATTTGGTGATGTGTTGACTTTTGATGCTACCTATAAGAGGAATAAATATATGTGTCCACTGGTGGTATTTTCTGGTGTCAATCATCACAATCAAACAATTATCTTTGCTGCTGCTTTAATTTGCGATGAGGAAAAAGACACATACAGGTGGTTGCTACAACAACTGAAGGTGGCAATGAATGGGAAAGCACCTGTTTTGGTGATCACGTTGAGGGATTTGGTGTCGAAAACAAGAATTGGGTCCTAGATATGTATAAAAAGAGACATTCATGGGCAACTGCACATATAAGAGGGAAGTTTTTTGCTGGTTTTCGGACTACTTCTCGGTGCGAGGGATTAAACTCGATCATTGCAAAGTATGTCAACTCAAGGTACAATCTGGTTGAGTTCATTCAACACTTTAATCGTTGTGTCGACCATATAAGGTGGAAAGAGGTCCAGGCTGACCTCGCCTCTGTGAATGGGAGACCCAGAATGCAAACCTATTTTCAACAGTTAGAGAGGAGTGCTGCCAATGTTTACACCCTATCAATATTTCATATATTCCAACCAATCCTTGTACGGGCTGCATCAATGAAGGTAATAAATATGAAGCAAACTGGCTCTTATGTGATTTACTCTATCGGTTTGGACCAAACGCCAAATGAGATGTGGCGTGTATTCTATTGTGACATTGAGATGGAATTCAATTGTTCATGTATGAGAATGGAATCACTTGGCATACCTTGTGAACACATAGTTTGCGTCTTGGTGCATGAAGATATAGAGGAGTTGCCAAGGTCATTAGTCTTGCCTCGGTGGACCAAGACTGCCAAAGTGGGTTTGCAAAATGCGGTCGGGCTTCATTGGGATTCTTTGATGCTAAGTCAGTATGGTTGTTTGATGGATTGGTTTAGAAAACTAGCCAACTTTGCTTGCCGAGATAACGAGAGATTTATCTTTACATGGGAAATGGCTATGAATTTGTTGAAACAATTTAAGGAGGAAGATGCTGCACAAAACGGGGGGGGTCAATGATGCAGATAGTGTAAGAGATGGTGTGCAAGTGGATGCTTCTGGAGCTGGTCTCGCAACCAATGATCTCGGACATAGCATGCCAAGGGACCCAAGAAAATGTAGAAAAAAAGGGGGGGCTTCACAGTCCAATAAAAGAAAACATCGATGTGGACAGTGTGGCATGGAGGGCCACAATCGAACAACTTGTCGTGTTCGTCGTGGCATCTCACAGTCAGAAGGCCTTGGAAATGACACATTTGATAATGACTCGGATGACCACATGAACATTGAAGATGACTCATTGGTAAGTATCTTTACCAATGAGGTATGACAAAGTTTTATTTGCTGCTTATTAGCTAGTACTAATGATATTATATTGCTGATATTATAGGTATATGATGAGAGTGCTTCCTACAATAGCAATGAGGTGCTGTAATAAGGTATGGTTAATGCTTTAATTTTCTGGTATCCTCTAATTTTTAGTTGATTTGGGATTGGTGTAATTTTTAATTTATTTCTGTTATACTTAATCTTATTCGAATGCAGCTTTTGCGATGGTTGATGTTGTTCGTGTTTATAACTAAAGGTTGAGGTTCGTACTCTTGCTATGGCATCATAGAAATGTGAAGCATTTGCTTTTTTATTCCATCATAGAAATGAAAAAAGAAAAAAGGTATCTTGGTTGATATATGTGGAGATCATATCCCCGATGATCTATCAAAATAAATGGAACTTGATTTTGATTTGCTTTCTAGTGTGTGTATATATATGTGCAACAATGTTAACCGATTCTTTGCCTTCTGGCTAAGGTACATGGGGTACTTTTTGCTGTTACTGGTTTTCTTTGAATTTTAGATTGAGTAGCTGAAATGATGTTTTCTTGGATCAAAACTTTATCATCTTGTAAGCAGATTACTTAAAAGTAACAGGCGTTGGGTGGGTTGCTGCTGGATTATGTGTTTTTTAGTAAATGATGACTTAAAAGTAACTGTTGTTTCTTTTGATCCAAGGTGAACCATATGCTTGAAGAAAACTATATGCTTTTACTATTTCTAAGCTAGGATGTTTTCATCTCTGATGACATAATTTTCACTTTACACTTCTGCGCTTGTCATAGTATTGTTTAATCTATAATGCTTGTCAATTATCTAAGTTGAGACTTGTTTCTACATTCTTATTCTCATTTGTTATTTTCTTTGCTCTGAGCAGAATAGGAGTACAGGGGAGCTCAGCTTTTTAACTTCTTTGATAAATTCTGCAGGTTCAATGGGTAAGCCAGTATGTCATTTTGGAAAATTTTTTTATAGTTTGTTTTTGTTTGCAAATTAATGTTTATGTTTATATGTGTTGCAGTTAGAGTATTCACAAGCCTCCAAGAAAATGCACCAAAAAGCGGTATCCTTGCTTCCTTTATTTTTTCCACCCCCACTAATCAATTTTTCTGTCATTATTATTGTTACTTCCATCAAAGCGATTTTTATACTGTTCGTGTTATTTTATCAAACGAACATATGAAGTTTTTACCGTGTTACATTAGAACAAATTCATTTCAATATTTATGTTTTTGGTGGTCTTTTAATTTAACTCTTTAGCAGTACTGCATTCGTAACTTAATTATGTATTTGTGACTGTTTCCTTAATTCTTTTGAAGTTGTAATGGGTTCCGCAATTGGTGTTGATACAAATTTCACCATCCTAAGCCAGATATTGTTCTACCAAAAGCCAAGGGTCACTGAGAAAGAGAAGAAAACGAAATAGAAGAACTATACAAAGTCATGTATACTGCTACTTCCGAGTTCCTCGTGTTCATCTTTCAACAGGTGCTACGTCATTGAAGCCATACTCAAACTTTTATCACTGTTGAATTGACCCTTTTGAACATTTACCTTTTTTCAACTGCTGATTCTTAAGGTAGCCAACTTAGAATGGGTTTAAGAGAAATAAAATTTATCAAGATAAAGATTATAAAAGTTAAATAAAAAAATAATTAAAAATATATTTATTTCCTTATAAAAAGATTTAGTTCTTCTTGCATTATAAGTACAACCGCGCACTTGAAAGCAGTCGCATCATTCTCTTAATACACAATCAAGTACCAGTGTTGCGATGCAACTCATTAAATTGTTAACAACTTTGATAAGAGAAATTTATCTAATAGTTTTTATTATTCTCAAATCCTATAACAAGGGCACCAGCCCAATGAATTCGGTGCATGTCTAAAGGTGCTTTCAATAAAATTAACGCTGGGAGATAAATATAAAAAAAAAAGATAAAAAATAGCTAAAGCATTCCAATTCTTTTTATAAGTTCTTAACAGGAGAAAGAAAAAGTAATACACAACAAGAGTAATAAAATATATCTAATAAATAAATTCGTCTATTTTAGTAAGTCTAACAAGAAGATATAAATAATTCTTTTCAATCTAAATAAAGAAGTTATGGGTGTATCATCAGCCACCATAATTGAAACCTCTCGTTAACATCTGACCGTATCTTATTCCAATCTCTGGTGACGAAATCCAATGCTAAATACATTCTACTCCTTTCCTCATGCAACTATAATTTATTTTACCAAACGTTAACACATGTATTAGTGTAATTAAAGAGGGAAATTGTCTATGTTAAAAGTTACCTTTGGAGGGACCACAGGAGTGAATTCCTGTTGCACATCCATCCACTGCATAACCCATACAGCTGAATCATTGGTGTGTGAAAACGTATCATGCAATACAACATAAGGAAGTTGAAAACAGTATATATATAATATTAAATTAAATAACCAACAATTTGAATAATTACCTATTTGAGCATCTAGGAATACCTATTGCTTTACGGACTTCCCAACCCTCAAAACTCACTATTTCTTGTATACCACATTTTGCATACTTCTCTGAAAATATTATTTCAGAAAGAGCCACTCCCTGTAATAAGAATAGTGTGCTTTATTATTCGAGGTAATGTTATTATTAACTTTGTTTCTATAGTAGGAGAACTTACTATATTTCTAATATGATGCTTGCGTGGTTCATCATCTTCAACCTTACAGTGAGAGTCTAAATGATAAAGTATTTTGTCAGGGATGCTCATTACCATTAGATACCAGTGATCATTATCCTTGATTGGGACATATATCTATATAACAAATACGATGTAATATGTATAAGTACAAGTTTGAGTACTTTTTATTATAATAAAAATATTCCAATAATTAATGAGAACTTACAAATTGAAGGTCACGGGTTGGTGGCATATAATGTGCATATTTTTCTAGTAGGTCATGATCTTCCATATGTAACGTAAAGTCATCCTGGGAATATTCGAACACAATGGTTATTTATTTTACTTAGTTAATATCCAGAAAATCAAGATTTTGACTTACCGCAAATGATGGTGGAAGGGACCAAACATTTTTTAATTTGGTCATGCTAATATCTGATGTTATCTTCAATGCCATCAACTTTATTACCAGTTCAGACACTTGCTTTCCAGGTACGAGACAGAACAGATCTTCTCTAGTTGCAGTTGTATCGTGAATATGAACTAAATCCTCTCTAACACAAAGCAAACACGTTAGCCACGGAAAGAGCTAAAATTAAAAATAAAAGATTAAAAAAAATGCTCACGTTATATCATTATCAGCAGCAAAGATGTACATAGCCATGTTGACCAAATCCTCACTCAACCTCATATCTTGTGGTGGTTTGAATGAACAGTTAAGATTCTGCACAAAACGTAAAGGTTATACACAATATACGTATTTGAATACTATGCCAATATTTTTTTTAAACTAAATCAAATACCTTTGGGATAGAAGTGTTCTTGAAAGCCATTTTTTTTGTTTCGCAGCAGTCGTTAAGCGTTCTTTGTCTATGGTGAAAGTTAAAGGCCCTTTGCGTACTCTTGTTTCCGCCATCTTGCTTGATAGTTGACCTTTGTTCTCAAGTTTTGGCATTTTAGCTGGTCATGCAAATGCCATATTTTGGATAGATGGTGGATTATTAAATCTTGCCAATTTATCCTTTTGCCTTAGAAACGTACTCGGAAATTCTTGCACAGTTTTATTAGTTTTGCTATTTCTATGAATACCGAATCTTGACTTTGGCTTCGATTTTTCTTCTCCATCCAGGCATGTTTGCATGCCTTTGTAGAACGATGATGGCAGATTGTGCAAAATCTCAACGTCCTTATTCTCGTCGGATAAATCCGTGAACACAGAATATTCGGACTTTACTTGCAACGGGCTAGAGTTTTTCTTCGTTACATCATCACAGAGTTTATTCTTCATCTCATATAGGTCCGTATTGTCGAATTTCTCATGCTTCTCATCAGTTTTACATTGAAGGGCAGTTAATCTATCAAGTGACTTCTTCGCCATCCACATTGCCTTCTCCATCTCATCAACTCTCTTGGATAAAAACTACATTATAAAATAGAAAATTAGCATTGGTATAATTAAATAACATTGCAATATTATCATGAGTTAGATATATTACCTCTATGGCATGTAGTATTTGTTTCAACGGAGAATTTTCAATAATTTCCATCGAAGAAGATCCAATGTGATCGTCTACTACTTTTTCTTCCATTGCTCTATTAGATTGTAATTTTAATTTTAGTAGAGATAGTTAATAGTGTTCAATGCTTAAACGTTTATATATAGGTCTAAGATTATGTTTCACACAACTAATTCTCTTTTAAAATTTAAAATTAAATTTGATAACAAAAAATTGTCATTATACTTTAAATTAAAAAAAATATATACCCAAACTTAAAATAGTTTCCACGGCATACATTACAACCTGCCTTTATCTTGTATTAAATTAATAGTAAATTCTTGTTTTATAATTCTAATATTATCTTTTTGAAAAAGATAATATTAGATTTTTTTTATGCAATTTTATTATTCTTAACTACTTATCTTCTTACTCTAATTAGATAACTTTTAAAAAAAATAAAAATAAAATATATTAAAATTTGTATTATGTTTATCTTATCTTATCTTTTATAACCAAATTTGCTATATATTCATCCTAAGGGGTTATATGATACCGTACAAGACAAAATACTACTATCTGAGTGAGTAGTAGAAGATGGCTCCACCGAAAAATATGCAGTTCAAGAGTATGTTTAGCGATATAACAAAAAGGATAGAAAATTTAGAATCGGTCATTCATGTTCTACACTAAAAAATTGATTTGATCATGGGACAACAGAAAACTTTCACAAATAGTAGTTCCATGTTGGATCCTACTGTAGTTGTGCATTCTTCGGAAAGTACAAAAACTAGTGATCTTACTGGTATCATGCCAATTCAACCCAAGAAGTTATTCCACTTGGATATTACTCGTGAAGCTACAACTCCATCTAATGGACAATCACATGTTAGAGTAGGAGCTGTACTGCCAAAGGTAACTTTAATTTTTTTTCTTCTTTCGTTTATTTATTCTTTTTTCTTTATTTTTTAGTGTAACCTTGAAACTATTTTTTTATCTTCAGTGGTGGACACTTGTTGCATTTGAGCCTACTGCTTCGATGATGTTAACCGAATCTCAAGTAGCTGTTGCAGCCTATATTTTTTCGGATACGTTAGATCCGTACGTGTGGTTAATGATTATGTGTATAATGTAATGGTGTAAAAATTATATGCTTCTCCCAGCTAACCACTTTATGAATTTGGCAGTTCTGAAGAGTTGGTAATCTCAGATGAAAAGGGTTACAGAAGTACCTTTAGATGTCTTGTCCCAGAGAGATGTGTCAAATCACGAGTAAATACATATTATTTTTTTTCTTGTAATTATATTTTTAATCCCCTATTTACCAATAAACATGTTTTACATATAATTGTAACATATTGTAGGTTATAAACCTGGTGGCACTTATGATGACACGTATATTTCAACGTAGGAATGAGGATCCAATTTGCTGGTTCATGCCTACACATTTTGCAGTAAAGTTATCCCTATAATATAAAGAAATTCTTAGTTAATATTTTGGTCTAATAGTTTGATTGGATATACTAATTTAAAAGAAGTTCTTTTTTCTAGACTAACCCGTGCTATGTACTCACATGGTAAAGTATATAATTAAATAAGCAGTTCAAAAATAGTTGTTAAATTGAAAGCATATTTTCATTTAACAATATTTATTTGTATGCAGCGATATGCTTTAAGCGACAAATATACACCGGCAGAGGTTATCTTTGATTTTCCTGGAGCATATATGTCACTGAAAATTAGCCACGTCATTAGGGTACGAGTGACCAATTTGTTTTCCATTAATGTACTATTATCTATTTTTAGTGTTTATAATGGTTTAAGGTTTATCGCAGGTGTTTATCCCTATCTGTGAGGAACTACATTGGTATTTGGTTATTCTTGACTTTACGAGTCGTCGCCTAATCATATTGGATTCACTGCCTTCTGTCGAAAAACATCAACAACGCAAAAGGAACGCAATTAAAGTGGTAATTATTTGTTCTAAATCAGTACTCAATGATTTAGAATCACTTAACAACTTAACAATTTAAATAACTATTTGTTGTAACTAGTACACCTAGTCAATTTAAATTATTTACAATTCATTCTTCTTTTTTTGGTATGAATTCACTCTTGTACAGGCAACTTATTTAGAAGCGATGTTAGATGATCATATTTTTTAGGATGATAAGTCTAAAGTTGTAGATTGCTCCACTTTTTGGCCTATGACACCTTTTGGCCTACCCACTCAAAAAAATAGATCGTAAGTCTAATATTAAATTTTTTTTTAAAATATCATAACTCGTTCAATAGATTATATCTTATATGTATATAATAACTGTTTGTTGAGTGCTTTTTATCATAGGAATGATAGCAGAGTTTGGGTGACCGATTGGATGAGAGAATGTACTTTACAAGATGACTTCAACATTCAGGTCATATTTATAAGAAAGTATTTTTAACATAATTTTTTCAGCACACTTCTAATTAGAATTATATTGTTGGTGCTCTAAGCAGATTAACGACTCCACACGAATGAGACTTGCCGTGGATCTGGTTTTAGAGGAGTACAACCATTTGTGTCTCGTAATACAAGAAAATGCTTGGCAATATAGGACCAAGGTGGAAGCAGAGCATGAAGACATTTAGAAATAAGGAATTCTCTTTTTAGATATTTTTAACGTTTTTTTGAAAGACAAATTACTAAGCTATGTTTCATTAGTTTTTACACTAATTTATCTTTCTATATATTACAATTCTATATTACTAATTTCCTTTACTTTATCGGTTAATATAAATTATTCATAACCTATATATTTTATTTCTGTAAATAATGATGATATATACAGAGAAGAAAATGTGTTTCTATTTTCTTATTAAAAAACAGAAAAGGTGAGTGCAATATATATAAAAGTGAAATGAGAAGTGAGAACAGGTTTGATCTGTATATTAATAAGCAATTCGACCATTACAAGACAATGAAAGTGGCATCATCTGCATAAATATTATCCTTCCTAAGTTCAGAATCCTTGTCCCAAATAAGCTTTTGTTACTATATTACCCTATTGCATGACATCTAGTAGAAGAGTATAGTTTGATGGCCCGAGATTTTGAAAGGCAGGCCTCTGCGTCATGCCGCTGTGAAAGGCTGATGTATACATAAGCAAGATCATGCCATACTTCAACTTCCAAATTCCTAATCTGATCTCTTTTGTCCTGTCACCGATGGTATGGAAAAGGGTAAGGACCTTAAAGCAATATGACTATGAAAAAGTATTTTGGGACTGGAAAAATTAAGAAAACAAACCTTAAATAGCTTATTCCGAGAACCAAAACTTTTACTATGAACCTGAAAAACAGCAAGAAGCTGAGTGTATGTCTCAATGGCACTCTTTAACTGGCCCTGAGCGATCTGAAGTTTCGCCTTTGTTCGTAACAAATCACCTTGATCCCATTTCCCAGTCTGATCCAAAGCAGCATTGATAATAGATTCGGCATCTAAGAACCGCTTTTGTGCGGATAATACCCTAGATAACAGTAACCAACCTTTAAAATTAGAGCCAACTTCAAGTTTTACAATGCACTTAGCATAATGAAGTGTAGCATCCAACTTCCGTTGCTCAGCGTATTCTAAACTCAGATGGTATAATACAACAGGGTCTTCCATTCTGCTCAATTTGCAGGCAGTTTCAAGGGTATGAAGTGCCTCAGATTGTCTCTTAACCCTCTCAGCATCAGAAATGGCCAATTTCGAGTATGCAGAAAGTGAAACACCAAGTAAGAAATTGGCCATATTTTCTAACTGATTACATCTTCCATCTAAGTTCTCAAGTGCCATCCGAGCAAAGCTTACCCCAGGGTCTTTTATAACACAGAAGTTCTCGCAACAAATCTTAGAAGCCATTAACAAACTTGGAACATGTCTTGGGTCCTCTCTATTACTCAGCAGTTTTCTAAGAAGATCCAGCGCTTCCACATTATTTTTTGCTCCGTAATAACAAAGAGCTAAAGCATAGAACCTCTCCTTTCGATGGATAGTTCCAGGAAGCAATTCTTCCAATTGATTGGCTAAAATCATCAAATCTCCAGAAACAGATAGAGCAAATGAAAGGTGGTCCAAAATTGAAGGATCCCACTCAATTCTATTTAGAGTGACTTTTCTTAGCAAAATCATTAAAAGAAGTATAGCCTCTTCAATGTTGTTTCTAGGCACAAACAATCCGTCCATTTGGTCCCAATAGGGTAATATAGTGACAAAAGCAATTTAAAATTTACCAATTGCCCCAATTTTGTGCTCCCGACAGATATCTATCAGATCTTTCATGGAATTGAGTATTGACAACCTCAGATATCTGTCACCCATTACAGGAGGCAAATGATGAGAAAGCTTGATTAGATAATAATAATAATAATAATAATAAACTTATAAAAAAACTCTAAGTAGATTTAAGTAGTGTACCTGCAAACAATAATGATATCTAATTAAAGCCAATGTATTTAGTTTTAGAGTAAAAGGAGAAATTCCAGTTAAGGTAAACCACTGTGGGCACAATTTCTAATTTGTATGACCATCCAACCCATTTTACTAAAAAAGCAATGTATGCTCTCCCATCCATTTGACTGTCTATGATATTTCTTTTTCCCTTTCAACAAAAAACTTAGTCCATGCTTCAATTTTGGACTGTTTGAAATTTTTTGTTGGTTTTTTCAGATCATTTCTATGATCACCAACCATTAATTAACAAAGCAACACCATTTCTAAGATCCTTCAACCCTTTTTAGCTGAGACTTCTTTTTTTCCCAGGACAACAAATGACTCGGTCCATTTATGAATTTTGGACCGTGTGGATCTTGGAATGCCAAGCCAACTGCAGAAGCAATGCAGGTCCCTGGCACTTATGAAGTTGGCCTGGAATTCATTTGCAATTGCTTTTGTAAACAGGATTTTGCCGCAGCCCGGAGGGCCAAAGAGAAGAACACCTTTGGAAGGCGACATGCCAAATTTCTCAGCATGTTCCACCGGGTATTGATTCGTCTATAAACAGTAAAATAAATCTCTTATATTAACAAATTGTTGAAAACATACCTAATATACAACACATTTAAGATTCGGAATATGAAATCAAGATGTATACCTGATGAACCAGATGAGCGATTTAGGGCCGCAGAAACCTCTTGTCTTATTGAGCGTGGGAGGCGTAGCGCGGCGGCGGAAGCAGGGTGAGGCGAAAGCGGGGCGAGGCGGGGGCAAGGAGCGGCGGCGGACTCAGGGA